>NC_045447.1:70612380-70613095 GCF_002776525.5 Piliocolobus tephrosceles
ATGCTTTAGATTGTATTCGAAGTGTGATTGTCCATGAGAATCTGCTGGAGGATTTTGAGCAAGGAAGTAGTATGACTCGATTCACATTTTTAAAAACCCTTATAGATGGAGAAGACCTGATAGGAAATGATGCATAGAAGCAAGGAGACCAGATAAGCTACTGTACTTGTTTTGTCTGTTGAACTTTCAATATTCATTGTGCCTCCTTTGCTCTCAAAATCCTAATAGTTTCAATAATTTAAATCAAGACTGTGACATTATCATTTCCACTTCTATTTGAGATATTTTGGCACATAAGTCCATAAATGTAATAAGATAATAACAATCTGACAGGAAACAGCAGACAACAAAAAATTCCAGAGATAATTTCCCTAGAACTCAGTTCTCACATAATATGACTATTTTCTTATTTGTAATCATACATTATGACATTTACAAATGTTAAAATGGCTGATGTGTATTTATATATTGCAGAACCAGTTGTCAAAATGGCTGATGTATGTTAATAGTATGAGGCTAGATATGATATTTTGAGTCTCAAAAAATAAATAATTGAGTAGGGAGGAGAAGAAAAATAAATAAGTAATCTGTTTACATGCTCAATGTTTTAACAATTTTTTATTTCAAGAGCTTTAAGGGTACAAATGGCTTTTGGTTACATGGGTAAATTGTATAATGGTGAAGTCTGGACTTGTTGTGTACCTATCACCCAGAT
>NC_045447.1:70613105-70691489 GCF_002776525.5 Piliocolobus tephrosceles
TTGTATAATGGTGAAGTCTGGACTTGTTGTGTACCTATCACCCAGATAGTGTTCATTGTACCCAATAGGTGACTTTTTTTTTTTTTATCCCTCACTACCCTCCCTTGTTCATCCCCTCTGAGTCTCCAATGTCCATTATACCACTCTGTACAACTGTGTGTATGCATGGCTTAGCTCCCACTTATAAGTAAGAGCATACATGCTCAGATTTTGAACTTCTGCAGGAAAAAAACTTGAATTACAGAAAACTGCTACCCTATAATATCAACACCTTCACCAAGTAAAGTTAACCTGATGATCTAATCAAATATATGAAGAGATAACTGTCTCTTTGATAGTCATGTCAATTTTGTCTTTTTTTCATGGTTGCCATTTTATTTTTTATTCTCATTAGAAAAAATGTGATATGTTTTGATTAAAAGAAGCATATTCTTAAGTGGAAGAAATGTTTGTTTTAGAGCAACCATCATTATATAAATTTAACCTGGGACATATGCTAAAAATGGAAGCTGGTGTCATAATGTGCTTCTGGTCCTCTGGGAAACTTAACTCCACAGGCTATGAAGATCATGATAAATCCTCAGGACAGTAATCCAGAAACTGCTAATGATTGCATTCTTGCATGTTAAAGAAGATGTGCAGAGTCAGCAAAGAACTATTAATGACAAGCATGAAGAAGATGAAAATCAAGGCCTGCTTGCACAAGGGAATCTTTACATGCAGACTACAGTTTTTAAGCTTAAAAGTTGTCAAGAAGCTCTATTACCACATATTCCAAATGATGCACTGATTAAGGAAGGTCAGTATGTCTTTTGGGAGGTTGACAGTCATGATATAGTAACTATGCAAAGCTGCAAGTCTCTGGAGTGGTATTTGTGTCTAATCTATATGGTCACAGGAAATATAACTGCCAAAAATGCCGTATTTATCATCTTGAGTAGTTTTATCAGCACTACCTGATGTCATACTCAAAAGAAAAATCACCAAAAATTTGCTTGGCCATTCAATCATGTAGCCTTTGTGAAGTGTGCTTGAGGCAATCTCTATGCCTGGTGCTCACATAATAAAGGTGAAAATGAGACACTATTCCTGCCCTCATTGTGCTAAAAAATAAGAGAAAAAAACAGATAAATAAAGTATCTTAATATAATGTAATAATTGCTATCATAGAAGCAAAATCCAAATGTTAGAGAAAATGCCACCTTAGCTTGAAGATTCTCCATAAAATATATATCCAAACCTAAGAATAAGGAATAAGTTATAAAAGTTATAATCAAAGATGCTTATTTAAGCATGAGAAAACAAAAAATCAATTAATATTTTCATATTCTCTAAGTTCTTTAACAACTCTAGCACTAAAATCTTCCTGTTTTGAATCTAACTCTATTGCTTTTCTACTATACTGCACAAACAAAAGGTTATTTTTTCATTAATTTCTGATCATATAAATATTTAGACTGTTCCTCTTATATATGACTGCCTTTTTTAGAATTTGACAATAGCATTGCAAAGAAAAATAGAAATTTTCTTTGATATAGCTTATATTATATAAGAGCAGGCACATATTATTCAAATAAATACAGAAGTAAAAATTAGAATTTAGCTTCCAATATAAGGAGCATGCTGGCTAACACCAACCCTCTAGCAATTAACCACTACAAAATGTGCACAAAATACAAAAATAATTACTTGAAGGTTTTGTAGAATGAAATGTGCAGGCAGGATTTGAAGGGGAGTCAAAATATGGAAAAAGAGATCAGAGCAGGACGATTCTTGTTTTGCAGATTTAATTTGAGGATAGGCCATGGTCACTGAGGATAGCCCAGGGTAGCTGAAGCACCATAAGAAAACCTGCAATCTTTCCGTCTTGAAAAACTATAAAAGAAAGGTTTAAGGGCCACAGTCACCAGGAAGTGAGGGAGCAATCCTGAACAAAGAGTTCCACAGCAGAGGAATCCCAGTTCCTGTGTGTTAACTCTGACCAGGTAGCTGGCTAACCCTTGAACAATGAACACCTTAGACAAGGTGCAAACATTTAACTGAGAATGGGTCTTCCCCCCACTGTAGATGAAAAAGGTTTTGCATTTTGAGTCTAACTACATCACTACCTGTTGAAACACAAAGAAAATTTAAGACTTTCTGGGGGGGGCGGAGCAAGATGGCTGAATAGGAACAGCTCCAGTCTCCATCTCCCAGCGCGAGCGACACAGAAGACCGGTGATTTCTGCATTTTCAACTGAGGTACTGGGGTCATCTCACTCGGGAGTGCCAGACAATCGGTGCTGGTCAGCTGCTGCAGCCTGACCAGCGAGAGCTGAAGCAGGGCGAGGCATCGCCTCACCTGGGAAGCGCGAGGGGGAAGGGAGTCCCTTTTCCTAGCCAGGGGAAGTGAGACACACAACACCTGGAAAATCGGGTAACTCCCACCCCAATACTGTGCTGTAAGCACACCAGCACACCGGAGAATATATCCCACACCTGGCCGGGAGGGTCCCACGCCCACGGAGCCTCCCTCCTTGTTAACACAGCAGTCTGCGGCAATCTAACCTCAAGGAAGCAGCAAGGCTGGGGGAGGGGCGCCCGCCATCTGAGGCTTAAGTAGGTAAACAAAGCCGCTGGGAAGCTCGAACTGGGTGGAGCTCATAGCAGCTCAAGGAAACCTGCCTGTCTCTGTAGACTCCACCTCTGGGGACAGGGTTCAGCTAAAGCAGCAGAGGCCTGTGCAGACGCGAACGACTCTGTCTGACAGCTTTGAAGAGAGCAGTGGATCTCCCATGATGGAGGTTGAGATCTGAGAAGGGACAGATTGCCTGCTCAAGTGGGTCCCTGACCCCTGAGTAGCCTAACTGGGAGACATCCCCCACTAGGGGCAGTCTGACACCCCACACCTCACAGGGTGGAGTACACCCCTGAGAGGAAGCTTCCAAAGCAAGAATCAGACAGGTGCACTCGCTGTTCAGCAATATTCTATCTTCTGCAACCTCTGCTGCTGATACCCAGGCAAACAGGGTCTGGAGTGGACCTCAAGCAATCTCCAACAGACCTATAGCTGAGGGTCCTGACTGTCAGAAGGAAAACTATCAAACAGGAAGGACACCTATATCAAAACCCCATCAGTACGTCACCATCATCAAAGACCAGAGACAGATAAAACCACAAAGATGGGGAAAAAGCAGGGCAGAAAAGCTGGAAATTCAATAATAAGAGCGCATCTCCCCCTGCAAAGGAGCACAGCCCATTGCCAGCAACGGATCAAAGCTGGTCAGAGAATGATTTTGACGAGATGAGAGAAGAAGGCTTCAGTCCATCAAACCTCTCAGAGCTAAAGGAGGAATTACGTACCCAGCGCAAAGAAACTAAAAATCTTGAAAAAAGAGTGGAAGAATTGACAGCTAGACTAATTAATGCAGAGAAGGTCATAAACAAAATGACAGAGATGAAAACCATGACATGAGAAATACGTGACAAATGCACAAGCTTCAGTAACCGACTCGATCAACTGGAAGAAAGAGTATCAGCAATTGAGGATCAAATGAATGAAATGAAGCGAGAAGAGAAACCAAAAGAAAAAAAGAAGAAAAAGAAATGAACAAAGCCTGCAAGAAGTATGGGATTATGTAAAAAGACCAAATCTACGTCTGATTGGTGTGCCTGAAAGTGAGGGGGAAAATGGAACCAAATTGGAAAACACTCTTCAGGATATCATCCAGGAGAACTTCCCCAACCTAGCAGGGCAGGCCAACATTCAAATTCAGGAAATACAGAGAACGCCACAAAGATACTCCTCCAGAAGAGCAACCCCAAGACACATAATTGTCAGATTCACCAAAGTTGAAATGAAGGAAAAAAATCTTAAGGGCAGCCAGAGAGAAAGGTCGGGTTACCCACAAAGGGAAGCCCATCAGACTGACAGCAGATCTCTCAGCAGAAACTCTACAAGCCAGAAGAGAGTGGGGGCCAATATTCAACGTTCTTAAAGAAAAGAATTTTAAACCCAGAATTTCATATCCAGCCAAACTAAGTTTCATAAGTGAAAGAGAAATAAAATGCTTTACAGATAAGCAAATGCTTAGAGATTTTGTCACCACCAGGTCTGCCTTATAAGAGACCCTGAAGGAAGCCCTAAACATGGAAAGGAACAATCGGTACCAGCCATTGCAAAAACATGCCAAAATGTAAAGACCATCGAGGCTAGGAAGAAACTGCATCAACTAATGAGCAAAATAACCAGTTAATATCATAATGGCAGGATCAAGTTCACACATAACAATATTAACCTTAAATGTAAATGGACTAAATGCTCCAATTAAAAGACACAGACTGGCAAACTGGATAAAGAGTCAAGACCCATCAGTCTGCTGTATTCAGGAGACCCATCTCACATGCAGAGACATACATAGGCTCAAAATAAAGGGATGGAGGAAGATCTACCAAGCAAATGGAGAACAAAAAAAAGCAGGGGTTGCAATTCTAGTCTCTGATAAAACAGACTTTAAACCATCAAAGATCAAAAGAGACAAAGAAGGCCATTACATAATGGTAAAGGGATCCATTCAACAGGAAGCGCTAACTATCCTAAATATATATGCACCCAATACAGGAGCACCCAGATTCATAAAGCAAGTCCTTAGAGACTTACAAAGAGACTTAGACTCCCATACAATAATAATGGGAGACTTCAACACTCCACTGTCAACATTAGACAGATCAACGAGACAGAAAGTTAACAAGGATATCCAGGAATTGAACTCATCTCTGTACCAAGCGGACCTAATAGACATCTATAGAACTCTACACCCCAAGTCAACAGAATATACATTCTTCTCAGCACCACATCACACTTATTCCAAAATTGACCACATAATTGGAAGTAAAGCACTCCTCAGCAAATGTAAAAGAACAGAAATTATAACAAACTGTCTCTCAGACCACAGTGCAATCAAACTAGAACTCAGGACTAAGAAACTCAATCAAAACCGCTCAACTACATGGAAACTGAACAACCTGCTCCTGAATGACTACTGGGTACATAACGAAATGAAGGCAGAAATAAAGATGTTCTTTGAAACCAATGAGAACAAAGATACAACATACCAGAATCTCTGGGACACATTTAAAGCAGTGTGGAGAGGGAAATTTATAGCACTAAATGCCCACAAGAGAAAGCAGGAAAGATCTAAAATTGATACTCTAACATCAAAATTAAAAGAACTGGAGAAGCAAGAGCAAACACATTCAAAAGCTAGCAGAAGGCAAGAAATAACAATGATCAGAGCAGAACTGAAGGAGATAGAGAGACAAAAAACCCTCCAAAAAATCAATGAATCCAGGAGTTGGTTTTTTGAAAAGATCAACAAAATTGACAGACTGCTAGCAAGACTAATAAAGAAGAAAAGAGAGAGGAATCAAATAGACGCAATAAAAAATGATAAAGGGGATATCACCACCGACCCCACAGAAATACAAACTACCATCAGAGAATACTATAAACACCTCTACGCAAATCAACTAGAAAATCTAGAAGAAATGGATAATTTCCTGGACACTTACACTCTCCCAAGACTAAACCAGGAAGAAGTTGAATCCCTGAATAGACCAATAGCAGGCTCTGAAATTGAGGCAACAATTAATAGCCTACCCACCAAAAAAAGCCCAGGACCAGATGGATTCACAGCTGAATTCTACCAGAGGTACAAGGAGGAGCTGGTACCATTCCTTCTGAAACTATTCCAATCAATAGAAAAAGAGGGAATCCTCCCTAACTCATTTTATGAGGCCAACATCATCCTGATACCAAAGCCTGGCAGAGACACAACAAACAAAGAGAATTTTAGACCAATCTCCCTGATGAACATCGATGCAAAAATCCTCAACAAAATACTGGCAAACCGGATTCAGCAGCACATCAAAAAGCTTATCCACCATGATCAAGTGGGCTTCATCCCTGGGATGCAAGGCTGGTTCAACATTCGCAAATCAATCAACGTAATCCAGCATATCAACAGAACCAAAGACAAGAACCACATGATTATCTCAATAGATGCAGAAAAGGCTTTTGACAAAATTCAACAGCCCTTCATGCTAAAAACGCTTAATAAATTCGGTATTGATGGAACGTACCTCAAAATAATAAGAGCTATTTATGACAAACCCACAGCTAATATCATACTGAATGGGCAAAAACTGGAAAAATTCCCTTTGAAAACTGGCACAAGACAGGGATGCCCTCTCTCACCACTCCTATTCAACATAGTGTTGGAAGTTCTGGCTAGGGCAATCAGGCAAGAGAAAGAAATCAAGGGTATTCAGTTAGGAAAAGAAGAAGTCAAATTGTCCCTGTTTGCAGATGACATGATTGTATATTTAGAAAACCCCATTGTCTCAGCCCAAAATCTCCTTAAGCTGATAAGCACCTTCAGCAAAGTCTCAGGATACAAAATTAATGTGCAAAAATCACAAGCATTCTTATACACCAGTAACAGACAAGCAGAGAGCCAAATCAGGAATGAACTTCCATTCACAATTGCTTCAAAGAGAATAAAGTACCTAGGAATCCAACTTACAAGGGATGTAAACGACCTCTTCAAGGAGAACTACAAACCACTGCTCAGTGAAATAAAAGAGGACACAAACAAATGGAAGAACATACCATGCTCGTGGATAGGAAGAATCAATATCGTGAAAATGGCCATACTGTCCAAGGTTATTTATAGATTCAATGCCATCCCCATCAAGATACCAATGAGTTTCTTCACCGAATTGGAAAAAACTGCTTTAAAGTTCATATGGAACCAAAAAAGAGCCCGCATTGCCAAGACAATCCTAAGTCAAAAGAACAAAGCTGGAGGCATCACGCTACCTGACTTCAAACTATACTACAAGGCTACAGTAACCAAAACAGCATGGTACTGGTACCAAAACAGAGATATAGACCAATGGAACAGAACAGAGTCCTCAGAAATAATACCACACATCTACAGCCATCTGATCTTTGACAAACCTGACAAAAACAAGAAATGGGGAAAGGATTCCCTATTTAATAAATGGTGCTGGGAAAATTGGCTAGCCATAAGTAGAAAGCTGAAACTGGATCCTTTCCTTACTCCTTATACGAAGATTAATTCAAGATGGATTAGAGACTTAAATGTTAGACCTAATACCATAAAAACCCTAGAAGAAAATCTAGGTAGTACCATTCAGGGCATAGGCATGGGCAAGGACTTCATGTCTAAAACACCAAAAGCAACGGCAGCAAAAGCCAAAATTGACAAATGGGATCTAATTAAACTAAAGAGCTTCTGCACAGCAAAAGAAACTACCATCAGAGTGAACAGGCAACCTACAGAATGGGAGAACATTTTTGCAATCTACTCATCTGACAAAGGGCTAATTTCCAGAATCTACAAAGAACTCAAACAAATATACAAGAAAAAAACAAACAACCCCATCCAAAAGTGGGGAAAGGATATGAACAGACATTTCTCAAAAGAAGACATTCATACAGCCAACAGACACATGAAAAAATGCTCATCATCACTGGCCATCAGAGAAATGCAAATCAAAACCACAATGAGATACCATCTCACACCAGTTAGAATGGCAATCATTAAAAAAATCAGGAAACAACAGGTGTTGGAGAGGAAGTTGAAAAAAAAATTCAACTTTTACACTGTTGGTGGGATTGTAAACTAGTTCAACCATTATGGAAAACAGTATGGCGATTCCTGAAGGATCTAGAACTAGAAGTACCATATGACCCAGCCATCCCACTACTGGGTATATACCCAAAGGATTATAAATTATGCTACTACAAAGACACATGCACACGTATGTTTATTGCGGCACTATTCACAATAGCAAAGACTTGGAATCAACCCAAATGTCCATCAGTGACAGACTGGATTAAGAAAATGTGGCACATATACACCATGGAATACTATGCAGCCATAAAATAGGATGAGTTTGCGTCCTTTGTAGGGACATGGATGCAGCTGGAAACCATCATTCTTAGCAAACTGTCACAAGAAGAGAAAACCAAACACCGCAAGTTCTCACTCATAGGTGGGAACTGAACAATGAGTTAACTTGGACTCGGGAAGGGGAACATCACACACTGGGGCCTATCATGGGGATGGGGGAGGGGGGAGGGATTGCATTGGGGAGTTATACCTGATATAAATGATGAATTGATGGGTGCTGACGAGTTGATGGGTGCAGCACACCAACATGGCACAAGTATACATATGTAACAAACCTGCATGTTATGCACATGTACCCTAGAACTTAAAGTATTAAAAAAAAAAAAAAGTCTTTCTGAAGGAACATAATAAAATCCACAGCCTCCACAAAATAACATTCACAATGTCCAAAATAAAATTTAAAATTATGTGAGTATAAGAAATATAGGGAAATGTGGAAATGTGACCCATTTACAAAAGAAAAGCATCAGAGGTCAATGCTGAGATGACTCAGATATCATAGTTCAAGGACATTAACAGGTGGTGTTACTATGTTCAATGAATTAAAAGAAGTAGGATTATGATGAATGGAAAGATGTGAAATCTCAAAAGAGAAATATAAAATATTTTAAATCAATCTAATGGAAACTTTAGAAATATGAAGATACATTACCTGAAATAAAAAATTTCTGGAATGGGCTCAATAGCAGAGAAAAGAGTCCATAGCCTTGGAGATAACAAATAGAATTTATTGAATTTTAAGAAGAAAAAATAATACGAAAAAATAATCAGGGAGTCGGGATGCCTATCGTGTGGAAATAGAGTCTAAAATATGTGTGTAGAGTTCCAAAAGAGAGAAGGAACAAGTGATAGAAAAAAATATTTGAAGAAATAATGAAAATAACTAATTTGGAGAAACACAAAAACAGTTTTAAGACATTCAGTGAACCCCACATGGGTTTAACATGAACAAAACTATGGACACATCATAATAAATGCACTAAAGACAAAGATACAGAGTAAATCTTGAAAGCAGCTAGAGAAAAACAACATATTACAATTTTTTTAGAAAAACATTATTGAGTGACATGGACTTCTCAGAAAAAAATATGAAGGCAATAAGACAGAAGTCCAGTATCTTTAAAGAACTGAGAGAAAAAAGTAAATAAACTATCAAATCAGGTTTCCATATCCAGCAAAATATGTTTCAAAATTAAAGCATGCTAAAGACATTTCAAGATAAATAAATATAAAAAATTACATGCAAAATCTTTCAGCATATAGACAAGAAATTAGTTTCCCCAACTTGTTTTAGGAGGCCATCATAAATATTATACCAAAACCTGCAGACATTAAAACTAAAAATAAAGTTAGGTACAAATAGTCCTCATGCGCATAAACATAAATATTTGTAAAACATACTAGCATATTAATGCAATGTTAGATATGGTTCATCCCAGAAATGCAAGGCTTAACATATGAAAATCATAGGACTAATAATTGAATATAATAGGCCTATAGGAAGAAGGTTATGTGCAAGTATTAACTGTGTGCATGTATATGTATACACACATATATTCACAATAAAATATTGGAAGTAAATTAAAATAAAAAATTCCACTTAAAATATTATTAAAAACCTACTTAGGAATGACTGTAACAAATGTTAAAGGACTCTTAACTGAAAACTATAAAAGATAGTTGAGAAAATGTAAATACAGACATAATAAGACACAGTCTCCGCTGATGCGTAGGAAGACTCAATACTGTTAAGTTGGCAATTGTTCTCAAATTAACCTTCAAATATACCCCATTCTCAATCAAAATACTACTTTTATATATATATATATATATATATATACACACACACACACGCACCTAATATATATTATATATTAGATATTGACAAGCTGATTCTAATATCTATGTGGAAAGTTAACAATATAGAATAACCAAAGCAATAATAAGAACAAAAAGAAAATTGTAGCACTTATATTATGTGAAAACTTATTTTCCATCTGTTTTTATCCAGTAATATAGTCCTTGCACAAGAATCATCTTCATAGATTAATGGGAAAAACAGAGTTAAGAAATAAACCTCCACCTGTTTTATTAATTTTTTTAAAAACAAAGGTGTCAAGGCAATCAACTGGGAACAGAAAGACCTTTCACAAATGGTGCTGTGAAAATTAGATATGCACAAGGAAAAGTAAAAGAAAAAAATAAGCATCTTTCCTTCTCTCACATCATACGCAAAAGAGGACACAAAATAAATTAAGAGTCTAAAAGTAAAAATGAAAGTATACTACTTTTAGAAGAAAACAAAGAAAACCCATGTGACTTTAGTGTCACCAAAGATAATATAAATAGGGTATAAAACCATAAGCCACTAAAGAAAAAAGTAATAAATTGAATATTATGAAAAAATTTTAAATGCTCTTCAAAGACCCTGTTAGGAAGAGACAAGTCATAGCCTGGGAGATACTATGAACAACACATAGAGCTGACAAAGTGCTTATAACCAGAATGTATAAAGAACTCTTACAACTTAATCATAAGATGATAATTGCTTCAAAAATAGGAAACTGTAAGTTATAAGTGCATGAAATGCATGTGTCTCATTAGGAAAATCCAAAGTAAAATCACTACTACACTCCCATGAGAATGGTTGAGAATGGTTAAAATTAAAAAGCTAACAATACTTGGTATTGATGACCATATGGAACAATTTGAACTCTTATAAACTGCTGATATGAATGTCAAATAGTACCACATTGGAAAACCAAGAAATCTGGAAGTTTCTCAAAACATTAAACTTCCACCTGACAGACAATCCAAGGTATTTATCTAAGAAACACAAAAATATACCTCAATTAAGTTGAACAAAATAAAGACAGACAGATATAGAGAGTGTCAAGTGGTTGGGAGTCAGAAATTTCAGGTTCTGTAGGTTGAAATACTGTTTTAAAGCCACTTTTGACAAAGCAAGTAGGCAGACCAACATTTTCCAACATTAAACTAACTAGAAGAGTATATCTGAATAATAAACTTAATATCATGTCATCATAAGCAACACTAGTAAATCCAAGAAAAATGTCAGAGATGGAATAAGTAACTGGAAGCCACACTGTATGCAGATACCAATGATTAAGGCAAGAGAGATGGTCAGAAAGAAGGCCTGAGGCTGAAAGAGAAGTTGCTCTTAACTAGAAAGTGAGGAACTTTTAAAGAGAAAATACTCAGAGTAGAGCCACACATTTCTGTCTAGAAAAGAAATATCTGATATGTTCAGCTCAAGGTTTAAAGTACCTAGATAAAGGGCAAATATAGCATGCTGACTGGGGTACAAAGTAAAGGATGAAGGATTAAAAGACAGATTGTAAGAAGATTCTATTTTTTTTTTTTTTTTCAGAGAAAAACAAAGAAAAAGATGAGAGTAGATCAACATAGCAAATTGAGGTAAAAACAGAAGGTTGCTAGGGAAAAGTGGAATAACTCATGGACTCTAATTTAGTTTTTAGACTAAGAGGAATGTCAAAAGCAAGGACCAAAAAGAGCATTTGTGTATATGTTTTTCTTAGTCCAAAGAGATTTAAATCATTGTGTCTCTGATCAGAAACTCACAAGTTACAAATAATCGAAAGTGAGAGCACCTACATTTAACCCTTCTCTAGGGAACACCACACTGCTGTAGCCATTGTGCCTGTTATGAAAACACAAAACTATTAAAAGAATTTGTAAATTCTGAGATAGAGTAAGGGGGAAAATATGAAAAGCAGAAAGAGCACATATGGAGGCTTATTCTGATGTCTGAATTTCAGACAAGGTCTGTCCCATCTTTTGACATCTCTGCCCAAATATATATATATCTTTCTATAATATCTGAGTTTCTATTTTAACCCTTATACAAAAAATACAGTTTTTTTAAATGAAAGTTCAGTTGACTGGTATGAAAAATTAGATACTGTCCTCATATGATATATTTAACAATGGTATATGGGAATTTCAATAAGTCAATAATTAGTTGAGTTATGGAAATTTTGATTATGATGAGACAAATGATTTGCAAACAGTGTTAGTAAAGAAAAGCAGTGAAAATAGTAGTAGAAACTCAGATAAATAGATAAAGAATGTAGGAAAGGAAGAGAGAAAAATACTAAAAGTTTTCTTAGGCCGCTTCTGCATCAAATGTGGATGGGGAGAGCATGGGTGTATCTTTCTTCTCCTTCCTGAATTAGGCAACCCACTTCTCCTCAACACCAAAAATAGGCTAGTTATGGTTCTAAAATTGAATCTCATTATAGATTAAATAAACAGTATTGGATTGTTTGAGTGTGGGAATCTTAGTGCCAATTGTAGTATTCCTTTGTTTTTATGTGACAAATATGTGTTTTATATAAAAAATGAATTTGTAGTTTAGGAAGGTAGAGAATGGTGACATACTTCAATTATCAGTAATGGCCCCAACTCCTTTAGGATTGTGGTTAATAAGTTGCAATCTTTAACTCTTTATGTGTAAGTTTTTATTATTTTGAAATGAAGCTAGAAATGCCATAACTTAAAGTGGAAATTGTATTAAAAACAAAAGAAACAAAGAACATATCTTCACTGATCTGAGATAGCTCTAGCAGAGGTAGCTCTAACAGAGGCAAAACAGTAACTCTGAAAACAATTATTGTCATATTCGCAATCACCAGTGATACTTGCACTCAAGGGTTTCTTTATCATTGGTATCTAGAAAAGTTGAAGGAGGAAGAATACAATGGCCTAACTTTAATTAAAGTAAAATAATATGTAATCTGAGCATTTAATAGGTGGAAAGTCGACATTCAAGTTTGATATTCAAAATATAAAAACACTGATTGAATTCTGTTTATACTTTAGTGAATGTGTATTTAAAATAGGTGGTCATCAACTAAAATTGAGAACTGCATAACTTTTGAGTATAATAGGGCTTAGTTTCTGATCTTAATTCCATTCTTATAGTTCAATCAATTATTTTACAATTGGTGAGAATGACACTCCCAGAAACATTTTTGTGTCCCATATTTCTAAATATTTCACCTAGTGACTTGACATTTTATAGAATGAGAAAGTATTCCAAGGCACAGCATCAAGCTGTTTGCCATTAGGGGTAAAAATCACATTGGCAAGAGTAGCTAAATTTTTACAAAATCTTCCAAAATGGTTATCTCCAGAGTAAAAGCTATCAAGGCTGCTTATATGTACAAAGAGAGATAGAAGCCTGAGGAAAGAAAGGAAAAGGATGTGGTAGGCAAAGTCAAGTTACTGAGAAGTATATGCCTGGAAAGAAAGGTACATAGTGTTTTATAGTAAGATTTTAGGTCTTCTATTAAGATTCAATTCATTTATTGAGTTCCTGTTAATTGAATTACTGATGGCCACACCCAAATCTTTCATTAGGAGTAAATTTCAGTTTAAAACTAACTGCTGGATAACAGTTTTGAAAATGACATGATACTAGAATGTGGTTTAATACCTTTGCCAAACTGATTAATTCTCCACTAATTTATGTTTCAATTCAGACAGTTTTTATCACAGCTTGTTTAAATTTGAAGACTAGGAGCATAAATCAAAATGTTGTTGGGCCCATGAATTAGTGAGAGATGAAACAATGTGTCAGCATTAAATTGGTGAATAGCAAAAGCAAGAATTATCTACTTGGGGATCAATATTGCCATTTAACTTGATGCTACAAATATTTGACGTTATAGATGTTAACTATTCTTGGATTACACTTGTTTCCTTCCAATGCCAAATTATGAAAATCTGGTAAGACTAACATTATTTTTTAAAGTTAATTATTATAATTATCATGGCATACTAAAAAGAAGCTGATTAAAATATTATTTATATTCACAAAAACTATATCTACATTTTATAAAGGAATACATTCTTTATTATTCATAGGAATCCTAAAGTAGTAACTGTTATTTTTTTTCTTACAAAATAATAAATGCTTTTTAAATAAAGTATGAAAATCTGTTTTTCTCACACACACATACACACAAAAAAAACTTACTTTTTTTGTCTTGCGTTTTATGTGAAAGGACTTTTAACTGATCCTAGTGGCATCATATTAATGAGTGATCTTCAGATAGCATATCAATTTTAAGGATGATTTCAAGTATGGCTTTCTCCACTGAAAATGCTTAATACTTTGGAGAACAGGACGCATGCCAATCTTCTCAGAATCCGAATTAATGAGCAAAATGTTATTCTTTTGTCAGCCTGATCATTTAATGTATTATTACGCTAATTACTTTAAGTAGCTTATATTTTGCCCCTGAAGGTTTTATTCCTTAAAATCACAATGCTAGTGTCTCTTTTCTAAACTTATTTATACAGAAAACAATGATCTGAGAATAATACAGTTAAGCCCTAAGAACTCCTCAATAGCTGTAGACAAATAAAAAACACACTAAAGAACAATAGTTAAATATATTTTAAGACAGAAAAGCTGTTGTGTAAAAAGAAAAAGCTATCTGAAAACTAAAATTGAGTTATCCTCTCTTATAAAAATAAAAGGATGAGTGTGCTATTGTTACAATATTAAAAGGATCCATATGATCCCATTTTAAAAAGTAGTTCTCCACCCTAATTCTGCATTAGGATTAGGATTGCCTAAAGAATTTAAGCCACGTCAATGCCTGAGTCACACCTAAGACCAATTAGATAAATTTGTGGATCCTATAATTAATATTTTTACAAATCTTTCAAGGTGTTATAATGTGCAGAAATGTATTCAAACTACTGATCTAAAACATTGCTCCCTATAAACAATGGCTTCTAAACATTTTTTGTATCATGGGAGTTTTTGAAAATCAGACAATAGCTATTGAATCTTCTCTATCTAGAAAAATGTACACATATACATACATATCCACCTACACACCCACATAACATATCCACATAGGCACCCAAACACATGCTCACACTTGCACACATACATGATTTCACATATGACTTTAAAGACAACCCCAAATTCCTGAAGCCCAGTTAAGAAACCTGACTTTAAGAGCAACACTTAAATGATTTCAAGAGGAAAAGAAGCTGTTGCTCTTTCAATGGATCAAGAAGCATCACCTAGGTAACTGCTTCATAATTTAAAAATCATTTGTGTTAATGACATTCCTTTGTAGCTGCAACATAAACCTGCTTACATTCTCAACACAAGTGGAGAGAGATCAACTTGTGCATGTTCTGTGTGACCATGAGTAATTTACTTCCCCTCTTCAAGTCTGTTTTTTTAAATCTGATAAATGAATAAATTGATAAAATGTGGAGTAATAATTCAAAGAAATATATAATACTGATATTGAAAACAATCAATGAATATAAGCTGCCACTATTACTTTTGTTTTTATTTATGTTAAAGATCATTCTATATGCCTACAGACTTAATGAAATTTCCCATGTAGTATTTTTACTTCAAGAAAATAGTTACATTAACAAAGCAAAGAAGAGCAAACAAGCCATAAATAAACAAAACAATGATCACGATGGCCATTTCCATCTCTTTACATTGATTTAATTCAAGTTTGGTTAAAGATACTGAGAGATTGTGCTTCCATTCTTAAAATATATTTCTGTTACATTTACTAAAGAGGATATTTAAGGGAAAAGTTCAGCATTGTGTTGTTGCCTCATGCCAACTTTGTGTCCACTTTGCCTCTTAGGTAAGAGTACTTTTACATAAAAGAAGTCCATTTTAGTTGTTAATTAAATGGTATTGCCATTCCTATTTGTATTAGTCCATTTCACACTGCTATAAAGAAGTACCAGTGACTGGATAATTTATAAAGGAAAGAGGCTTAATTGACTCACAGTTCTGCATGGCTTAGAAGACCTCAGGAAACTTACAGTGATGGTGGAAGGGAAAGCAGGTACTTTCTTCATGAGTCAGCAGGGAAGGGAGCTTGTTAAGGAGGAACTATCACACATGTATAAAACCATCATATCTCCTGAGAACTCATTAACTATCATAAGAACACATGAGGGCAACCGCCCCCTGATTCAATCACCTCCCTCTCTCGACATGTGGGGATTACAGGTCACTCCCTTAACATGTGAGAATTAAAATTTGAGATGAGATTTTGGTGGGGACACAGAGCCAAACTATATCATTCCACTCCTCGTCCCTCCAAAATCTCATGTTTTTTCACATTTCAAAACCAATTATGCCTTCCCAACAGTCCCACAAATAGTCTTATCTCATTCCACATTAACCCAAAAGTCCACAGTCCAAAATCTCATCTGAGACAAGGCAAGTCCCTTCTGACTATGAGCCTGTAAAATCAAAAACAAGTCAGTTACTTCTTAGACATTGGCCAAAACAAAGCAGCTACATAAGTCCAAAATCTAGCAGGACATTCATTAAATCTTAAAGCTACAAAATGATCTCCTTTGACTCCATGTCTCACATTCAGGGCATGCTGATGCAAGCGGTGGGCTCCCACAGTCTTGGGCAGCTCTTTCATGGTCTTGCATTGAGTGCCTGTGGTTTTTCTAGGCATGCGGTGCAAGCTGTCAGTGGATCTACCATTCTAGGGGCTGGAGGATGGTGACCCTCTTCTCACAGTTCCACTAGGCAGTGACCAGTGGGGAATCTGTGTGGGGGCTCCAACCTCACATTTCCTTTCTGCATTGCCCTAGCAGAGGTTCTCCATGAGGATCTGCCCCTGCAGCAAACTTCTGCCTAGACATCCAAGCATTTCCATACATCCTGTGAAATCTAGGTGGAGGTTCCCAAACCTCAATTCTTGATTTCTGTGCACACGCAGGCCCAACACCACATGTAAGTCGCCAGGGCTTGGGGCTCGCACCCTCTGAAGCAATGGCCTGAGCACTATGCTGGCCCCTTTTAGTCATGGCTGGGATGCAGGGCACTAAGTTCCTAGGCTGCCCACAGCAGGGGGCCCCTGGGCCAGACCCAGGGAACCATTTTTCCTTCCTAGGACTACAGGCCTGTAATAGGAGGGCCTATTTTGAAGTTTTCTGTAATGCCCTGGAAACATTTTCCCCATTGTCTTGGCTATTAACATTTCACTTCTTGTTAGTTATGCAAATTTCTGCAACTGAATAGAATTGCCCCCCAAAAAATAGGTTTTTCTTTTCTACCTAATGGTCAGACTGCAAATTTTCCAAACGTGTATGCTTTGCTTCCTCTTGAACATTTTACCGCTTACAAATTTCTTCCACCAGATACCCTAAATCACCTCTCTGAAGTTCTAAGTTTCACAGATCTCTAGGACAGAGACAAAACGCCACCAATCTCTTGGGTTAAGCATAGCAAGAGTCACTTTTGCTCCAGTTCTCAATAAGTTCCTCATCTCCATCTGAGACCACCTCAGCCTGGATTTCATTGTTCATATCACTATCAGCATTTTGGTCAAAACCATTCAACAAATCTCTAGAAAGTTCCAGACTTTCCCACATTTTCCTGTCTTCTTCTGAGGCCTCCAAACTGTTCCAACCTCTGCCTGTTATCCAGCTCCAAAGTTACTTTCACATTTTTGGGTATCGTGATAGCAGTGCCCCACTCCCAGTATCAATTTACTGCATTAGTCCATTTTTACACTGCTATAAAAAATACCTGAGACTGGATAATTTATAAAGAAAGTAGGTTTAATTGACTCATAGTTCCACATGGCTAGGGAGGCCTCAGGAAACTTAAAATCATGCAGAAGGGGAGGCAGATATCTTCTTCACAAATCAGCAGGAAAGAGAGCATGCAAAGGAGGAGCTCTCAAATTCTTATGAAACCATCAGATCTCATAACTCATTCACTATCATGAGAATAGGATGGGGGAAACTGCCTGCATGGTCCAATCACCTCACTCCCTCAATATCTGGGGATTACATGTCCCTCTCTCAACACGTGGGAATGACAATTTGAGAAGATATTTGGGTTGGGACACACAGTCAAATCATTTCAATATTTTTTCATATTAAATATTAGTATTGTTTCTAGATCATACCTCTAAAATACTGTCATCATTTCAAACTCAGATTTCAATATCCTGGCCCTTCTTCCACATGATTGTTGACATGACATGGTAAATAATAAGTTTATTTTAAAATAGCTTAACCCTGATTTTTAGTTCTCTCTCTTTCTCTTTTCAAACCTCCAAAGGCTACATACAACTTTTAAAGAAATCTAACACTTCAAGATGTGAAAAACACCTTGAAACTGAAACTGACAAAGCGAATCCCATCCCTCTCCCAATTAAGATGTTCGCAGACAGAAATGCTCGCATGTGTGATATATATACACAAACACAGCTGGGCTGAAACCCCACATGTAAGTGCTTGTCTTAAAATTCTCTGAGCCCCAAACTTACATGGCTGTGCTATTCCGTGAATATGCCAAAACTTTTGTTACATGCTCTTGTTAAATAATTTCAATTTTCAGTACAAATATCTATTTAATTATAAATTTGTTTATGAAATGAAGATAGAACTCCTTGAAGACGGGAAGAATAGCTTACTATAAGCTAAAGACTGCATGCATAGAAAGTAATCTACTCTACTTCGAGCCATCTGTTATTTGTATTGTCTTACTTTCTGGCAACCACCCTATGAAGCAGGTATAATTGACCTCAGTTTTACAGATGAATAACCTATATTTTAAAGGGTTAAAATAGATCACACAGTGAGTAACAGAGGTAGAATATGATTTATCTTCTGCTGAGATTATCTATCCTAGTATTTAATTATGACACACTGCCCCTTTTGGGTTTAAGGGAATCTAAAAGTTAGCAATTTTTCTATACTGAAGAAGTTAAAACTGAAAGTAGCAGTACTTGGGTAAATCTTGATACTGCAAAGAAGACTAGCATAAGGAAGATTTAAAATCACTTTTGTACTGTAAAGTAATTATAAATGTGAAATAGCAATAAAAATATTAAATGAGACTTCTGTAATACTAAATTTCTATAAATGGCTCTATAATTTCTCACAACTATTTCCTGCATTTATATGAAGCCTGAAACTATCACTTAATTCTATATCCCACATATGACATTCAAAATTGTAATAGAAGATCTTAAAATATTTTAAATGATTAAGGACAAATATTCGACTACAAAGTTTTAGGTAGGCTAAAAAAAGAACTATGTGAAGTAATCTGGTGAAATAAAAGATAGCTGTAGAAATGAACTGTGATTAAATTCGAATTATATATAAACAGATAAACATTAAAAACTCATTTATTGTCATGAATTTTAGTCCCAGCTGAAGGTTATGTATAAACAACATGAAGAATGCATCTGGATCATACACCAATAGAAACAGCAAAATCAAAGCTAATCATTTTGGTTCAAATCATCAGAGTTGAGTATTTCCATGAAGCATAGTAATGTTAGTCACTGGCTTTTAGAGAGTATCCTTATTGTTATAAATATACTCCCATCCAGTTTACACCTCAGTGATTCTATCAACATCGAATGAGTGATTTAGATATTTAAAAAGATGGATTTTAGGTCTTGTATAAAAACCTTCAAATTAGTACTCTTTCCTGAAATTGGCAATACATTAAAAAAATCAAGAATTCATGTATTTTAGCAATTTTGCTTTTATATTTTCTTGATATTTTTTGAACCATTTTCCCCAATTTCTTACCCCTTTTTTTTACGGAACACTTTTATTGCCAGCTACCTTTACAGTAGCCTAATAACATTATCTTACCAATGCTATTTGTACAAAATATTAAATTTGAGGTATTCTTTGTAGTCTAGGCCTTGTATGGGTTTATTAAAAGGAATATTTATATTTAAAGGCACATTTTAGATTATTCAAATGTAAATATATTTTTAAATATTTACAAATATATAACATAGCTCCCAGACCTAATATTGATTTTTGTGTATTCAAAAATTAAAAAAAAAAAATCATGTGTGACTTAAGCTGCAAAAAAGTGACCCATTTTGGTTCAAATTTCTTTCCTGTCTGACTCATGTCATATGGATTTGGAAGGGAATGACTACGCAGGGAGAAAGAGTATTGGAAATGTGCCAATTGAGCATTCTCTGTGGAGTCTTACGGAAAAATGGTGACAGCGATAAAGGACAAACTGTTAAAGGACATTCTTACTTGCCTTAAATATGACTATATAAGGCAGTGGTTATGAGCTCTAGAATCAGACTTTCTGGACCTGAATACTGACTGTATCATTTATTATGTGTGTGACCTTGGGAAAGTTAACTACTTTCTCTGTGTTTGTTTACTCACTGGAAGAATTGTGATAACAATGACGTCTACATCATAAATTTGTTGTAACAGATAAGTTATCTATTAGAGGGGTTAGCACAGTCCTTGCATATGTTAAATGCACAATATATATATTCACATTTTAGAGGTGATCTTGATATATTTCAGAATGGTAAAATTGTAACCCACTTTTACTCATGGTGATAGGAGAAACCATTGCAGCTTATCCGAAGCCCTATTTCTCACCTCTGGAAAAGCCATCTCTTCCACTACAATTTTAATATCTGCAGAGG
This sequence comes from Piliocolobus tephrosceles, assembly GCF_002776525.5. Classification (NCBI taxonomy): domain Eukaryota; kingdom Metazoa; phylum Chordata; class Mammalia; order Primates; family Cercopithecidae; genus Piliocolobus; species Piliocolobus tephrosceles. The sequence continues at coordinate 70,633,588 of NC_045447.1, forward strand.
CTTTTGCTCTTTTGTTTACTGCTGTATCCTCAGGGCTTAGATTAGTGCCTGAACCATAATGTGCTGTCTGTGAATGTTGCAGGAATGAATCATTGGTCAACTTTCAGCTTCTCCTTGCCAGGAAACCTCTCCACAATATTTTGTAGTGGAGAAAATATTCCATCCATCATGGAAATACTCTACCGCATGACAGCATTCAATCTAATTATTCTTTTTTTCTTTAATCTGCTTCCTCCTGCTTCTAACTCTGTAATGGATGCCTGGGGTTGCTAGAGAATTCTAAAAATCCCTTTGATATCCCACTCTGGGTTTTCCAATTTGGGAAATCCCTTGTAAAGCAAAAGAATTTTTCTCTGCCAACCCTTGCCAAAACCTCCATACCTGGAGAATATGAAAATAATAGCAGCATTTAATATTTATTGAGTATTTACTGTGTATGTGGTAGTGAGTTAGCTATTTCATTTAGTCTTCCTATCTTTCAATGATATGGATCCTAGAAACTTTTTACAAATGAGAAGATTAAAATTTGGGGAGATTAATAATTCACTAGCAAGTCTCAAACTATTTTATTCAGGGTTCTCTAGAGAGACAGAACTAATAGAATAGATGTATATATGAAGGGGAGTTTATTAGAGTATTGAATTACATGATCACAAGGTGAATTCCCACAATAGGCCGTCTGCAAGCTGAGGAGCAAGGAAGCCAGTCCAAGTCCCAAAAATGTCAGAAGTAGGGAAGCTGGCAGTGCAGCTTTCAGTCTGTGGTCCAAGGCCGAGAGTCCCTGGCAAACCACTGGTGTAAATCCAGGAGTCCAAAAGCTGAAGAACTTGGAGTTTGATGTTTGAGGGCAGGAAGCATCCAGCACAGGATAAAGATGAAGGCTGGAAGACTCACCAAGTCTGCTCCTTTACATTTCTTCTGCCTGCTTTATTCTAGCCACTCTAGCAGTTGATTAGAATGTGCTCACCTAGATTGAGGGTGTGTCTGGCTCTCCCAGTTCACTGATTCAAATGTTCATCTCTTTTGGCAACAACCTCACAGACATACACAGGAGCAATATTTTGCATCCTTCAATCCAATCAAGTTGACACTCAATATTAACCATCACACAAACTATAAGGGGCAAAACAGTTTTCACTACACTACTATTAACATCAATGCTCGTAAGAATCAACTAACCTCTACTACTATCTGGGTAGTCAATGTTCAGTACCAAAGCTATCAGGAGCTCTGATCATTTCACACATACTAGGGTATGAAGGACTGACAGTAAGTTAACACCAGGCTAACTCTGTCTGAATATGTTTTTTCTTAGAAGAATGTTACCTTGAACAAAAATATATTAAACCTAGTGAAAGAAATTTAATAGTGAATTTCAGACCCCATGCCAGGTAAATGGAATAAATAATTTGCGAATAGAAACTTTCTAGAGTTAACAATCTTCATACAATTTGGATCTGAGTTTCACTTTCAAATTCATCCATATATGTACTTTCCCTTCTAACACCTATAACATAAATACATATTCTACTAATTAATTAATAAATCAGTTCAATCATTCAACTCAAAGATTTTTAGAATGTCTACTCTATGGCAAACATTGTTTTAGACTTGGAGGTGAATGACTTCAGAAAGTTTACAACTTATGGCAGGGAAAAGACATGCATGTACATGATTAGAGTACAATAAGATAAACACTGTATGAAAGACATTTATTACAGAAATGGGAATAAAATGTTCATTGGGAAAAACTTCACTGGAGCAGTTACATTTAACTGTGATTGGGGACACAGGGGAGGTAGTACAGAATGGTGAAAGAAATTTACCAGCTGGAATAGCTTGTGTAGGGAATTCTAGAGAAAAGATATGCAAAGGCAAGGAGGACTGAAAAAATTCAACTTACTGAGAGAATGAAATTAATAGGCTATGAACAATCATGTTCTCATGACTTCAATGACTAAAGTCACTATTAGTTCTGCTTCCTCTGAATTTGTGTCTTGAATGTTGGAACTACTCACCAGATGGTCCTCCTCGCCTCTCTCAATTTTAGGTATTTACGAGTTACCTCATTTTCTCCAGGGCTCTAATTAGCTGCTACCAGAATCTGGTAGTGGCTTTTTGAGGCCTTCCAGTATATTGTCACATAGATGAGCCAGTCTCATCAAAATTAGACAATTCAGAAACATCGAATAAAGCCCAGGTGAAAGGAAAGAGATCTTTGCAAATGTGAAAGGAATAAAAATTTGGAGGTGGAAGAAATTTCAAAAGTAACAACTAGTAAGAATTTGTGTTCTGCTTAATGAGGTTACAGATAATTACTCACAGAAGTATTTATACTTTTATAAGCGTGTTTTCTTGTAGCAGTTAGTATACAAACATATATTTCTTTGCTCCATCAGGTGCAAGAGCCTAAAAGAAATGATACCCCAGTAACAATGTGCATACCATGAGCCCATATGTCAGTTACAAATAGCTTTCTCCAAAGGAAGGAATCAGGCTCGTTGGAGCAATGGCTGATTCTAGGATTGCCAGGAGTTTCTGAGAAGTCGTGTGCCACTTTTAATTTGGAATCAGTAAATTGTGGAGTATTTTTGACCTGCCACTGACTGGGATTTTGGGCAAGTCATTCTCACTTGTCTGAATCTCAGTTCCCTGTGTCACCTAGAACCTGAGCTTTGCTTGCCCTAAGATTCATGCAAATAAGAGTCCCAATAAAGGATCTGAAAGCCAGATCTAGTTATGAACTATTTATATGAGGAACTGTGGAATTTCCTGGGAAATAGCTTATTGAAAGGAAAGGTAGAATTCAGGCACAGAGGTCTAAAAACAATGTCCGAGGGTCTAATAGGGGAGAAAGGGAAAGACAGCAATTGAACTAGCCCAATCTTCACCAATGTGCGCTTAGATCTGAGAAGACGGAGTAGGTATAGTTCTTTTGCTAAAATCTCTGAACATCGAAGTACAGTCCAGAGATTCATGGATTAGCACAGTTAAGGAAGTGAAATCCTTTCCCCACATAAGAGGAAAGCACGGTATATTTCATTTTGCATTAAGACCTCAGAGGTCTCAGCTATCTTTGCAGGACCCAACAGCTCTAAGATATAGACACAGCAGAGTAGTTTCCATCCAATGTGCCACAATGTGATTCCCGTGCAGTCTCTTATACCAGAGATGGAAGTTTCAGTGTTTTGAGTTCCACTGTGTTAACCCTCAGAAACAGGTTTGAAGAGGAGTAGGGCCTTTCCATAAGTTTGAGACAAATACAGAATGAATTAATTAGATTTTTTTTTTTTTTTTTTTTTTTTTTTTTTTTTTTTTTTTTTTTTTTTGAGACAGAGTTTTTGCTCTAGTTGCCCAGGCTGAAGTGTAATGGCATGATCTCGGCTCTCCACAACCTCTGCCTTCTGGGTTCAAGTGATTCTCCTGCCTCAGCCTCCCGAGTAGTCGGGATTACAGGCATGTGCCACCATGCCCAACTAATTCTGTGTTTTAGTAAAAACTTTTATATTTTTAGGTTTCTCCATGTTGGTCAGGCTGGTCTCAAACTCCCAACCTCAGGTGATCTTCCCACCTCAGCCTCCCAAAGTGCTGGGATTACAGGCATGAGCCACTGTGCCCAGCCAATTAATTAGATTCTGATGTTCTATAATTGTAGATGGTGATAAACTCAGGGAAACAATATTTGTTATTATTATGCTTGAACAATGGAAGCTAAGAAACATGTAGAATAGGAATTTCTATGTAATTATTAAAATCGATATTGCATAATATTTGAAGTAGAACTCCAATATCAGAAAAATTGGAGTTAACTCTTGTAGAGGAGTGACATACTATATCTTAAGAGCTCAGTGTTTGGCATCTCTCTTATTTCCTGAAAATACCTAAGAATATCCTGAATGAAATGAACATAAGGGCACCCCAGAATGCAGACTGAAAAAATATCTAACTGATTGATGGCTAAGATGCTACCTACCTTTAGATAATTGTTGGCTCTAAGCCACTGAGAAGACTTATTATAGAAATATTGTTGCTGATTCTCAAGACTATGAGGAAGTAAGAAAAAAAAAAAGAATCCTTAGAAGCAGCTGAAATGATACCTGACTACTTGAAGAAGGTCATACTGCTTTTCTATCCCAAAACCAATAGGAAAATATTAATATTCTGAACCTTGGGCCTTCTGCCAAGTCTGTATATCAAGTCTACTACATTAGCTATTTACATGTCAGTCACACATAGAAAAATTACTTGTCTGAAAATCCTTCACTGCATGACGAAGATTGAAAGGAATTCCAAGAGAAACAGGAAAAACAGGCAGCCTCTACTGCATGCAGCTTCCTCCTTTATGTTACCCATACATCTCATCCCTTGCTAAAAGTGCCAGGAAATAAGGCATTGATATAGTTCAGTCTGGGAGGGAGAAGTTTTTGTTTGTTTGTTTGTTTGTTTAAAAAGGGAACAGGCTGAAAGAGAATGAGTGCTTTTTAACTGAATTGCAGACAGTCCAAGGAAAGAAGAGATAAGATATCAAGCACTCCCAGGGCACTTCAAATGTAAGCCCAACAAAAGAAAAATGAATACAGAAATAAGTGATAAGACCTAGGTTTTTTAAAAGGTAAACTGTGACTGTGAAATACTTGTCAATCAGTGAGTGCCAGGGGCCAATCAGATGAAAAGGAAGCCCATTGGGCTAGAAAACAATTTTTGATTATATTAAATTGGTGACCTGTGCATATAAACAGAGTGAACAAAATTACTCAGTTCTGTCATTTAAATCAGTCAAGGGGATCCTGAAATCAAATGAATTATTTCTTAGTATTCAGTAAAATAATTTAATGAATTCAATTTCCCATTGTCCATCTGATTGTGTGAAATTTCCCATAAACGGCCATTTAGAAGAGGAATTTGGGGAAGCAAATTAATAGGTTAGGAAATCTAAAACAATTACATCTGCCATTATTCTAGTTTGGATTAACTGATAAAACACACACCCCCATAGTTCAATTGGTGATGTGATACCATATGGGAGGGTGGTAGAAATAGTTTCCATCATCTCTATAGCTTTAGTAGTGTAGAGGATCATTTGTGAAAGTTTTTGCATAAAATGCATTCTTTGGCCTCACCCTTGATACTTAAATATTTTGCAAGTTGGATACATATTGAAGAGCAAATCTTGTATTTGAGCATATCACATGAACAAATTCTTAAAGATAAGATAATACACCCTGTTCATATATATTTTGTTTTTTTCAAGAATTTTAAAGAAGCAGTCAGTGTCTCCAGCTTTTATAAATCAACTCTTCCCAATGCATAAAAGTGTCCATTTAGGAAGCCTTGCACAGCCTTGCAAAGTTCAGTGGGGCTATTCTTTCTTTGGAGAGTTCATCTCTGTTCTAAGTTCAGAAGCTTACAAAAATCTTTCAGAAAACAATGAAAAAAATTCAATTTGAAGAATAAATGTGTCATGGAAAATACAAATTAAGATATTCAGACTTTGGTTTCACAGTTAGAGAGAAATAAAAACGTATTTTTCATTTGTATTTCTAAAGGCTTTGGTTTAGTGAGATATTTTCCTTAAAGGCAATTAGCTGACCAAGATAATTACTTCATCTGACATGTATAAAGAATTATTGATTTGTCTAGTGCATAATTTTGAATTGTGCTCCATTTTAAAAATGAGCCTTTGTCCATCATCTCTACCAAGTCAATGAATGCAAATTATTTTCAGTGTTCTGGCAGCTTTTATCTTACAGTATTTGTTTACCAATAGGATTTTCTAGGAAGTGGGCAACTTATGCTATTTACTTAAATAAAGTATAAAAAGGGATTTCAGGTCAGAAAATCAGTATCTAAATACATTTAAATAAGTGATTTTTTTTCAAATATAGGTCAATGGAATATAAATTTTATTATGTACATGCTGCTCTTATGTAAATTTTATTATTTTTATGACTACTATATAGCCATAGGAAGAATATAACCATGAAGAAGAAGAAAGTGAGGTATCAAAAAACTGTAATGAGAATAGAATCTTGGGGAAGTAAAAGTACGCCTCAAGGAAGGGGTATTAATAAACAGCAGTTGCTTCTACTAATGTACTCTTGGAGATTGTAGGTGCAGAAACCAACATCAACACTTTTGATAATGAATTTTGGAAAGCTTACAAAATCACTGCAACTTGTCTTCAGCCATAGGTCTGATTTCTTGGAAACTTATGGAAAATACATTGTACTGGGAATATTAACTTTCAACAAACTAACATCTTGAGATGTCTAGAGCTTCCTTTTTAGTCAACATCTGCCAAAAATGATTTAGCCTTGGGAATCAAATCTAAAACCAACCAAATCTCTGAGATTCCTTTAGTGATCAAGAATATGGGTATTTTTTATGTGAATTCATCTTGACTTGGGTCTAGGTTTCTATTTAAACCTGTGCTAGAATCTCTGTCTGTAACATAGGTCAACAGCACTACATCCCAAGAATAATGCTTGAAAATAATTAATCAGTTCATTTAATACTTATATGGTACTTTTCTGTGCCAGAAATTTGCCAGAATTTCTGAAAATGAGATAGTACAGAGAACAAGATGCAACTTTCTTATTAAAATTTTTAAAAATAGGTAATATAATGACTTTCACACAGATATAAATTACTTCATAAAATATCTTATTCATTAAGTACTGAAGAAACCAGTAAGATATTACAATTGGATCAAAATAGATTTCAAAATGCCACATATTTTTAGTCAGAAAACCAATGCTGAAATGAATTTATAAATGAATAGAAAACCTAGTCAATATTCACAGAGTGATGATCAACTGAACTTCACCGGAAAATTTGTTTTTAAGACACAATTTGTCTGAAGCTGTAAAATGGCTAACAACAAGCAAAGGTAGAGACAATGAATGGTGAAGTCAGTCAGCACACTCATTACATTTCAGAGTCCCTCAGATTTTTCCTAAATTTACAACAAACTCATAGCTTAAAATCTAATGTAGAATGGAAAGTAGTCAGTTGGAAGCAGAAAAAAAGAATCTTCATTTGTAGACGTGAGTAGGGTAGGGACTACATAGTGGGGGTGATAACTAATCTAAGGAAGGATGGAAAATAAATAGCAGGCCCAAATAATGTGGATAGATGGAGAAGGGATGGTGTTCTTAGAAGTAAGTAAACAGGGCAACAGAGAACTTATATATTCATAAAGTGACCCACTTCTCTTCAAAAGACATAGAGATAAGCTACTTTTAAAATATTTGTTTGTTCCAGGAAATTAAAATATAGAAAACATCCACATATTAAGGAATTGATTTCTGCCTTATTGGTAGATACTTACCCAGTGCTACTTGGCTTTGACAATACATAAAGTGAAGTGAAAAGGTCATACAATTCCACAGGTTCGGTTCTGCTAAGTGTAATCACGTAGACCATCCATCTCTATATTGGAATACTAAGATAAAAGATCAGTGCAATCATTGGCCAAAACTAAATTCCACTGCAGATATAATGGGTCATTGATTAGAATAGCTACAAAAGAAAAATTTATACTTTTAAATTTCTCCCTCATTTAACTTGTCTACTTGGTAACTGTGACAAATTACTTAACTCCTCTGTCCCTCAGTTTTCTCTGTAGTAAAGTGGACAACAGTAGTGCCTGGATCATAAAATCATGAATTTCAAGAGATAGCACATGCAGTATACTCAGGACAGTGCTTAGTATGTAGTAAATCCTTAATAAACGTTAACTATTTTATTGCCAGTTTGAGATCACCATTACAAAGAAGACTCCCTTCATTAAATAAAGCCAGGCTTTGGTAAGCTCAGATAATAGGGTTTATGTTTTAATATATAACATTCAAGGGTTCGAAGTTATGCAAAATATGCAAACTCATTTAAGACAAAGAGAAGAGTTGACTACAGTCCAATATGGAGTCCTGTGACCTGGTTATAGGTGTGGGCATGTGTTATGATTATCTGAAAGCTACACAATCATTGTACAAGATAACCAAATGAAAGAGGGTGCATATGTTGAAGGACTAGTCCAAAATGACCACTCCAGAGAAGAGAGGGAGAGAAGAAACTGATCTGAAACCACAAATCATACATCAAAGATTTGAAAGTGTCTCCTTATAGGGGAATTTCAGGCTTGAGCTTTTAGAAGACACTTGGTTCCAAAATCTTAGTTAATTTCATATATCTCCTTGCTGTCTTGTTTTGCATGTAGTATTAAAAACATGGCATCTTGCTTTCTAAGATACCTGAGCGTTTCCTATTTTTATCTTCTATTTTTATCTGGAACAATATAGTTTCTGGGTTTTCTCTTTTATTCATCGCTTATTAGTACTTGTGCTTTTTTTTTTTTTTTCTTTTTTTTTCTTTTTTTCTTTTTTTTTGCGGAGTCTCGCTCTGTGGCCCAGGCTGAAGTGCAGTGGCTCAACGTCGGCTCACTGCAAGCTCCGCCTCCCAGGTTCATGCCATTCTTCTGCCTCAGCCTCCTGAGTAGCTGGGACTACAAGTGCCCCACACCACACCCAGCCAATTTTTTGTGTTTTTAGTAGAGATGGGGTTTCACCGTGTTAGCCAGAATGGTCTCAATCTCCTGACCTCGTGATCTGCCTGCCTCGGCCTCCCAAAGTGCTGGGATTACAGACGTGAGCCACCACGCCTTGCAGTTCCATTCGGATCCTCTCCTGAAAGGAGACTCTGGAGATCAGTTTGGAGAGTTCATAGAAGTTCTTTAGGGCTTTACCACCCACTGGATTTACTATCCTGTCAGTCAAGTGGGAAATGTTTCCTCTAGCTTCAACTGCCATTCTCAGGAGCAGGCATTCCTTACACCATCTAGTGAATACCGGCTGGCTAATGTGAGTTCATCAGAAACTCCATTGCTTCTCTCTACTTTCTCCCTTATAGGTGCCTACAAGATACAGATCTTGATGGCAGTGTATTTTGGGTTTGTGGTATTCCTTGCCACCTATTTAAGTTGGAAACATTTTACATGTATTATTATTTTTGCCATCTAAGTGCTCTGTCTAATTTTACGTGAGAAATTTTGGAAGATCCAAAATTGTGCTGCCCCTTTTCCCTCTCTTTTCCTCAATTGCACATACAGATATTCCCATATATTTACTGCTAAAGTACTTATCTAATTAACAATGTTTAAACGTGAATAGGTAAAAGATAAGTAAATTAATTATTTTTGTCCTGTAAGATGTGTTTTTAACCCTAAATGACACAGGAATCTCATAGAAAGCAAATAAGAATACTTCTGTTTTATTTTGAAAACCCCTATAAAAGGAAGTAGATCTGTAAAGTTTTAGCAAAGCCAAAGGAATGTGAAATCTTCATATAGCACCATGAACTGACAGTTTTTATTTTACAGTAATACATTATTTGAATTGATATTGAATAAAAATATGATGTATTTCATTATCTCTGAATATTTAGTAGTCATCAGCTGGAATAAAAGTAGTGTATAAGAACCCTCAGTAGCCACATGTTTATAGTATTCAACATAATTTTATTTAGAAGCAGGGTGACTTTTAAAATATGCAATTATATCACATATAACAAGTGCTTAGATATTGGGAAGAATATATTGTTTCTGGAAGGCTTTTTCCCATCTTCTAGATCATTGTAAATGCGTTTACTATTCAATTATCTGGTATTTCCTTTTCTGTAATAATACTGAGTTGGATAAAAATATTTCAAGTATACAGACCAGGCGCGGTGGCTCACACCTATAATCCCAGTAATTTGGGTGGCCAAGGTGGGGGTATCATGTGATCCCAAGAGTTAGAGACTAGCCTAAGCAAAATACTGAGACCGTGTCTCTACAAAAAAGAAAAACCAAAAAAATCAGCTGGACATGGTCGTGTGGGCCTGTATTCCCAGCCACTGAGTGGGTGAGTCGAGGGAGGATCTCTTGAGCCTGAGAGGTCTAGGTTGATTGTGCCACTGTATTCCAGCCTGTATGACAGAGGGAGACCCTGTCTCAAAAAAAAAAAAAAAAAGAAAAAAAACTATACAAACTTCCCCCCTTTTAAAGAAAAATGTATTATTGAAAAAACTTTGGAATTGGTGTTAGCTTCTGGGAAAACAAAACTAGGTGTATTTTTTTAATAGACAACATTTCCTCCTTTGACTTCTGTCATTGCATAGCTGCATCAAATCAATCAATAAAACGGCATTGATTTGAGTTGTATCTTGACCACACTACAATGAAGTGATTTGCTTACTAACACAGAGTGCATTTTAAAAACTTTTCCCCCAGAAGGAACTCCTAACTTACATTAATTCTAACTGCTTTTATATAAGGGTAGTAAAAGTTAAAGAATGGACCATAGTGACAGTTCCATAGCATTAAGAATGTTGTTAATACCACTAAATTATCCACTTAAAAATGGCAAAATGATAAATGTTCTATTATGTGTGTTTTACCACAATTTTGAAAAAGCAGGAAAAAAGATAAAGGATGCATTTGACTATCTACATTGAAATAGCACTTGTCTGGCAGATATCGATAGAGACTCATCCTCCTTGCAACTATAATGTTTTTTAAAGAAAGAAATGGCTGAATGACAAATATGTGGTTCTGAAAACAAAAAAATCCAAAGATAGCCTATAATCAGAGTGCAAGAGACATTCCATGAAATATTAGTCAATGCAACTAAATTGAGGGGAATAAACAACAACAAAGCTCTGGTGGTCTAGTAATACTTTATTTCACGAATTAGAAGAGTCCCACTACTGAGAAAGGTGACAGGAATCCCTTATGTTCTCCCTTACTCTCTACCTCCTGGATCAGGGTACAAGGTTGCCATCTTTTCAATAACAAGCAGCTTTTCTTTGAGTTTGCAGAGTTTCAGTAATGGCTTAAGAAAATGTGTGTGTGTGTGCGTGTGTGTATGTGTGTGAAGTGTTATATATATTGATTTGCCACATTTTAGGAACTCAATCAATAGTACATATGTAACTATGATTTTGGTTTCCTCAGATATCAGCTGAGAAAGGCTTGTATATACTATAATGTTTAACTGCTTTGTATGAAGTCCAGAGGTTAGTACCCTCCACTGACTCCGTGACCATTCTCTTATCATAGACATTTGGGAGCACTGAGTTACTTATTAAAGCTATGGGGGTAATTAACTAAGGGGTCATTTAGGCAGCACTTAACCCTTCCTTCAGGACTTATTGGAAGCCATCAATGTTGGTACTCCACAAATCGTTAACTTCCTGCTTGGAAGCTAAATTAAAGAATTAATTCATGAAATTAATAAACAAAAATACATAATAACCTTTAAAATATTGGAGAATCTACATAACCATAAATATTTTAATGAAATATGCTAACACTTAAAATTCATTTCTCAAAGAAGTTTAATGAAATGTGGATTTCTCCCTATAACATAATATTCAGAAGTTAAAACAGGGAATTGTGCAGATAAGGTATGATAAGGCACTAAAAAAAGGAAATAAAATGTTATTTTTTCTATCTTTCTGTGTGTCTGAAATTTTCAAAAATTAGAATACATTTTTCTCCATATCAGAAAAAAGTAAATATTATACACATGGGCTTGAGGATGTAGACAAACAACCAGTAAAATGGCCCAATAAATTTGTTTGGTTCGTTTTGTATCATAATGTAAAATATTGTCTTAAATCACACCATGATAATGTGAACTATAGGTTTTTCTGCTTCTTTAAAAATAGCAGACACTGATATTTCTGTGAATATTTTAAGCTATTTTACTTTTTATAGTATGTACGATACATCTATATACACATATATTTTGTTTTAACTATTTAAGCAATGATATAAAACCATGTATCAGAGTCATTTTTTCTCCTTTCTACTGTGTATTTCCGTTCAATACCTGTTTACTCAGACATAACATTTACAATCAACTTTGAAATTTTTTCTGACCATACTGACTTAGTCATTGCTTCTACATTTTGTGATGCATTATGTGCAGTAGAAAATGGAGATGCTGTTAACAATTTCATAAGCCTTACACTGCAAATTTGCTTTTTTGTAGTTTAAATTTGTAGTGCATCTGTATGAATGAGTTGTATCTAAACTTCTGAAACCAGATTAATTGCAATTTCTTCGTAGGAAATAGAGGATACAAACTAAGTTAATAATGTTTACTCATTTTCTCTATGAAATTAAAACTTTGTGATTTGCAAAGATTGAGATGTAAGAGACAAGTCAAAGGATTATTTTTTCTCTCTCCCTTTATAGTTGAATAGTCTGCAAAGAAGACCTCTGATAATGATGAATTTTTTTTTTTAGGTGTAGAGAAAATTCCCATTTGTCAACCATGCTGTTTTGAATTGTTCTTCAGAGCAATTAATGAAATCTATAGTAATCTGAGGAATAACTACAAAAATATAAGTCCTAATATCATATATAGGAATAACACGGCAAAATCACTCACAAATTCCCTATTCTTAAGACTGAAGAAAAGTGGTAGAGCACAAAAACAAAAATGTCTGCCCTGAAATAGAGCAGGGGCAGATGAAGACAGAGCCCTCATTGATATTTCACTGTAACCTATTCAGTAGATTGATTTTAAATCGTTGTCGGAAACATGAGAAAACAAATTAAGAAGAAATAACCAGTTAAAAGTCTGTGCTATAAAAAACATATTTCTTTTTTTTTTCTTTCTTTCTTTCTTTTTTTTTTCCTTTCTTTTTTTTCTTGAGACAGGGTCTCACTGTGTCCCCCAGGTTGGAGTGCAGTGGTGTGAATCTCAGCTCACTACAGCCTGCTTCCCAAGTAGCTGGGGCCAAAGGCATGCACCGTCAGTCCTGGCTAATGTTTGCATTTTTTGTAGAGATGGGGTTTTGCCATGTTGCCCAGGCTGGTCTCAAGCTCCTGAGCTCAAGTGATCTGCCTGCCTCATCCTAAAAACCATATTTCTATTTGTTCTGTAATTTTGATTCTTTATAGCCATAAGTATATTATTTAATAGTATAGTCATTGAGAGGTAACAGTTCTAGGGTCATTAATGAATTCAAGGAATACTGAAAATGTTTGCTCACTGTATTCCTAGGGCTTAAGAGCTACTTCTAGAACCTATTCATGTTTGACTAATTAGCAACCATGTAATGCCATCTTATAACTGTTTTGATCTTACTTTCAATGTTAGCCTAAATTTAGGTATAAGACTGGGAAACAGCTGATGTATTTTGGTAGAAATGTTACAGGAAAGGGGTCTGGATCCAAACCCCAAGAGAGGTGTCTGGATCTCGCACAGGAAAGAATTGAGGATGAGTCCACAGTGCAAAGCAAAAGCAAGTTTATTAAGAAAGTAAAGTGGTGAAAGAACAGCTACTCCATAGACAGAGTAGGGCGTTCCTGAAAGGAAGAGGAGGAATGCGTCCACTCTAGGTACAGTATTTGTGTATATATATATATATATATAATTTTAAAAAAATCATAGGAGATGTGCTTTGCTACAAGGGCTTGTGATAAAGGATTGATTTTCTTAATTACTACATTTTGCAAGAATCAATATTATTGTCTTTAAAGAAAACTTAGGAATGCCTTTGTTCTCAAGATATTGGGATATCTGGACACTCCAAGTCCGGGTATGTTTAGTAAACGTTACCAATCTGTTTCCTTGGCCATAAACATTTAGAGGCTAAGAATTCCTAACTTTCTGGGAATGCAGCCTAGCAAGTCACAGCCTCAATTTCCTAGCCTACCTCACTCAAGATGGAGTCACTCTTACTGGAACACTTCTTACAGAAGGAGCTCTGAACTGGACATTTGGAGCCCTGAACTTGTTCTAGTCTACCATTAACTGGCCACATTCATAAATTTCTTTTTGGCACTTTTTTGGTTAAATACTTATAGAGGAATAAAACAGATGTTCCACAATGTCTTGTCAACATCCACATTTTCTACAAAGCTTTGATGTTTCCTTAAGCATGTGAAAACGCCCACAGTCTATCTAATTTTGTGGGCCAACTTATTTACTTCTTAAGAAAATCCAGAGCAAGAAGTGGGTTCCACAGAGACAACATTATTTAGGACATTTGCCTAATGTACTACCCTGGACTTCTAGAGTGGTTTTAGACACTGTTTTATTTCCCAGAAGTGAATGAGAGGCGGAACACATGTGCTTGTTAGATCATGAGTACACATTTTGCTTGTGAGTTACAGGCTTAATTCTTGTCTTGATTTCTGCACCACACTGCTGGATACATAGTAGGCACTCAGTAAATATTCATGAATTGAACTTCTCCATTTTCCAGTTAACCAAATATTTAGCAATTAGCATCTATGTAAGGAAGTCCTGGAATGACTAAGGTTACTTAATTGTTATAATACTGCTTATCAGGAACTCGGTAGGTGTTCAGTAGTTCTATTGTAATTATGGACGATGCCTATTTTTATGCAAGAATTGCCTTTCTGTAGCTATTTGCCATTGCCTTTGATAATACCTCTTTTGCATAAAATATCTTAGGGCTTCCAGACCAAGGTCCTTATTTTTGTAAGATTATTGAGATGTTCCAAGATGCTTATCACACCATTTACAATTCCAAAATCTGGATAACCTAACAAGAATACCACGTACAATTGGGCTAAACATGCTAAAAAGTAATATAAAAGCAAATATCAATAATTTCCTCAAATAAAACATCACTTTTCTTTCTAATTTACCACATGGCAATGGATTTTAGACATTGCATTCCCAGCATAAGAAGTTAATAGCAGCTAGAAGTTATATATAGCTGAAGACTTAATTGATAGTCTGTAGAAGAAAAATTGAATGTGAATATTTAGAGCTCTTACATAAAAATATGTCAAGGTAATTTTTTAAATGTAATGATTTAATGCCAATATTTACGCAATAAATTTGTGTACTAATAATTACAGACATACTATATGCTGTATCTTACATTTATTCAAATACCTCTTTACACCTAGAATCTATTAGTTAGAGCTTTGGCCTTTGCTTTCAAAAACATTTACAACTATTCTTCTTACCGGTTCTCTCAAGTACTTTCTCCTTAAATTTCCCAAGCTGTGTAGCTTGTTAGGAACACTGAATATGAAGCAAACAATGATAAAAATATCAGCTAAAGAGCTCAATACACACATTCACTCGAGAGATTAGTGTGACCACTTAGAGTACTGACTTTATTTATTCACTTTTCATAAACATTAGTTTATATTCTATGCATGATAGAAACTTAATGTACATAAACAGGATGTTGTTAGTTAAAAATTTAATAGATCAACCCCACACCAAAACTTTGATTATTGACCTGTATTTATCTATATAATGGGTTCTGCATGCACCAGGACCTCTTAATATATCAAAACTTTCTTGTTAAGCCAAGCTAAATTATGTATTCCTTATGTTTTTCCAAGACTAATTGTTTTTTAATACCTTCATATATGACATAAGCCCTTGAAGAGACTGACTATATCAGTTAAGTAAATAAATAATTGTTCTGGGAACACAGAGACAAAACATAAAGTACTTACTTGTTGATTGTTTATAAATATTAGGTTATGAAGGGATGTTAACTAGGTAGGAGGCATACATATGCATTTATGAATAAAACAACTCACTACAGACAACATCCATTTCAGTGTATGATCATCAGTTTTCCCAATATTATTAGAATTCATTAATTATGAACACATACTAACTCAATTTAAAATAAATTTAAAAGAATCTGCTCAATGAAGAGTTTCATAATTAATTTACAAACTACATTTACACTAATTTTTCTTGATTTTCAGACTTGGAGCTAAGTTATATAGTTGAAGGGTTAAAAAACAGGCCAGATGCAGTGGCTCATGCCTGTAATCCCAATACTTTGGGAGGCGAGGTGGGTGGATCACCTGAGGTCAGGAGTTTGAGACCAGCCTGACCAACATGGTAAAACCCTGTCTCTACTAAAAAATGCGAAAATTATCTGGGCATGGTAGCAGGTGCCTGTAATCCCAGCTACTTGGGAGACTGAGGCAGGGGAATCACTTGAACCCGGGAGGCAGAGGTTGCAGTAAGCTGAGATTGTGGCTTTGTACTCTAGCCTGGGTGACAGAGCAAGATTCCGTCTCAAAAAAAAAAAAAAAAAAAAAAGCAGAAATTTCCGATGCTCATATTATATAGTCTAAATATCTTAGTGAATAATGAAAGTGACCATAAATAAGATCAAACTACAGCCAACAGTTCCAAAAGAATAAGCTACTGAAAATGTAACAATTGAGGAAGGAAACCGAACATTGGGCAGAGAATGGAAATATCCAAGGAGACTCATTTTTCTCTTTGCACTTTTTCTCAGCTCTCGTTAAGTTTTTCATTGTAAAACATTAGAATTTCAGTCAGTCATTCTGTCAAGAAGAGATATTTGGAGTAGAGAGAATTCATTTTATATTTTTGCTTTTTACATTAGCAATCTAATAAAAAATGATAATTACTGAGCTGAGAGTGAAATTCACAAAATTATAAAATCCAAAATTTACTAGTCAATTCCACATTTGGTAAACTCTAACTATATGAGTTATTATCACCACTTGTTTAACTCAGTGTGCATCTACTATGAGATAGGCATGATCTCGTATTGCAGACACATCGGGCAATAACAAAGATGTGGTCTCTGTCCCCTTTCAGCCTATAGTGAAAACAGAGATTTAAACCAGTGAATCGAAATCTGATGATCATGCTGAAAGAGAAACACATCATGTTTAGAAAAGTGTCAAAAGCATTTGCTGAAGGATTTCTGTTAAGGTTTATAGAAGAAACAAGAATTCAAAAGTGTTTGAATAACTGGAAACTCATATATATCTGTGCATGTTTGGTTAGTATTAGGAAGTCTCACAGATCTGAAAAGAGCAAACAGAAACACAGGTGGCAATAAAATAAATAGAGGCATAGGAAAATTACTGGCCTTTTTCTAATAGTTTTAAAGTTCAAATTGAAAATAAAATGCTTTTCAAGAGAAAGGTGAACAGAACTGTCTTAAAATGCAAGTTCATTATAGGATTTTCAAAGCACTGGGTTGGTTAAAATAATGTTGAATATTTCTGTAAGTATTGTAATTGAAAATTAATTAAGTAAATAGGTATATCAGTCTGTTCTCATGCTGCCAATAAAGACATACCTGAGACTGGGTAATTTCTAAACAAAAAGAGGTTTAATGGACTCACAGTTCCACATGACTGGGGAGGCCTCACAGTCATGACAGAAGGCAAAGGAGGAGCAAAGGCAAGTTTTGCAGGATGACAGGCAGGACAGAGCTTGTGCAGGGGAACTCCCATTTATAAAACCATCAGATCTTATGAGCCTTATTCACTACCTTAAGAACAATATGAAGGAAACTACCCCATGATTCAATTACCTTCACCTGGCCGTGCCTTTGACATGTGGGCATTATTACAATTCAAGGTGAGATTTGGGTGGAGACATAGCCAGATTATATAGTTGTGCCCCTGGCCCCGCCCAAATCTCATGTTCTCACATTTCAAAACCAATCATGCCTTCCCAACAGTCCCCCAAAATCTTAACTCATTTCAGCATGAACTCAGAAGTCCACAGTCCAAAGTTTCATCTGAGACAAGGCAAGTCCCTTCCACCTATGAGCTTGTACAGCAAAAAGCAAGATAGTTACTTCCTAGATAGAATGGGAATCAAGGCATTGGGTAAATACAATCTTTTCAAATGGGAGAAATTGGCCAAAACAAAGGGGCTACAGACCCCATGCAAGTCTGAAATCAAGTGAGGCAGCCAAATGTTAAAGCTCCAAAATGATCACTTTTCACTCCATATCACAAATCCAGGTTACACTGTTACAAGAGGTGGGCTCCCATGGCCACGGGCAGCTCTGCCCCTGTGTCTTAGCAGGGTACAGCCCCCGCTTCTGGTTGCTTTCATGAGCTGGCACTGATAGTCTGCAGCTTTTTTAGGTGCACAGTATAAGCTGTTGGTGGATCTACTGTTCTGGGGTCTGGAGGACAATAGCCCACTTCTCACAGCTCCGCTAGGCAGTCCCTCGTTGGGGACTCTGTGTGTGGGCTCCAACCCCACAGTTTCCTTTTGCACTGCCCTAGCAGAAGTTCTCCACAAGGGTCCCACCCCTGCAGCAAACTTCTGCTTAGGCATCCAGGGATTTCCATACAGCCTCTGAAATCTAGGCAGAGGTTTGCAAACCTCAATTCTTGACTTCAGTGCACCAGCAGACTCAATATCACATGGAAGCTGCAAAGGCTTACGGCTTATACCCCTGAAGCCGTGGCAGGAGCTGTACCTTGGTCCCTTTTAGCTATGGCTGGAGTGGCTGGGACGTAGGACACCAAGTTCCTAGGAAGAGAGCAGGGCCTGACCTACTGATCCCTGGGCCTGATCCACAAAACCATTTTTTCCTCCTGCACCTCTGAGCCTATAATGGAAGGGGTTGACATGAAGGTCTCTGACATGCCCTGGAAACGTTTTCCCCATTGTCTTGGGGATTAACATTGGGATCCTTGTTACTTATGCAAATGTCTGCAGCTGCTTGAATTTTTTCCACAGACAATGGGTTTTTCTTTTCTATCACATCATCAGGCTGCAAATTTTTCAAACATCTATGCTCTGCTTTCCTTTTTAACATAAGTTCCAATTCAAAACCATATCTTTGTGAATACATAAAATGAAATGCTTTTAATAGCACCGTAGTCACCTCTTTAACAATTTGCTACTTAGAAATTTCTTCTGGCAGATGCCCTAAATCATCTCTCTCAAGTTCGAAGTTTCACAAATCTATAGGGCGGGGCAAAATGACACCAGTCTCTTTGCTAAAATATGACAAGAGTCATCTTTGTTCCAGGTCCCAACAAGTTCTTCATCTCCATCTGAGACTATCTCAGCCCTGACTGTATTGCCCATATCACTATCATCACTTTGGTCAAAGCCATTCAACAAGTCTCCAGGAAGTCCCAAACTTTTCCACATCTTCTTGTGTTCTTCTGAGTCCTCCTAACTGTTCCAATCTCTGCCTGTTACCCAGTTGCAAAGTTGCTTCCACATTTTGAGGTATCTTTACTGCAGCATCCCACTCTACCAGTACCAATTAGTCTGTTCTCATGCTGCTAATAAATAGATACCCAAGACTAGGTGATTTATAAAGAAAAAGAGGTTTAATGGACTCACAATTCCACATGGTTGGGGAGGCCTCACCATCATGGTGGAAGATAAAGGAGGAGCAAAGGCACGTCTTACATCATGGCAGGCAAAAGACAACTTGTGCAGCAGAATTCCCATTTATAAAACCATCAGATCAGGAGTGGTGAGAGAGGGCATCCTTGGGCCAGTTTTCAAAGGGAATGCTTCCAGTTTTCACACATTCAGTATGATATTGGCTGTGGGTTTGTCATAAAGAGCTCTTATTATTCTAAGATATGCTCCATCAGTACATAGTTTATTGAGAGTCTTTAGCATGAAGGACTGTTGAATTTTGTCAAAGGCCTTTTCTGCATCAATTGAGATAATCATGTGGTTTTTGTCATTGGTTCTGGAAGTTCTGGCCAGGGCAATCAGACAAGAGAAAGAAATAAAGGGTATTTAATTAGGAAAAGAGGAAGTCAAATTGTCCCTGTTTGCAGATGACATGATTATATATTTAGAAAACCCCATCGTCTCAGCCCCAAATCTCCTCAAGCAGATAAGCAACTTCAGCAAAGTCTCAGGATACAAAATCAATGTGTAAAAATCACAAGTATTCCTATACACCAATAACAGACAAAGAGAAAGCCAAATCATGAGTGAACTCCCATTGACAACTGCTACAAAGACAATAAAATAAAATACCCAGGAATCCAGTTGACAAGGGAAGGACATCTTCAAGGAGAACTACAAACCACTGCTCAACAAAATAAAAAAGGACACAAACAAATAGAAGAACATTCCATGTTAATGGATACGAAGAATCAAAATCATGAAAATGGCCATACTGTCCAAGGTAATTTATAGATTCAATGCCATCCCCATCAAGCTACCAATGACTTTCTTCACAGAATTGGAAAAAACTACTTTAAAGTTCATATGAAACCAAAAAGAGCCTACATTGCCGAGACAATTCTAAACAAAAAGGACAAAGCTGGAGTCATCATGCTACCTGACTTCAAACTATACTACAAGGCTACAGTAACAAAAACAGCATGGCACTGGTACCAAAATAGAGATATAGACCAATGGAACAGAACAGAGAACTCAGAAGTAACATCACACATCTACAACCATCTGATCTTTAACAAACCTGACAAAAACAAGAAATTGGAAAAGGATTCCCTATTTAATAAATGGTGCTGGGAAAACTGGCTAGCCATAAGTAGAAAGCTGAAACTGGATCCCTTCCTTACACTTTATATAAAAAGTAATTGAAGATGGATTAAAGACTTAAATGTTAGACCTAAAACCATTAAAACCCTAGAAGAAAACCTAGGCAATACCATTCAGGACATAGGCATGAGCAATGACTTCATGACTAAAACACCAAAAGCAATGGCAACAAAAGCCAAAATATACAAATGGGATCTAATTAAACTAAAGAGCTTCTGCATGGCAAAAGAAACTACCATTAGAGTGAACAGGCAACCTGCAGAATGGGAGACAATTTTTGCAATCTACTTATCTGACAAAAGGCTGATATCCAGAACCTACAAAGAACTTAAACAAATTTACAAGAAAAAAACAAATAACCTCATCAAAAAGTAGGCAAAGGATATGAACAGACACTTCTCAAAAGAAGAAATTTATGCAGCCAACAGACACATGAATAAATGCTCATTATCACTGGTCATCAGAGAAATGCAAATCAAAACCACAATGAGACACCATCTCACGCCAGTTAGAATGGCGATCATTAAAAAGTCAGGAAACAACAAATGCTGGAGAGGATTTGGAGAAATAGGCAGGCTTTTACATTGTTGGTGGGAGTGTAAATTAGTTCAACCATTGTGGAAGGCAGTGTGGAGATTCCTCAAGGATCTAGAACTAACGATCACATTACTGGGTATACACCCAAAGGATTATAAATCATTCTACTATAAAGACACATGCACACGTATGTTTATTGTGGCACTGTTCACAATAGCAAAGACTTGGAACCAACCAAAATGTTCATCAATGATGGACTGGATTAAGAAATTGTGGCACATATACACTATGGAATACTATGCAGCCATAAAAAAGGATGAGTTCATGTGCTTTGCAGGGATGTGGATGAAGTTGGAAACCATCATTCTCAGAAAACTATCACAAGGACAGAAAATCAAACACCACATGTTCTTACTCATAGATGAGAAATGAACAATGAGAACACTTGGACACAGGGTGGGGAACATCACACACCAGGGCCTGTTAGAGGGTAGGGGCTGGAGGAGGGATAGCATTAGGAGAAAAACCTAATGTAAATGGCGAGTTGATGGGTGCAGCAAACCAACATGGCAGATGTATACCTATGTAACAAACCTGCACGCTGTACACATGTACCCTAGAACTTAAAGTATAATAAAAAATAAAAAAATAAAACCATCAGATCTCATGAGCCTTATTCACTGTCATAAGATTAGTATGGAGGAAGCTGCCCCCATTATTCAGTTATCTCCACCTGGCCCCCCGCTTGACACATGGGGATTCTTACAATTCAAGGTGAGATTTGGGTGGGGACACAGCCAATCCACATCAATACAACAGATCTTGAATTTTTAAACATCTTTGTCATTAGATAGTTATGCTGTATCTTACATTTATATTCTCAGGCTTTTGGAAATAAAAATATTAATTTATGATTAGCAAATTTTATTGTTGTATTCTTTTATATTTAAGAAATTCCTTTCAGAGACATATGTTTAACCTTGTCATTGAAAATCAATCAGCCTTTAAGAATTTCCCGGCTGCACAATAAGAAGTGTAATGATTTGATGATATAACAATAGTGTTATATAAAAATATCTGCTTATTAGTATCTAGTTCAGGACAACATACTTCTTGGGTTACAATCAAAATGTCTTGCTCGATGATGATAAATTATTTCTACATATTCAATTTTGTTATTATTAGGACTTACCAGATAATGAAATTTAGAGAAAAAATAGCCACACCACTTGCAAAAGATAGAGCTGTAATATACTGAATTTTTTAAATTTAGGGTTTAACTGAAAAAAAGTTGTTGCTATGTAGTAATATAATATATTGCATTAATACACGTTCAGACTCATTATATTTATTTCAATTTTTTTCTATTTTTCATAATTTCTCTGTTTTATATTCTGATTCAAATATATATGCAGGCCAAATGCTAGATTCAATTTAGAATAAAATTAGTGATAATCACAGAGTTTTAACTGACAGAAAACTGCTACTATTTGTATAGGTTATTCCAAAAACTATATTATAACTACATAGAAGAAGAGACTATAGTAAAAATAACATTTTATGTGACAGACCCATAACCTGTTCACAAGATAGAACAGGCAGCCCTACAGTGTACTAGGGTATAATAGGAAAAATATTATTGTAGCTGCATTAATTTAAAATGGAATTAGATTGTTATAAATTGGAAAGAAAAAATAAAGTATGAAATAGAAATCTTTCTTTTGCTCCACTCAAATAGAAATTACAGGGCAATTTCAGCTAAGAGGATTTCCTGTTTTATTCAACTTGAGGTCATTCTATATAGTTTGTGTTTCTTTTTTTCTTTTTTTACCCTTCTGTATTTACTCAGACAAGGTCAACAGTCTATCTGGAGTGTTCTGCAATCATCCATTTATTTTAAAGAACCAGCCTTCCCTACTGTTAAAATCCTTCCTATGCCATTTGTGAGATATTATCTGGCCTTTCTTTTTGTTGCCTGTTGTGCCTATGCATTCAAATAACAGACAGTCTATTTCCTCTAACTCTTCCATGAGTCAGCAGGCTGTGATAGGTCAATTGATATAGTACTATTTTTGACTTTCAAAATATATGCTTAATCTTTTCATTATTAACTGGATGACTCAACTATGAAAAGTATTTTCTGACCTAGGCTCAAATAATTTACTGTATTATGTGGGTAATGCAAAATAGAATCTTTGGCCATTGCTAGTATTTTTCACTGCTAAGTAATGAAACACTGCAGATAATATATTCTTACTGGAATTTAGCATCTAGACATAGTTTAATAAGAGAGTAAGGACTATAAAACTGATTTGTGAATGAGGGGAAATGTGAAGGAATTAAAATTTTCTATAGAGTAGAGCACTTTACTTTTTTTATGAAACATAAAAAATGAAAATCTAATTGAAGTTTCCTTAAGTGATAAAACATTCCAGATGTAAGTAAGTTATTCAAAAGATAGCACCATGTGGCCTTTTGGCATTACCTACCAGTCTTGAATAAGGTATTTTTTAAAAAAACTAAACATCTTCACAGCAATTTTGTCCCAGCCTCTCTGTTGATTCTAATTATTTCGAGGTTAGCAGTTGCAACTTATTCTCCTTTGTGTCCTTTATTTGTTTAGTACTATGCTATTGCTGAGGATAACATGATGTATTCTGAGGTATTCTGTAGAACAACCATGCTAGTTTCAATTACATGCAGCTCTTAGAGTTGTTTTCCCTTCAAAAACATGTATCTCCTCTGGGTCTGCTCAGGAGTCATGAAACCAAGAATTATGTCAGATATACAGTAGGAACTACAAAAGCAAACACTGATTATTTGTTTATGGCGTAGTTTTAGAGTAGCCAAAGGAGAACATGTTCAAGAGCAACATGTGTATTCAAAGAAAATTTCTGGATAAATACGTACTTAAACCAAAGAATGTAGAGATTTATTAATGACCAGTTTATTCTTATTCTTAGTCAATTATCTCAGCTACAGAGTGGCTTTTCAATCACAGAGCTCTGATCATGTCATTTTTCTATTTAAATCCTTTGATGACAAACAATTTCCTTCAAAGTAAAGTCTAAATTCCCAGTAAGTGTTGGTGTATTTCAAGGTTCTGCCCTCAACAGTCTTTTCCACTATCGTTTATTTTTTCATAATGAAAAGTAGTAAAATTACATCTACTTCCATGACTTCGGTTAACATCCACTTACACCACCTATGTACACTTCAATTTTGAGAAACTAACTCCATAAATCTGACAACTGCCAACATAATCACCTACATTTAATCTCTCAAATCTGTTCCTAATCTCATCATCTAACCCACACATCTTGCTGCTTTTAATTAAATTTTATTCCATCATCACTTTAGTATTATCAAGGTATAGTTATAATAGAAAATAATAATAACAAAAATATCTCAAAACAAACAAAAATTCAGTGGTTTAATAAGAGAGTAAGAACTATAAAACTGATTCGTGAATGAGGGGAAAGGTGAAGGAATTAAAATGTTGTATACAGTAGAGTACTTTATTTTATGAAACATAAAAAATAAAAATCGAATTGAAGTTTCCTTAAGTGATAAAACATTCCAGACATAAGTATGTTATTCAAAAGATAGCATGGCTGGGGTGCTATGGCTGGGGATTTTGCTTTTTATAGTTTGTATTCAAGTACCCAAGCTATGGGAGCAGCCACTATTACATTATTAGGCACTGTGTGGCAAAGGGAAAGAGAGTGTGGACAATCACACTCTGGTTTCTAAAGCTTCTGCTTGGAAGTAGACATGTCAATTCCTGAATGTCATCAGCTAAAGTAAGTCATGTGGCCACACCTTCCCACAAATGACAGCCTCCATTGTTCTTGGAGGAACACCATACATACTATAACATAATAGTAAGGGAGGAGACCACCCTTTATATTGTCTTATGCAAAATTTCTGCCTCCAAAGAAAGAAGAAGTAAAAACTAAAAGGCAGAAATGAAATCCACAGGCAGACAGCCCAGCAAGGCACCCTGGGCCTGGTAGTTAAAGATCGATGCCTGACCTAATTGGTTCTGTTATCTATAGATTACACTGTATAGAAATGTACTGTGAAAATCCCTATCTTGTTTTGTTCTGATCTAATTACCGGTGCAACAAGCCCCCAGCCACGTACCCCCTGCTTGCTCAATCAGGACCCTCTCACATGCACCCCCTTAGAGTTGTGATCCCTTAAAAGGGACAGGAAATGCTCACTCGGGGGCTCGGCTTTTGAGATAGAAGTCTTGCCAATGCCCCCGGCTGAATAAACCCCTTCCTTCTTTAACTCCATGTCTGAGGAGTTTTGTCTGCCGCTCGTCCTGCTACATTTCTTGGTTCCCTGACTGGGAAGCGAGGTGACTGGAGGATGGTTGAGGCAGCTCCTTAGGTGGCTTAAGCCTGCCCTGTGGAACATCCCTGTGGGGGACTCCGACCAGCCCAAGTGACACAGATCCTGAGAGCGCTCCCAGGTAGGCACTTGCCCTGGTGGGACGCCTCGCCAGAGCAGTGTGTGGCAGGCCCCCGTGGAGGATCAACACAGTGGCTGAACACCAGGAAGGAATGGGCACTTGGAGTCTGGACATCTAAAACTTGGTAAGACTAGTCTTTGAAACTTGCCCATTCCGTTTGAGTGGAAGTGAGGCCTGATCACCCATGGTGTGCCTTTACTGGCACTTTGGTTTTGGTTTTGATTTGGTTTGAATTGCTTGACAGGACTGGTCTTGAGAACTTGCCCACTCCATTTGAGTGGTAGTGTGGCCTGATCACCCACATCGTGCCTTTATTGGCACTTTGGTTTTGGTTTTCACTTGGTTTGAATTGCTTGACAGGACTGGTCTTGAGAACTTGCCCACTCCATTTGAGTGGAAGCGTGGCCTGATCACCCACATCGTGCCTTTATCGGCACTTTGGTTTTGGTTTTGACTTGGTTTGAATTGCTTGACAGGATTGGTCTTGGGAACTTGCCTTACTCCATTTGAGTGGAAGCGTGGACTGATCACCCATGGTGTGACTGTACTGGCACTTTGGTTTTTGTGTTTGACTTGACTTGGATTGCGTCATACTTTGGTTTTGGTTTTGACCTGGCTTGGATTTCTGGATACTCTGATTTTGGTTTGGTGTAAACTACAAAAGTGTGTGTGTGCCCTTTTTACCTGTTCTTTGTTTTGTGGTGTGCGCGTGGTGTGGGCATGGTGTTTTGTCTAGAGGAAACATGGGTGAGGCACAAAGTAAGCCCACCCCACTAGGAACTATGTTGAAAATTTTCAAAAAAAGATTTTAAAGGAGACTATGGAGTACTATGACACCAGGAAAACTTAAAACTTTGTGTAAGATAGACTGGCCAGCATTAGAGGTAGGTTGGCCATTAGAAGGAAGCCTGGACAGGTCCCTTGTTTCAAAGGTATAGCACAGGGAACCCAGACCAGTTCCTGTACATAGACACTTGGTTACAGCTGGTTTTAGATCCCCCCACCCCCAACACATAGTGGTTGAGATAACAGCAGCATAAGCAGCTGGCAGAGGCAAGGAAAGACCAGCAGAGAGAGAGAAAGGAAAGAGACAGAGAGGAAAAGAGGCAAAGAGAAAGAGAGGAAGAGACAGACAAAGAGGGAGTCAGGAAGAGAGTGAGAGAGAGAGAGAGAAAGAGAGAGGCAGAGAGAGAAGAAGAGACAGAGGCAAAAGGAAAGTCAAAGAGAGACAGACAAAGTTAAAGAGAGAAAGAAAGAAAGAGATATACAAGTAGTTAAAAAAAAAAAAGTGTACCCTATTCCTTTAAAAGCCAAGGTAAATTTAAAACCTGTAATTGATAATTAAAGGTATTTTCTGTAACTCTATAACATTCCAATACCACTTTGTTGTCAGTGTAAACAAGGGCATATCCCGAAAGCACTGAGGCCTTCCTATCCAAAAATAATCCTTAACCCAGTAACCCAAGGATGGCCCAAATGCATTCAATCTGTAGCGGCAACTGCTTTGCTCACAACAACAACAAAAAAAGTAAAAAATAAATAAATAAATAAATAACTTTTAGAGGAAACCTCATTGTGATCACAACTCACCCGTTCAGAAGTATCCTAAGGGGGAAAAAAAAAGGAAAAAAAAAGGGGGGGCGGAATCTTTATAAAAAGAGTGTTATATGGTAAATTCTTGCCCTGAAATAAATTAACTCATTGTTTAAAGAAAGAAATGTTTGTAATAAGTCAGAAAGTTAAGGCATTTCAAAAAAAAAATTGCCTGTAAAAGTCGTGAAAGAAAAAAAAAGGTTATAAAAAAAATGTGTGTTAAAAAAAGAATTTATGCAAAAAATGTTGTATAATTTAAAAGTAACTAGGCATCCTGAATGTAAAACTATTGAAAAACAAAAACAAACAAACAAAAAAAAAACAAAGAGTTTATGTGCAAGGTGTATTAGAAAAGCAAAATATACCTTTGCTAAAAGGATTATAAGGAGGCATAAGAATGTACGCTTTCACCTACATTAAAAAGTTAAAAATTACTGTTTTGAAGGTTTAAGCAAGGTTTAAAACGTTAATTGTAAAGAATATTCTGTGTGTAAACATATTAGCTAAAGTTAAAGAAGTATCATCCAGTTTTTCTGTGAACTGGACATTAAAGTAAAAGCATAACAGGTTTTTCTTAAAGCACCAACCTGCTCTTTAGCAAAAATTATGAAAGGTTAAAGAGAGTCTATAAAATCTTACCTTAAGGTCAAACATTAAAAATTAATAAATATGTCTACAAGGTTTTATTAAAATTAGGTTTAACATTAATAACACACTAATATAAACATAAAATTTAGCTTATCTGGTATAAAAATCATACGAGAAGCACTGTTAAATGTAAAATGGTATTTGGCTTTCTTTGGTTTAAAAACTAATAAAAATAGGTGCTAAAGGAAATTTCTCAGTAAAAAGGCACTAAGGACTATAAAGTCCACTGCCAAGGTCCCCACATTTAAAACAAAAGGTCAATTTCTCAAAAATTATATACTTGGTTTATCTTCCACTTTCCTTTCTTGCAAAGGAAAAAAAACAAAAAACAAAAAAAAAACCCTAAAAGTCTTTTAGTACATGTACCACCCCTAGAATTTCCAGTAAACTAGCACCAGCCTGAAGATCATGTTCTCATCGAAAGGTGGAAAGAAGAAAGACTTGAGCCAGCCTGGGAAGGACCATACCTTGTGCTGCTAACCAAGACTGCTGTTCGTACAGCAAAAAAGGATGGACTCATCACACCCGAGTCAAGAAAGCGCCACCCTCTCCCGAGTCATGGGCCATAGTCCCAGGGGAAAACCCTACCAAACTAAAGCTAAGAAAAATTTAACTCTTTTAATCTATTCTATTACTCTTTCTTCTTTCCTCATTCTATTGCTGATCATCTAGTTATTAATATAACCAAGTCAACTTCACCTCAAACTATTGCATTTGATGCTTGCTTTGTTATACCCTGTGAGGACTTGCCAAGTCAAAGACAGCTTTCTACTTCAGAAAAGTAATTCTGTCCCTCCTGACTCTCCTCAGACTAGACATTGGTAAACTAGGACCATTTAATTGGGGGAGATTTCAATAAAGACCCCAGTGCCAACCAGGAGTGTTGCTCCCCAATGTACAGCTTTCATGCCATAGTTGGTCCAACGTTCTGTGGACCACTAAAGAGCAAGGATGGACTGCCCCAACTGGTTTTTGTAGTTTCCCTAAAACCATACATTCATTTCACTAGAGGATCATAGAAGTTAAAGACTTAAACTTAAGCAATTAAGACAGGATACCAAGATGCAAATGCCTGGTTAAAATGGATCAAATATTACATCTGCACATTAAACAAAAGCAATTGTTTTGCTTGTGCACACGGCAGGCCAGAGACCCAGACTGTCCCCCTTCCACTAAAGTGGTCCTCCAGTCGACCGGGCATAGGCTGCATGATGGCTCTTTTCCAGGATTCTACAGCCTGGAGTAGTAAGTCATGCCAAGCTCTCTCTGCTACATCCCAAAGTCCCTGAGGGTCAGCCCCCGAGGGCCATCCAGCTTCCGTCTCCCAACACTAAGTTCACTTTGTGTCTCTCATGGCAGGGATGAAACTTAGCATTCCTTGGAGACCTGAAAGGATGCAGTGAGCTTAAGAATTTTCAAGAGCTTATCAATCAGTCAGCCCTTGTTCATCCCTGAGCAGATGTGTGGTGGTATTGTGATGGACCTTTACTGGGCACTCTGCTGAATAACTGGAGTGGCACTTGTACTTTAGTCCAATTGCCTATCCCTTTCACTCTGGCATTTCATCAACCCGAAGGGGAAAAAAAATAAGACATCATAAAGCGAGAGAAGCCCCTTATGGGTCTTTCAACTCTCATGTCCATTCAGACGCAACTGGAGTCCCACGAGGAATACCAGATCAATTTAAAGCTTGGAATCAAATAGCTGCAGGATTTGAGTCAATATTTTAGAAGGTGACGATTAATAAAAATGTAGCTTAGATAAACTACATCTATTATAACCAACAGCAATGAGTTTTTCATGAGTTAAAAGAAAAACTCATGTTGGCCCCAGCCTGGAGGCTACCTGACCTGACAAAACGCTTTACAGTCTGTGTATCAGAAAGAGGAAAAATGGCAGTTGGAGTTTTAACCCAGACTGTGGGGCCTGGCCAAGGCCAGTGGCCTATCTCTCAAAACAACTAAACAGAGTTTCCAAAGGCTGGCTCCCAGGTCTAAGGGCCCTAGCAGCAATGGCCCTATTAGCACAAGAAGCAGATAAACTAACCCTTAGGCAAAACCTAAATATAAAGGCCCCCGCATGCTGTGGTAACTTTAGTAAATACCAAAGGACATCATTGGTTAACAAATGCTAGATTAACCAAGTACCAAAGCTTGCTATGTGAAAATCCCCACATAACCACTGAAGTTTGCAAAACCCTAAACTCCATCACCTTGTTCCCGGTATCAGAGAGCCCAGTTGAACATAACTGTGTAGAGGTGTTGGACTCAGTTTATTCTAGCAGGCCCTACCTCCGAGATCATCCTTAAACATTAGTAGACTGTAAGCAGTACGTGGACGGGAGCAGCTTCGCCAGTCCCTGCAAAGTGACTCTGAAGAA
The DNA here is from genome assembly GCF_002776525.5 of Piliocolobus tephrosceles. Lineage (NCBI taxonomy): Eukaryota > Metazoa > Chordata > Mammalia > Primates > Cercopithecidae > Piliocolobus > Piliocolobus tephrosceles. The sequence continues at coordinate 70,663,562 of NC_045447.1, forward strand.
GACGACAAGCCCTGCTCCAGCCACACCCGGAAGCTGACTGGTCCACGCACAGCCAAAGCATGAAGAAACTCATCGCGAGACTCATTTTCCTTAAAATTTGAACTTGTAAAGTAAGGACTTCAACTGACCTTCCTCAGACTGAGGGCTGTTCCCAGTGTATACATCAAGTCACTGAAGTAGGACAAAAGGTTGCTACGATCCTATTATTTTGTGGTTATTATAAGTGTACTGGAACTCTGAAAAGAACATGTTTGTATAATATTACTCTATACAAGGTATGTAGCCCAGGAAATGACCAACCTGATGTGTGTTATGACCCATCTGAGCCTCCCATGACCACAGTTCTTAAAATAAGATTAAGGACTAAGGACTGGTGGGAGCTCATAAATGATATGCATAGTGTTAGCTAAAACAGAAAAAAAAAAGGGGGGGATGCCCAAACAAGTCACCTTAAAATTTGATGCCTGTGCTGTCACTAATAGTAATAAGTTAGGAATAAGGTGTGGTTCTCTTAATTAGAAAAGAGGCTATATGGCAGAAAATAAGTACATCTGTCATAAATTAGGACTGTGTGGAAATAAATATAAATACTGGTCTTGTGTCATTTAGGCCACTTAAATAAAAGAAAAAAAATGATGAAAAGGATCCAGTCCACCTTCAGAAAGGAAAAAATGGCCCTTCCTGTACTAAGGGACAATGCAACCCCTTACAGCTAGTAATAACCAATCCCCTTGATCCTTGCTGGAAAGAAGAGGAGTGTGTGACCTTAGAAATTGATGGGGCCAGACTGGATTCTCTAGTAAATATCTTTTTTTTTTTTTGAGACGGAGTCTCGCTCTGTCGCCCAGGCTGGAGTGCAGTGGCCGTATCTCAGCTCATTGCAAGCTCCGCCTCCCAGGTTTACCCCATTCTCCTGCCTCAGCCTCCTGAGTAGCTGGGACCACAGGCGCCCGCCACCTCGCCCGGCTATCTAGTAAATATCTTGATTTGAGGAGAAGTTTACAAACACTCTCCTGCGCCAGTGTTTCAAACTTTCTATGATGAACTAAATGTACCAGTACCAGAAATTCCAGGAAAAACAAGAAATTTGTTTTTGCAATTAGCTGAGCATGTAGCCCAGTCTGTCAATGTCACTTCATGTTATATATGTGGAAGAACTGTAATGGGAGATCAATGGCCATAGGAAGCCTGAGAATTAGTGCCTACAGACCCAGTTTCTGATGAATTCCCAGCTCAAAAAAGTCACCCTGATAATTTCTGGGTCCTAAAAGCCTCAATTATTGGACAATATTGCATAGCTAGAGAAGGAAAAGAATTCACTCCTGTAGGATGACTTAGTTGTCTGGGACAGAAACTGCATAATGGTACCACAAAAACAGTCACTTGGTGAAGTTCAAATCAAACAGAGAGGAATCTATTTAGCAAATTCCCAAAGTTGCAAACTGTGTAGACCCACCTGGACTCCCACCGGGACTGGACAGCCCCCACTGGATTGTATTGGATATGTGGGCATAGAGCTTATGCCAAATTACCTGACCAGTGAGCAGGTAGTTGTCTTACTGGCACTATTAAACCATCTTTCTTCCTACTGCCCATAAAAACAGGCAAACTCCTGGGCTTTCCTGTCTATGCTTCCCGTGGAAAGAGAAGCATAGCTATAGGAAATTGTAAGATGATGAATGGCCCCCTGAGAGAATCATACAGTATTATGGGCCTGCTACTTGGGCACAAAATGGTTCATGGGGATACCAGACCCCCATTTTCATGATCAACCAAATCACTCGATTACCAGCTGTCTAAGAAATAATCACTAATAAAACCAGCAGAGCCTTGACTATTCTGGCTCAGCAACAAACTCTGATGAGAAATGCTATCTATCAAAATAGATTAGCTCTTGACTACTTGCTAGCAGCTGAAGGAGAGATCTGCAGGAAATTTAACCTTACTAATTGCTGCCTACACATAGATAATCAAGGGCAAGTAGCTGAAGACATAGTTAGAGATATGACAAAACTGGCACATGTGCCTGTGCAAGTGTGGCATGGATTTGATCCCGGGGTCATGTTTGGAAAATGGTTCCCAGCACTAGGAGGATTTAAAACTCTTATAATAGGAGTTATAATAATAATAGGAACCTGCCTACTGCTTCCTTGCTTGATACCTGTACTTCTTCGAATGATAAAAAGCTTCATCACTACCTTAGTTCACCAAAATGCCTCAGCACAAATGTACTATATAAATCACTATCGAACTGTTTTGCAAGAAGACATGGGTAGTGAAAATGAAAGACTCTCACTTTGAGTGAGAGTCTCAAAAGGGGGGAATAAGGGAGGAGACCACCCCTCATATTGTCTTATGCCCAATTTCTGCCTCCAAAGAAAGAAGAAGTAAAAACTAAAAGGCAGAAATGAAACCCACAGGCAGACAGCCCGGCGCCGCACCCTGGGCCTGGTAATTAAAGATCAACCACTGACCTAATTGGTTCTGTTATCTATAGATTACAGACATTGTATAGAAATGCACTGTGAAAATCCCTGTCTTGTTTTGTTCCGATCTAATTACCGATGCAAACAGCCCCCAGTCACATACCCCCTGCTTGCTCAATCAATCAGGACCCTCTCACATGCACCCCCTTAGAGTTGTGATCCCTTAAAAGTGACAGGAATTGCTCATTCGGGGGGCTCGGCTCTTGAGACAGAAGTCTTCCCAATGCCCCCAGCTGAATAAACCCCTTCCTTCTTTAACTTGGTGTCTGAGAAGTTTTATCTGCTGCTTGTCCTGCTACAATAGCAGTAAAGAGTAGTTACATGTACCATCTAGTCTAAGGTATAAACTAGCTAATCTCTGCTCTTCTTCACCAGCTTTTATCTTTCATAGTCTATCACCAAATCTTACAAATTCTGGTTCTAAATGTCATTCATATCTATTTTCTCATCTCCAACCCAACTGCTACTACCATAGTTTCAGATCTCATCTTTTCCCTACACTATTGCTTCACTTTATTACTCTCTGCCTACCAGTTTCCCATGTTGCAACCTGTTCTCCATACGGTAACCAGAGAATATCCTAAAATGTGAATTTGATTTTATCTTTCCCATTCTTAAAATTCTCAATATGATGACTTCAATTTTTAGTTTATAGTTCAATTTATAGTTTAAGATTCAAGCTTTCTAGCTTGAAATACAAAGGTGCTTCATGATGAGATCCCAGTCTACTTTTCTGTTCTCATCTTACACCTCTCTCTGACACCTTTTTATGCTCCAGGCATAATGCACTACTTGTCATTTTCCCCAAGCAAAACATTCTTTCTCATATTGCCAAAAGCTACACATACTCTTTTATTTCTAAAATGTTCTTGTTTTCAAACCTCTATTTATCTTTCAAGATTAATTTCAAGCATAAACCCCTTATCATGACTTCTTTGGATCTTCTTTTCAAATGGCAGGATTAATTTTCTGAACCTCTGTTTTCACATGCTGGAGTACTTAATGCACAGCTCTATTAATCCGTAACACTGTAGTCAACTATGTATGTGTTTGTGCATTTTTTTCAGGGCCAGGACTATACCTTATACATAGTTTATGGCATGAAATAGTACTCAATAAATATTTATGATATTTTAACTTTTTAATCTGTTGGAGCCATTATATCAAGCACCACTTTAAAATGTTTAAATAATTTACCTCAGATTAAATGAGGGCAGATGATCTTGGAAAGCCAATGTTTTATATAATTTTATTTGAACTATTATCCAAATTACTCTTCAAAAAGGCTTTAAGTAACACTGTTCCAAAAATACTGCTATGTAGGCAACATTCATAAACTTTACATTAAAGCTTTTCATATATAAAATGAATTGGCCTAATAATGTAGTTTACAAGGCAAATGTTAACGTTTAAGTTGTTAATTTGTATTTGATTTTTAGTAATTTAGAGAGTATCTTGACCATCTGACTTTTTAGTTGGCGGTCCATTGTTATGTAACACAATAGACTTACTATTTTTTTCTAATGGTTATTTATACTACAAAGAAATTACTACAGTCACTTTTGTACATATTTTACAGTAACCAGTTATATAGCAGAATGCGAAGTAAAAATAAAGCTTCCTAGTAAATCTGATACACAATTGTAGGAAAATTGCAGCAACAATACTGCATGTAGTCAAAAAAGTAAGAGTATGGTTGATCTGACATCACCAATATTATAAATAATTAAGGCCTCTTACATTTATGGATGACCCAAGATATTCTTGGAATGATTTTTTCTAGGAATATAGTGACGAAAAGACATAATGCTTATCCACAGGGAGCTTTCAATGTAGTAATGGAGACACAAATGCAAATAAGTGATCTCTACTGAGTAAAATATGGGTGAATATAGAAACAATAGCTATTATTATGGGCTGTGTGTCAAGTACAGTAATCCTTTCAATGGCCATAGGAATTCAATGTTTTTATTTCATTTCATGGAGAAAAATAAGAGAAGAATAGTAGCTTGTTTGCTGTGTCACACCTAGTCAATGAAGATTGTAGTTTGGGTCTGCAAGTCTACAAAGGCCATGTTTAATGCTGTCCTAGCTTTCCATAAGAACAAGTGCATCAGAATCATCATTAACAATTACAATTTATACAGCAAGTCTCTATTACTGGCATGCTACCTGCTTTCTTCACTAGAGTAACTTAAAATCAAATGAAGATGTCTTAATTAAATACTTCTATAATCAGGAATGCTGTGTTAATTATTATTTCACGACTTTTTAACATATTCTTTGAGAGAAAACACTGCATTGTTTTAAATTTGCCAAGGTTTTTTTGGGAAGGAATGTTCTATATATTAGTTGCATAGGTAGGTCATTGATTATGTGAACAAACTCAAAAAGATGACATGCCCAAATACTTATGTCTCTGAAATTCCAGCATTTACCAATTATTTTCTTTCTATTAGCTATTTTAATTTTTTTTCTAATTTCAAAGTGCATATATTTCCACGTTGAGTATCCTATGACACATTTCAAATGCTGGTGGAAATGACTGCCTTTAGGAGACACAAGGAAAGCCCTGAGTAATCTACACAGAAAGTAGTTCTGAAATTGTTGGTGGAGCTATACACAAGTGGTCAGACTTAAAAATTGTGCACTTTAATACATAAATACTTATGTTTTAAGATAAGCATATCTTGTGTATCTACATATTTACAAATGATTAAAAAACTTTAAATTCTGCACCAGAGCATATCTACTGTCATTAAACCGGAGTCACAGCCAGGCATAGTGGCTCACGCCTGTAATCCCAGCACTTTAGGAGGCCGAGGTGGGTGGATCATTTGAGGTCAGGAGTTCGAGACCAGCCTGGCCAACATGAGGAAACCCGGTGTCTACTAAAAATACAAAAATTAGCCAGGCAGTAGTGGTGCACACCTGTAATCCCAGCTACTCAGGAGGCTGAGGCAGCAGAATTGCTTGAACCTGGGAGGCAGAGGTTGCAGTTAGCCGAAATCACACCACTACACTCCAATCTGGGTGACAGAGTGAGACCCTGTCTCAAAAAACAAAACAACAACAAAACTGGAGTCACATATGTGACTGTTGATTGAGATCAATCTCGGGGTATATCTGTGTAAGATGTACCACTGAGAGAAATTCTGGGTGTTTCGAATTAGTCACCTAAAGAAAGCAAGAAAGAGAACATCTAGATGAAGAAACCCTTCCACAAAGACAAGAAAGAATGCTAAAGCCACTCTGGAGCATCAGGCCTCTGAGCCCAAGCCTGCAGTATACATCCAGATGGCCTGAAGCAACTGAAGAATGACAGAAGAATGACAAAAGAAGTGAAAATGACTGGTTCCTGCCTTAACTGATGACATTACCTGGTAAAATTCCTTCTCCTGGCTCAGAAGCTCCCCGACTGAGCACCTTGTGACCCCCACCCCTGCCCACAAAAGAACTACCCCCTTTGACTGTAATTTTCCACTACCTACCTAAATCCTATAAAACTGCCCCACCCCTAATTCCCTTTGCTGACTCTCTTTTCAGACTTAGTCTGCCTGCAGCCAGATGATTAAAAAGCTTTATTGCTCACACAAAGTCTGTTTGGTGGTCTCTTCACACAGACGCGCATGACATGAAGGAATAAGATGGATACTTATCCACAAGTTGGTTTGGATGGCAAGCCTGGTGATAGCACACATACACCAAGAGGGTATGAAGTGTTTTATTACATAATGAGGTTTTTCTGGGGGAGAGCAGGATGATTCCAAGTAGGTCTCAAAATGACTGGACTTAGGAAAAGAGATTGGCATGGGTTTTCAATTGTGATTAGGGGTGTGGCCATTTTTGCACACAGTTTAAACTTCTCTCTGGTGCCAAGTGAGAGAGGAGCTGTAAGTTTGTGTCAGTTTTGCCAGATGTGGGGTAAAAAGGGAAGTGAAATGGGTAGGTTTAAAAGCTGTTAGCAGAAAAACATAAAAACTGGAGTCAGACCCTTTATAACAGATATATTTTCCACTTTACCTAAAAATGCCATCCCTTTTACAATTTTAAAACAGCCTGCATTTCATCTGACGTATCACAGACTTAGAATGCTCATATTCTAGACCAAGAACCCACAGTTTTGCATCTTTACCATTTGCTGCCAAAAGTCATGGGATTTTCCTGTAATATTAACAATTAATGAGGAAAATTAGGTATAACAAAATTCCATCTGAAGCCCTGTGTAAGAAATAGACAATAAATTACTAAAGTTTATTAGTTTAAGAATATAAAACAAGTAACTCGTTGGCTCTGAGAGCGGTGAGCACCAGTATATGCTTATAACGTATCTTTTCTTTACCTGTCCCTAAAACCATCATGCTTAACTATAAGCATATTAACATGTAAGTATTAATACTTATTTTCAATTTTTCCTTACATATATAATTATGTTGTTATAATATTGCTATTTGTGCAGAGAAGTTTGTAATCTAAAATCTAGTGTGAAACACTTGAGCATGGCCACTGAAACGACTTCTCAGTAGGTTTGAAAATGGATATTTTTCCCTCTCATGGTGTCATTGGAGTGCTGCTTAAAGAAAGGAAGTAAATTCAAATTTGGTAATTCTCTTTTGGAATTATATAAATATATTTTCATTTTCTCTTTTTTAAAGGGTTGACATTCTTCCTAATGCTTAGGGGGAAATCATAGCTAAAAGTGTAAATCAATTCATTGAAAATACATTCAATACATAGTCATATTTTGAAATGATATCAATTACCATATTGATGGCTTTGAGAGGTGACAACGTGCTAGCAGCCCTCGCTGGCTCTCGGCGCCTCCTCGGCGGCCTCCGTGTCTGCTCTGGCCGCGCTCCAGGAGCCCTTCAGCCCGCCGCTGCGCTAGGAAGGCCCCTCTTTGGGCCTCGCCAAGGCCAGGGCTGGCTCCCTCTGCTGGCGGGGAAGTGTGAAGAGAGAGGCAGGCGCGGCGCTCCCGGGCTGGAACGGGTTCAGTGGCTGGGCAAGCCCCGCACTGGGCGCGGCCTGAGCCTGCTGGGCTTGACAGGAGGCTGAATCCCGTGGGTGGACTGCGGTTCCCTCTTCGCGGGATCGTTGGCCACCATAGCAGGTCTCCGTCTCTTTCTCGCTTCCCCTCTTTTCCTCTTGATTGACTGGGAGGAGCTCCCTCTGCACTGCAGGAGCACCTGGGCTGGGTGCAGCGAACTCTCTTGATGACTGCCAGTGAGAGGTGAAGCCCGCTGTGCTTCTGGGTCGGGTGGGGACTTGGAGAACTTTTCTGTCTGGCTAAAGGATTGTAAATGCACCAATCAGCGCTCTGTGTCTAGCTAAAGGTTTGTAAATGCACCAATCAGTGCTCTAAGTCTAGCTAAAGGTTTGTAAATGCACCAATCAGCACTCTGTCAAAACGGACCAATTAGCATTTTGTAAAACAGACCATCAGTTCTTTGTGAAATGGACCAAACAGCAGAATGTAGGTGAGGCCAGATAAGGGAATAAAAGCAGGCCATCCAAGTCAGCAGCCACAAGCTGCTCAGGTCGCCTTCCATACTGTGGAAGCTTTGTTCTTTTGCTTTTTTAAATAAATCTTGCTGCTCCTTACTGTTTGGGCCTGTGCGCCTTTAAGAGCTGTAACACTCACTGGAAAGGTTTGCAGCTTCACTCCTGAAGTCAGCGAGACCAGGAACCCACCAGAAGGAAGAAACTCCGGACACCACCGGACATCAGAAGGAACAAACTCCGGACACACCATCTTTAAGAACTGTAAAGGCTTTATTCTTGAAGTCAGCGAGACCAAGAACCCACCAATTCCGGACACAGCTTTAAATTTATAAAGAAAAATTTTTATTGGCATTACATTAGTTGTCATTCTAAGTAATTGCCAATATCAGAAACATAATTGTAATTCATCTTTTATTGTGATTGCAACATTCGATATACTTAAATTTAAAATAATTAATGTTTATTGTTCCAGGAAAAAGTCTGTTGGGTTTTATAGGTGCCACAAATTATATGATGTTATATCTAAGTATTTTGAATAATAGCTATTTTACATGAAAGTAAATAACATAAATGAGTTTTTGGCTAGAAAATACTTTTCCTATATCTTTGAAAAGATTATCTTCTTTTTTACATTTCTATTATATAGGGAACTAGAAATATATGAGTTATTTTAAAAGCTTTACTTTTTGGACCCAAATATGAATTTAAGTAGAAGACAAATATGAAGATACATTAATTTAGGAAATATGTGCTCTGCCAAGAAGTTACATTGAGTTTAAGTTATTTAAGCCAGCAAATTGGCTTAACTCCTACATAAGAGGTAGGTGGAGCCTTTATTCCCAAGATGGCTAGATCTCTATCAGTATATTTATTTATTTATTTCCTGAGGTATAGTATTTAAAACACTTTGAGAATCAACTTTAAAGTTTCTATGCCAGGATAGCTATTATATGTTTTATTAATAAGTAGTTCATTGTTTATTAGAGGAATTGATTCACAAAATGAATAATTTCATAGGGGTTAGTCTTATAATGATGATGAAACTTAGCAGTTACAGACTGACATTTTAATTTTAATTTTTATTCTTTTGGCATAAACCTCCTATTTATAGAGAACTACAGGTACCACAGTTTTCAGAAGCAATAGTTACATAATGGGGCTAGTTGAAAAATTAATGAAAAATACTTTCTTATTAAAGTTTATTTTGCTGGCTCTACTAGGCTATACTGCAAAGTTTCTAACTTTTTTTAAGGTTATTTAAAGCCTTGTAAAGGTGTCTATGATTACTAATTTTCCTTTCTGTGATTGATGATGTAACTTTCATGAGAAAATACATGAATTATCAGTGCTGTACTTATTTTATGATCTATCATTAAATAAATTATAACATTCTGCCACTTCTTGATACTGAGAGAGAAGAAAATGTTCTCAGATTATGATAATAAGAAAAAGTAGAAAACCCAATGTAGTTAGTAAAGATTTGCCTTCAAAATACTTTGATTTTCTCAGAAAACCACAGTTGTTCTTTGCAATTTTCAAGTACTTTCATATTCATTGTATTATTTGATCATAATTAAATCTTAATGGAGTAGATATTGCCATAATTATACCAATTTTGCTAATGAGAAAACTGAAACTTAGATGGGTTAACTATCTTTTTGAACATATGGATTTAAATATTCATCATTGTAACGGATATATATTGCAAACCCACCATATGCTGGGCATGCTCTGAGCACTAAGGATTAAGATGTAAACAAACATAAAGTCCCTGACCTAATGGAGTCTGCATTTTAGTAAGAAAGACAAACAATAACCAAATGCATAAATAAGCGTATAGTGTCAAGTATTGGCAAAGAAAGTGAAAAAGAAGGAATCTGGGAAAGAGAATAGAGAACGATTGTGGCGAATGTACTATCTTAGATTAGATGAATAAGTAAAACCTCATGGACAAAGTGGAATTTGAGCGAAGACATCTATTAGGTGTAGCAGTAAGCCATATAAACAGCTGGGAGAAAAGCAATGCTGGCAAAGGAAAAATAAAAGCAAAAGATTATGAATCAGAATCATGTTTAGCATGTTGTGGATGAATCCTGAAGGTCTTATAAGATATAGCAGTGGGTCTAGAGTTTATTCCAAATGACCCGGAAAGTCACTGGAAAAATTTTAGCAGTGAAAGTATGTCATGTTGTTTACATTTTTAAAAGTTCACCCTGGTTCATTGGAAGGAGGCCAAAATCTAAATAGCATGGGTGCTGACTGTGCGTAGCTCATGCTCCTAATCCCAGCACTTTGGGAGGTTGAGGGGGGTAGATCATTTGAAGTCAGGAGTTCAAGACCAGCCTTGCCAACATGGTGAAGCCCCGTGTCTACTAAAAGTACAAAAATTCGCCAGGCATAGTGGCGCATGCCTGTAATCCCAGCTACTTGAGAGGCTGAGGCAGGAGAGCCACTTGAACCCGGGAGGCAGAGGTTGCAGTGATCCCAGATTATGCCACTGCATTCCAGCGTGGGCGGCAGAGTGAGACTCTGTCTCGAAAATAAATAAAAATAAAAATAAAAATAAATCAATAGCATGGGCCCTAACAAATCAGAATGGAACACCTGTTACACCTGTTACTTCCATAGTAACACATAAACAGCTGAGCGTTAGTCCGCTTGTCCCAGAGAGAGGGAATAATAGGTCATTCTAAATGCTGACTGATTATTGACAGGAACTGATAGATAGAGTGAAAATTAATGATAGTGGTCCTGCACTCTTTTTTTTTTTTCTTCCATTTATTTATTTATTTATTTACTTACTTACTTACTTATTTATTTGGAGACACAGTCTCACTCTGCCACCCAGGCTGGAGTGCAGTAGTGCGATCTCAGCTCATTGCAACCTCCGCCTCCCAGGTTCAAGTGATTCTCCTGCCTCAGCCTCCTGTGTAGCTGGGATTACACATGTGCACCACCATGCCCAGCTAATTTTTGTATTTTTAGCAGAGACGGAGTTTTGCCGTGTTGGCCAGGCTAGTCTTGAACCACCTGACCTCAGGTGATCCACCTGCCTCAGATTCCCAAAGTGCTGGGATTACAGGTGTAAGCCACCACGTCTGGTCCTTCTGTGCTCTTTTCATTATCCAATTCTCCCTTATATTCATAAACAAAATGTTCTACTCACCAAATACCTGGATTTTAAAACTTATTTTTTTATACACTAATATTGGAGTTAATAAGACAATTACAAATTTCATTTGAAAACTGCTTTACTTAAAGAAGGTTGTGATACTTTTCCATATAAGAATTTATAGATAATATATTAACTATTTTTGTAAACAAATAACAGGGCAGTCATAGAGGGTTTTCTCGGCTTAAAAGCAAAGAAAAAATTCAACTTTACAAATTTTTCTTGACAACATATTGCCAATGTATAATAAAAGTCTGAAAATTGTCTCTATGCCTTTAATGCTTTTCTCTTTTAATCAATTTCTAGCAATGTAGCTCAAAGAAATAATCAAAGGTAGAGGATAAAAATAACCATAGTGATCATAACTCTAAAGTGGTAAAAACATAAACTGAAGAAAAGTAAAGAACAACAGGTAATTGAGTAAAATATATTATAGTGAGAGTATGGACTACTATATAGTCACCAGCATCTGTTGTTTCTTGACTTTAAAAACTGCCATTCTGACTGGTGTGAAATGGTATCTCATTGTGGTTTTGATTTGTGTTTCTCTAATGATCAATTATGTTGGGTTTTTTTTTTCATGTTTTTTGGCCACATAAATGTCTTTTTTTTTGGAAGCATCTGTTCACATCCTTTACCCACTTTTTAATGGGGTTGTTCGATATTTTCTTGTAAATTTGTTTAATTTCCTTGTAGAATCTGGATATTAGACCTTTGTCAGATGGATAGATTGAAAAATTTTCTCCCATTCTGTAGGATGTCTGTTCACTCCAGTGATGGTTTTTTGTTTTTTGTTTTTTGTTTTTTTTTTTCTGTGTAGAAGGTCTTTAGTTTAATCAGATCCCATTTGTCATTTTTTGTTTTTGTTGCAATTGCTTTTGACATTTTCATCATGAAATTTTTTCCCAGGCCTATGTCCTGAATGGTATTGCCTAGATTTTCTTTTAGGGCTTTTTATAGTTTTGGGTTTTACATTTAATTCTTTCATTCATCTTGAGTTAATATTTGTATAATGTGTAAGGAACAGGTCCAACTTCAATCTTCTGCATATGGCTAGCCAGTTTTCCCAGCACCGTTTATTAAACAGTGAATCCTTTCCCCATTGCTTGTTTTTGTCAGGTTTGTCAAAGATCAGGTAGTTGTAGTGGTGCTGTCTTGTTTATGAGTTCTCTATTCTGCTCCATTGGACTATGTATCTGTTTTTGTACCAGTACCATGCTGTTTTGGTTACTGAAACAATAATTTTTAATAGTAAATATTATAAATTTTACTTTTAGCTTGAAAGCATGCCTAACACAGGTATACTTATGTAACAGATCTGCACATTCTGCACATACATCCCAGGACTTAAAGTAAAATTAAAAAAAAAAAAAAACAAACCAAAAAAAACCAGCATGCCTAATTTCACATATGATTTGCACAACTGCTTTTCCTTAAGCTCAGGTTTCTACTTATATGACTAGGGTGGAAGTAAATTTGATTTATGTCTCTTAAAATGCATTAATGTCTCTATCAGTTTAGAAATTAAGGTCTTAGGCTTTATGTCAATTGTTTTCAAATAGTATTTTTTAACTTATTTTAAGTTCAAGGGTACATGTGCAGGTTTGTTATATGAGTAAAATCATGTCATAGGGGTTTGTTGTACAGATTATTTCATCACTGAGGTAGTAAAATCTAATACCCATTAGTTATTTTTCCTGGTGCTTTCCCTTCTTCTATCCTCCACCCTCCTGTTGGCCCCCTTTGTCTTTTGTTCCCCTATTTGTGTCCATGTGTTCTCATTATTTGGCTTTTTAAACATTGTGTTGCTATGTGATTTAAAATTTTCCATTCAACTTTAGAAATAATATGTATTTTTTTAAAAAGGTCACATCTAATAAATGTAAATAAATTAATAAAAATGCAGAATAAAATGTAGATAAATTTCATACTTTTAAATCCAAAATCCATCAGTGTTTGCCAATTCTTAGTATATAATTCCAAAATAATTTGATAAATGAATGCACTTTTGCTTTTAACAGGTAAGTTTATTTCTGATAACTTTATTCTTTCATATTTCTGATGCTATAAAACACAGATCCTCATAAAGTACCCAAATATCATAGTACAAATATCTTTATAATATAATAATTCTATGCAGAGTTAATAAACAATGGACCAGCTACTGGGTCAACATAGCCTTAAAGGTATTTTTGAATAAAGTATTTATTAAAAGCAAGTTAGCTCAAAATGAATTATTGCTTTTAAGTATGTGAGTCTACTTATTCTGTTAAATAATTTTATAAAATATAAATTATTTGATAATTCTTAAAATTTCATATTGTGTATTTACATTTCCAAAGCTCCCAATATTCTGACATGCCCCCTCAAGGGAACTTTGATGGAATCCAAAGACTTAAGATACTGTACGTATATGATATTTTAAAGAATAATAATGTTAAGAAAGCCTAGGCCGGGCGCGGTGGCTCAAGCTTGTAATCCCAGCACTTTGGGAGGCCGAGATGGGCGGATCACGAGGTCAGGAGATCGAGACCATCCTGGCTAACACGGTGAAACCCCGTCTCTACTAAAAAAATACAAAAAAACTAGCCGGGCGAGGTGGCGGGCGCCTGTAGTCCCAGCTACTCCAGGAGGCTGAGGCAGGAGAATGGCGTGAACCCGGAAGGCGGAGCTTGCAGTGAGCTGAGATCTGGCCACTGCACTCCAGCCTGGGCGACAGAGCGAGACTCCGTCTCAAAAAAAAAAAAAAAAAAAAGAAAGCCTAATATGAATATATCTTCACCTGAATTATTTCAGATAAATACATCTCACTTTTAACCTATTTTGCATGGTGAAGCCGTGCAAATAACTGTACTTGTACATTTGTAAACAGTCCAGGTTTATTATAGGACTGTCGCAGAGGAAGACTGACATACAGAGGAAATTATAGGATATAATAGTATAGCAAAAAGTGCTCTATGGAGAGCAATGAAAAAAATAATAGAAAAAGACAGAAATCCCATGCGAAAGCAAGAAATCCCAATAAAACAGATTAACTTCTTTTCACTTTCTCTCTCACTTGAGGAATCAGGAAGGGTCTGTCAACTATGCAGTACAAGTTTTTAAGAAGCTATCAGCCTGTGGCCATGCAGGAACCAGGCCCATAGGGAGAGTCTGTGAAGGCAGGGCAGTCTCAAAGACTAGCTGGCAGCAGCTTCTTATATAGACCTGATATTACTACTTTTCCTGTCTACCTAGCACATTTATTCCTGCCCACAACCCAACTTCTAGTAATGGAATCCTCCTTCTCGACCACGAGTGGGCAAAGACATAGTTTGAGCTAAGCATAGTCAGGGCGATTGTGTAACTTGAGCCAAATAGGGACAGTCTGATTCCTGTCCCTATGCAGCTGATAGGAAAACATGTTTTCCTCCTTTGGGTTAGCTGTGCTGGAATGACTAGAGAGCTGCCGGTGGCTCTTTTTGCCTAGAGAATAACCCATCCAGTAAGGGAGAAGGAAGCCAATTATAGAGAAACAGAAAAGATTTAAAAAGCGAGAAACATGATGCACCAGTCCTAAATTCCCGACTCTGAAATTCTGTTTCTTTCGGTTCGTTTTTTTTCCTAAGCGATGTGTCCATGAACAGATATGAGCTGTTAATTGTTCCGAGACTTAACTATACATGGCCTTGAAGTGGGGACAGCAATTAGCAGAAAATTTAAGAAAGATTGTTTTGGTGTTATAAAACTTAATAGGTAAAAATGAGCTGACACTTAACAAATGAGAAGGAACACATGAAAACGTTTAAGCATCGTCCTCCTTGATTTGTCCCTGATGTTTCACAGTATATATTCATTATCTGAATATTCAATTTTAACATTATCAAGTCAGTGCAAGTAAACCTGTGTTTAATACTCTATTTATGTTCTACCTGGTTACATTTACAGTAACTGTCATCCTTCACCAAAATATATTGTGCATTGGACACAGTTCTGCTTAGAACAGTTCATTTTAAACCTGATATAAAGGGAGATTTTTTTGAATAGTCACAGGAAAGTCCAAAAATACTCCTATATTTTGATTAGCAAAAGCAGGGTACAAAGAGCACATGTTATTTTTAAGAAATACTGAGACGGATTCAGCAAAGATATTGTTACAGCTACTATGGGAGAATGGATGAGGATATAAGGATGCCAATGACATCTTGCAGTGTCTAGGTTGGCAATTCCTAATAATTACATCCTTGTAAGAAAGACAATTAGAAAGATTCATACGTAAGTTGTAAGATGCAATGAGGAATGCATATTAAAAACCTGAAAAAATGATTTAAAAATATTTTAAGTGCTACAATTTTTAGGGTATTATTGCAAAATCCACTATTTTATTACCAAAATGTCTAGTTTACCCCATGAAAGGAGACACAATATCCTTATTAGTGGAAGCAAATGTGAAAGCAAAACAATCCTTTACCAGTAAGTTAGAGAAACTATAACAAGTAGCTAAAAGGTAATAAATAAAATCACAACAATAAAGAAGGCATCACTGGAGAAAAAAAATCCTCAACATATTGTCTATTATTTTCCCTTTTAACACTGATCTTAGAGCTCTTTCAGTTACAGCCCTTGGAGCCATTTACCCTCTACACTTGTTCTAATTATATCTATCAAATGCGATGTATGTTTAATTGGATTTTAATAGGACTGTAGTTCCTTGTTTAGCAGCAAGTTTAACAGGAGAGTAATTTATTGCTCATAAGGTATGGGGTCTTCTGTTCCTCCTACTAAATAAGAATTGGAAATGCATTTGGAAAACAATGTCTTGGATGAAGTTCCTGTTCTGAAAGCAAATTCCTATAAATTAAAGTGGGTGATTATTTTGCCCATGTTCTGAATGAGTTGAGAACAAATATTAAAATGTTTAATAGCCCTGCCTATGAAAAATGTTGCTCAAAAAAGTGCTGCCTAAAATTTTCTTCAAGTTAATTAGATACTGGATGTACAATTTTCATGATATTATAATAACAGGTACATTTCCTGCTGGAGGGAAGTATAAACCAATAACAAATTAATTCTGTGAAAATGTGAACAAGCTAGCTGACCAAAAGTTGTAGTACTCATCAAAAAAAAATAGCATTGACATGTAAAGAAAGTGTAGAATTTTAAAATAGTAGTTGCAAGGTAAATGAATCCATTACCATATAAAGTCTTTTTTCTATTATGGTCTAGAAGTTTCTTAGATATTATTTTTTATAAGAATATATTAAAAAGTATTTAACTATATCAATGCAGCATGATGCTTTATGTGGCTAAAACTTAATCATGATCTCTGCTCACATACTTATCAATCTCAAGTGAGTTGGTTTCCATTTTGAAAGTGATGACTGAACAATGAGTAGGTGTTAATCATTGCATTGTAAGAACAGTCTTCTGAATGTTTAAATGGTACTTTGAGGTATATTTGGAAAAGCAGACACACTTCAGGAAACAAAGGGTAACAAGGCTTCAATAGTAATGTGCCTTTATTATTACTAAACGTATATACCTTCCCCAACATATACTAATCAAGAATCATGACAGTCATCCTTTCAAAATTCAGGATAATGGAAGGTGACTAAAATGAAGGCATATTGAGGTGAGCTGATGAAATGAACTTTGAAAATTTCAGTAGAATCACAACAATATTGTATTTCTCTATTTGTTCCGAACATCGTTTCTCGGACTACTTATTCCACAAAATATATAAAGCTACTTTAAAAATACCTCATTAATTCTTACTTATCAACTTCTGTGCTTAATTGTATGGAGGGAGAGAACAATGGCAAATTCAACTATGAAAACAAAATTCATTATATGAGGTGCAGATGCAGGCAAACTAAGGAAAATCAGGACTCTTAAAAAATCAATGAAGATATTTAAGACTATATTTCCTAGAACTCATGATAATAAAGCATCAGAATCAGTACACTGCTGTCCAGTTAAGTTTTAATTAAAAGCATGGGAATGGATTTTCTATATATAAAAGCTGCCTACACCATTGCTCATTGAATTCTTCCATGATTCTTATTCCAGCAAAGCACGCATAGCTGACATTCATCTTTTCTCATAGCTTCTACATCTAGGGCATGGCATGAACTAGTTTCTCTGAACTCCTATAGCAAGAGTGTAAATCGAGTAGCTACATAGTAGGATGCAAAGGGAAAAAAATGACCCCTGACCTTAATTAGGCCAGATATTTCTTGCAGAGATAGAATATATACATAAAACATAACTCTACCAGAGAACATATGAAAATGTCAGTTGAATTTAGATCTACCTTTAAGCTCTGTAGGAAACCGATTTCTAGCCAACTTCTGTATTCTTAATCTTTACACTGAAAAAGTTTCACTCTGTTACCATTCACTTTCAGGTATTTATAAATTCCACACACTCCCAATATCTTCAATAAAGACTGTCTTTCCCCATCTGTTCACCAAACCATCCAGAGCTCATGTGTTCTATAGAAGTATGTATGACATGGTCAACATAAGCATGATGTTTTAAGTCAGGAGCTCTGGATTTTGGCTCTAGCTCTGCTAGTTGCTAGCTGTGTGATTTTGAATAAGTTATTCAGTATTTACTTGCTATCTATAACTGTAAGATATGGATTATTATAATGGTACTTACCTTAATGTTGTATGAAATGAGGCAAAGTATCCAAGGCACTTAGCATACTTCCCAAATAATAAAATGTATGGATATTTTTGGTAGGTGGTGGTGCTCACATAGTCAGATCTCTAGAAGCTGTTGCTTTAACTCAATCTGGTAACAGTGCACACTTAACATCTGCATTATAACTCTGGGCTTTCTTGGGCAGACCCATTACTGCTCAATTGCTGATTGTGCTTTGAAGTTGGCATAGCTTCACAAGAGAAAGTAAAGACAACAATACACTTATGATATTCAACATTTTTATCTTAGAAATTTTTGTAAACATAGGATAACTGTACCGAAAGCAGCAGCACAGATACATTTATTTAGGATTATGGCTGATATTAATTTGGTTTAGTATACAATGTGTTCTATGGCCCAGTGATATTTAATGCAAGTAATTTTGTTAATTATTGATGATAAACTAGGATTATTAGACTTTTGCTTTTGACTTTACTGATTAACATATAAAGTTTCTATGAAAAACAGTATTTAACAAAATTCCAAAAATCACATCAATAATTTTATGGTGTTTTGTTTGGCAATGATTTCTTGGCTATGACCCCAAAAGCACAGGCAGTAAAAGCAAAATGGACAAGTGAAAACACATTAAACTAAAAAAAACCTTCTGCACAGCTAAGAAAATCAGAGAATAAAAAGTCAACTTATGGGACAAGAGAAATTATTTGCAAACCATATATCTGGACAAGGTATTAATTTCCAAAAACCATAAGGAACTCCTACAACTCAATAACAGAGACAAAACAAAACAAAAACAAAGAACCCAATTTAAAGAAATGGGCAAAGCACTTGAATAGAAATTTCTTTGAAGAAGACATACAAATGGCTAACAAGGTATACAAAAAAGTGCTGAATGTCACTAATTTTCACAGAAATGCATATAAAAACTATAATGAGATATGACCACACACCTGTTAAGATGGCTATTATCAAAACACAAACAAACAAAAGATAAGTGTTTGCAAGGATGTGGCAAAACTGGAACTCATGTACATTTTTGGTGGGAATGCAAAATGAGGCAACCATCCAGAAAACATTATAGGGATTCCTCAAAAAATTAAAAATGGGACTACTATATGACCCAACAACCCTACTTTGGGGTACATATAAAAAATAATTAAAATCGGAATCCTGAAGCGTTATCTGTACTCCCATGGTCATTGCAGCATTATTTATAATAGCCAATATGTGTAGAAAACCTAATGCCCATGAATGGATAAATGGATAGAGACATGTGGTATGGCTGAGGTGGGTGGATCACCTGATGTCAGGAGTTTGAGACGAGCCTGCCCAACATGGCGAAACCCCGTTTCTACTAAACATACAAAAAATTAACTAGACGTGGTGGTGGGCACCTGTAATCCCAGCTACTAGGGAGGCTGAGGCAGGAGAATTGCTTGAACCTGGGAGGTGGAGCTTGCAGTGAGCCAAGATCTTGCCATTGCACTCCAGCCTGGGTGACCAAAAAAAAAAAAAAAAAAAAAAAAAAATGTGGTATATACATCCAATGGAATATTATTCAGCCTTATAAAAGAAGAAAATCCTGCTTTCTGTGACATCATGGTTGAACCTGGAGGATATTACACAAAGTAAAAGAAACCAATCAGAGAAGTACAAATATTGCATGGTTCCATGTATATGAAATATCTAAAATAGTCAAACTCGTGGAAGCAAAGAGTAGAATGGTGGTTGCCAGAGTCTGGGTAAAGAGAGAAATAGGAATTGTTCAATCAATATAAAGTTTCAGTTATTCCAGATTAATACATTCTGGACATCTGCTGTACAATGTAGCGCCTATAGTTAACAATAGTGTATTGCGGACCTAAAAAATTTAAGAGGGTAGATCTCATGTTAAGTTTTCTTGCCATAAAACAAAAACAAAAATGAAATCAAAGAGATGGAAACTTTTGGAGGAGGTGATGGATATGTTTATCATCTTAATTTTAGTGATGGTTTCATGATGGAATGAAATTCTAATTTCATCTAATTGTATACATTAAATATGTGCCTTTCTTTTGCATATCAATTATACCTCAATAAAGCTTTTGACTAAAAAAAGTTAATTTAAAATATGAATAAATGGGCACTTCAGTTTAGGGCTGATGAGGGCGTGCTCTGAAATAAAATGTCCCGAGTTTAAGTTATGATCTACAATTTACTCACCATAAAATCTTGGGGAAAATGGTTAATCTTTTTGGACCTCAGTTTACTCATTTTTAAAATGAAAATATTTACAGTACATCTTTTATAGCATTCTTTTGTATTAACAGGAGATTGTGTTTTTGAAGCACTCAGCATCGTGCTTGGCACATTATAAGTGTTCAATAACTGTTTGCTAATATCACTATCCGCAAGACAAGTAGATTCTCTGTGATGAGCTCTGTGCAATATGCAGGACAAGGAGAGAGTGTAGTACGGATATATAAAACAGGAGAGACAACTTTGTCTAGGCAGTTAGTAAGGCAAAGAAACCTGAAGAGGGGGCACCAGCAATCCAGATTGAAGGACTGACATGCACAAATCTTTGCACAAGACAGGAAAAAAATAAAGTATACCTGTTGTTTCAACCTGTGTACAAAGTTGAAATCATCAACCTTTGTGTAGCAGGAGGTAACTAACGGGCATCAAGCATAGACATTACATACTTAGATATGCATTACAAAAGAAAGAAAGCCTTCCTGCTGTGATGAAGAGAAAAGAAGTGAGAATAGGAATGATCAGACTTCTTAAGATGTTATTGCAATGATCTAATTATATTCACTGTTTACAATACAGTTACAATACTGTTTCACTATTTACAATACTGTTCACTGTTTACAATACTGTTAATCTTTGTATTAGTTTGTATTAAGATATGAAAAGATAGGATAGAAAGAAATGAGTGAATTAAAGCAGTGATTTTCAATAATATCAACATTTCTTAGAGTTTTAAAATTAATATTATTAATTAATTCAGTGTCTGGGATTTACACCAGCCTAATTGAATCAGGATCTCTGGAGATGGGACTCAGACAAGTATGTATTTTGTTAACCTCTCCATATTATTCTAATATTCAGGACAAATGAAAACTACTAAATAAACACTTAGAAGGAAGAATAGATAAGACTTGATTGATTAAATGTGGAATTTAGAAAGAGGTAAGAATTAAAGATGAGTCCCAAGTTTCTAATTTTTTCTCAGGACAGATGGTAGGAACATTTAATGAGACAAAAATGCTTGAGAGAGAGCTCATTCTTGGTGAAAAGATGGATTCAGCCTGGTCATGTTGAGTTTCAGGACCCTAGTATACACCTAGTATACATCCAAATGCAGAGGTAGGGTAGGTAATTGGGTTTGAGATTTGGGACTCAAAAAAAATCTGGATTAGAGGTGTCAAACTAGGGAACATTACACATAGATGGATGGTACCTGATATCTGGGGAGTGTATATAGACTACAGAAAATGTTAACAGTGAGAAGAATATCTTAGATTAAATCCTGAGGAATCCCAACACTGAATATTTGGATAGAGTGGGAGGAGCCTGGAAGGAACACTGAAGATGAATGTTGTGTGCTCAAAGCCAAGGGAACAGATTTCAGAAAAGAAGTTTGTGGTCAAATATGTTTACTTCTGCTAAGAGACACAGTAATACAGTCTACACATTCATCTGGAAAAACCCAGGTCTAGTGCAACTCAGCCTCTACTTAGCTCTAATCTATACTGAAACGGGGAAAAGTGCCTACAGGAATATTTTTTAAAATAAAAATTAAAAAAGAACAATCCTACCAAATTTCCCTTGGAAATTTTATTTCTTATGCTCTCATATTTTCTCTTTAGTTTCACATCTCTTCATCTTGTAGTCTGCAGCCTTCATTTTCCACTTGTTATTCTCAACTGATGGAGTGATTCTTTTTATTAAGAAAATAGAAGCAAACAGAAGATAGCTATTTTATCCTCCCAATTCTTTTTCTATTTCCTATCTGCATCAGTACTCACAATCTTCTCTTTTCTTCTTGTTGCCATGGAGAAATGTCCTTATCCCTATCTTATGCCAACCCCTCCAGTTTTAAACCGAATCTTGTTTTATCAAATTCTACTGTTGACCAAAGCTCCCTCAATCCCTTCAGGAACATTTCTTCCTCTCTGTTGTACTCTCTCCTCCATCTCTTTAATGTTCTTCTGTATTCAAATATGGAAACACATCTTCTGCCTGAAAAAATCTCTTTTGACCTCCAACTGCCTTTATCCACCTCATCATTTCTTTTTCCTCTTTACTACAAAACATTTTTAAAGAGTTATTATTTCTTCTATATCTGCTTGTCCAAACTCCTATTTTATCTGTTTTTGGAATGCAAATGCAGAAGGTTGTGTTAATCCTATTGACCAGTTTGTGACACACCATCAGCATTGATCCTGACAAAGGTCCTTTCTTGTATTTCTTCTGCTTCTTCCTCATCACCTTTCACCCACATCTCTTTAGCAACCATTTGTGATTAAAATGTAATTTGAATGTATTTACATAAAACTTGGAGTCATTAATTGTGCATGTAGTTTTAGTCCATACATGCAGTATTTCTTTCTTTTTCTTTTTTTTTTTTTTTTTTTGAGACGGAGTCTTGCTCTGTCGCCTGGGCTAGAGTGCAGTGGCCGGATCTCAGCTCACTGCAAGCTCCGCCTCCCGGGTTTACGCCATTCTCCTGCCTCAGCCTCCGGAGTAGCTGGGACTACAGGCGCCCGCCACCTCGCCCGGCTAGTTTTTTTGTATTTTTAGTAGAGACGGGGTTTCACCCTGTTAGCCAGGATGGTCTCGATCTCCTCACCTCGTGATCCGCCCATCTCGGCCTCCCAAAGTGACATGCAGTATGTTTTATAGACCACACTGTGTTTCTCAAATTTTCTATGTGCGTCATTAACATTTATCCACATTGCTGTTATATATCCAAGCTTTAATTGAAATTGTTACTTGGAACTGTAGTGTCTCTTTTTTCTGTTACATGTTATCCATGTTCCCCAATGATGCACATCTAGATCCAGAGATGTTCTCATAAACAAAAACAATGCTGAGAACTGGAACTTCATATGCCTTCGTTTTTGAACCTGCATGAGAATTATTCTGCTCTATTCTGGAGGTTTACTCAGGGAAAAGTCTTTACAACTAACTAGCCAACGAATCAGTTAACCAACTTACTAAAGCACATCTATCGGCACACATACACATGCATACGAATTATGAGTACTCTGCTTGCTTTGGCAGCACATGTAGGGATTTTAAGTACTGCTAGATTTCTCTCCAAAATGACTACTACTTTACATTGTAAACACTAGTGCAGTGCATGAGAGATTCTATGTTCTACACCCATGTTATGTTATGACTATTTTATTTAAAATATCTTTTGTCTGTTTTCCTTTTTAAATACTCTAGTTTCTTTATTTGCCTCTTCTATCTGCTTTTGGTGTTGGCCAATCTTTTATGGTTCTAAAATACATTTTACATTATTTTTTCCCGTCATTGATTTTTTTCCTTTTTTATTATATTGTCCCTTTTTGCTTTATTCAGTGAGACTTGTCCTCCTCACTTCACTGATACTATCTGTTTCAGGGTCACTAACACTTCATATGGAATCCAATATTGATATTTGTACTTATTTAAACTTCTTAGTTGCATAGGGCATGATTGCCCATGCCTACTTTTTTCGGACACTTTCTGTACTCGATTTGCAGCACATTACTCTCCTAACTGTATTCATATCCCACAGTTCTAAGTCTCCCTTTATGGTTACTCCTCCTTTGTTTATAACCTTTGTCTAAAGATTCAAATAACTCTAACCATTTTCCTTAACCCATATATTTTTGTTATTTATCTTCTCTCCCTTTGTTATCACACCTGTCTCATGGCTTTACATTCCATCTATAGGCAGACAATTCCTCAGTTTATATCTCAGGGTCAGGTCTTTCCCCTGAGCACAAAATTTATATATTACAGTTCCATTTTGACATTTCTACTTGCATGTAATAGGTCTTTCTAATTTAACAAGGCCACTGCAGAATTATGCCAAACTGATCTTGCCCTTTAGTCTCCCAGCTCGATTAACACTCTTGTCATTAACGTAGTTTATTGGGTTAAATTTTCAAAGGCTTCCTTGATTGTTGTCTTTCTTGCAGCCTAAACTTGTATTGCTTCAGGGACTTTTAAATGCAGTGTTCTGTCTCCACCATGAAAATGTAAACATAATGAGGTTGAGGGCTTTGTTCCTGTAGTACAACACTCTTGACTCATTACTTGGAGTAGTATGTATAGATCAGGGCTTACATATATTTGTGAAAAGGCTACGTGTGTAAAGATAGAAGGAAAATGATAAGGGCAGGGGAGATCTGAATATGTGTTAAAGTTAACAGCAATAAACCAGGTGAGAGAGAGAGAGAGACATCAGTCATCTAAGAGGGAATTATTCCTGCTGTATATGGAGCTGTCCACCAAAGCTGCAGATACCTCCACTGTGGATGTTAGGCACATACTTAGGCCAGGAACATACCTGCTAGGCATTTACAATTTATTTGGTAAGTTTGGTGCCTGACATTGAGAGCAGAAATTTGAAGATTATAGACAATGAAGGAGAACAATTTGTAAAATATATGTATGTGTCATATATTTGTTGAGACCTCTAGACTCTGAATTATATTATGTAAATTGTAATGCTTAATTTTGTGTTGTAAACAACCCCAAGTGATCTAGTTAATTTACAAAAAAGTAAGCTTAGTAAACAATATATTGTGAAAAATAATGTATGGAGTTCAGAGTCATACATTTTACGTATAGATCCTGCCTCCCCTGACAACTGGCTGTATAACAAGACTCTGGCCTATTCATTAACCTCTGCCATCTAACATTCCATATCTGAATAAATGGACATAATGATGTCAAGGTTGACTTGGAGGTTGATTGAGATCATATGTAGAAATATTAATTCTTCCTCCTCTGTATACCAGTACTTTACCTGTAATTGTTATTTACGGATATGGCTATATATTGTCAAAAATAGTATCATTGAAAAATAATTCTTTGTGTAAAAAATGATAACATCAGAAAACATTTGGAAATAATTTTAACGGAGTTTGGAGGGTTTTAGGTTTGCAGGCCTCAGTGATTTTGGGGAGTCTGTTCAGTAACAAGGCCAGATGCTATTTTGAAAAGGTATCTTCATGTCACGTGATACTGATTATTATTTGTTCTTATTCAAGTATTGTCATGTCAAGTGTGTACTCTTAATAGATAATATTGGATTTGCTGTCAAGTATGCCTGCTCTCTTTTTTAAATCTCCTTTTTTATAGATGTCTATATAAAATTAATAGCTTCAGCAAAGCATATTTGTTATGCAGATAGCATTAGCAACATTCATGTCAATAGTAAATCCAAATATCTTTGTATTTTTTACAATAAATTAGATCATTTAAAATATGCATCACACTGTTAGATGTAGATGTTAATAATTTGCAAATAATTGTAAACAGTGTCTTAGGGTATTTTACATGGGCTTGTGATTCATATTGAAGGCCAAATTAAATGGGGGCTTTTGAACTTTGAATTTTAGTTTGTCTCAGCAAGGCAGTTAAGCATCTAGGAGATCCATGTAGGAAATTTCAGGGTCAAATGCATGGTTTACAATACTATGTTCACAAATTAGTAACTGTGTGACTTTGCTCAGGTTACTCAAACATTCTGAATCTCAAATTTCTTCATCTTTAAAATAAATATAATAGTCCAATCATTTCATGGGAGAATGAAAGGAAACAGTGTATCTAAAGTATAGAGTGCAGCTAGCACTTAGTAATTATTCAATAGAATTCACTTTTATTATTACTAGTATTTTATTAACAATTTAGACTAACCTCTCTGTGAAATATTTACAGAAACTTACTCTTTTTAACCAGTCAGGTATGTACGATTCCCTGCAAAGACCTTGCACTTAGCAACTTGTTTCTCATTGTTTACGTGACCATTTCCTCCTTGGGTCTTTAGTTCTGTAAGCGCTGTCAATTTGTTTCTTATTTGTGTTCCTCGCACCCAGCAAGTAGCTTGGCACGGAATATTCCTGTATCCCATATTAGATGAATAAGTTGGATTACTTGCCTTTATATAACATGTCATTATTTGAGAAAACTTACCTAAAAATTGTATGAAAAAAAATTTTATTAGGGCAGCAGTTTAAATAGTTTTCTCATTATTTCTAAATACAAGAATCCTTGTACTTAATATTAATAAAGTGTTCCTGTATGTTAAACTATCGTATGGCTTATACCATATTAGGAAGCGGGTAAATACTGGAGTGATTAAAATGCAGTTTCTGATATAATTTATATACGGACTAACGTGGAGAAAAATTGCAGACATGATATCACATCTCATAATGCATATCTATCGACTCTTTGTAATCCCCCTTCAAGTCAGTGAAAAGACTTGTAAGAATAAATCTCAGTAACCCTTTAAAAACTCATCAGAGTAATTAGATCATGCGGAAACGAAATATCCTATTACCATTTTCTAAAATTAAGCTTATCTTCTTTGTAGCAAAGACATAGAATACTATTCTTCAAGGTTTGTTTTTTTCCCCCCAACATGATGCATAATTTCATTTTGAAAATTGATTAGCCTACCTGATTGATTACAGTGATTGCTTTTCTTGTCTTGAACAAGGAGATAACATTTGTAATTCTTATTAAAAGTTGATTAGTATTTAATACTGTTAGTCTTATTAAATGTTGAATAATAAATTTTAGAACCGAGACCCACATGGCCAATTACTAAACATGAAGTAAATCACATCTCCAAGTGGTATAAAAAATTCAAAGGCATCATCTTCAATGTTAAACAAACCTGGAAAAAAAATCTCATTAAAAGCAGTAGCTCTGTGATCTGAAAGGTTTTGTTGTTTTCTTTGTGGGTATGTTTATGATTTTAAGCTAGGAATGAATACAGCTTGCCTTGTCACTAATGCATTTAGAATTTGAATAATATAAAGCTGTATAAATATCCAATTGGTATTATTTTCCTAAGGATTGGAGCTATGATTAAAGAACACCTTAAATTAAGATATGTATGCCTTCTATGTAAAGACATAATTGACATACTCATACCCTTCTGATGCTTTGATGAACATATTTGACTGATTTTGAAATGGGTTCCCTAGTAAATGAAATCCAAATCGTTGAAACAGATGATACAGACTGCTACCTTCCTTGAAAAGACAGCTATTTCTTTCACCTGTTGAACATTTCTCACTAGAAACAAGATCTGGTATAACTGCTGAATGAAAGGGCTCTAGATAGTGTGGCGTGAAATAAAGAGTATTGTGACCTTGAGGAGGGGCTTATTTTGTGACATCTGTATTCAGAGAGATGAGGGCATTATTCCTTTCTGCTAGGCTTAGGGGGTATTGCTTTATGACCACTGGGGACCACAGACACTGCATGCCTTTAAATCTGATATAGGGGAAACAACTCCAAAATGTCTGCAAGGTACAATGGAGTCTGTGAGTATGTTCTGTTTAAGTTTTATGCAGTGTCTGTCTGCATCACCCACCATGAATCTCACAGCCCATTGTGCATAAAGTATTTCACTCTGTTGACAACAGACAATTGAGATTAGTGGGAGTGACACACACATGTAGAGGAGTGCCGAGTAGGCAGAAAAAAATGAGCAAAAGGGAAATGAGGTGACCTCCTTGCAGCAGATGAACATGACTCAATCAGCAATGGAAATCAATGAGCTGAAAGGAAGTGGCAGGGAAAATCAATGATGAAATAATGCACTGACCAATGAACTTTGTCCTTTTTTGTACTGTCCAGCTACAGCAACTTAAATATTCAAGTGCATCACTTTCAGATCATTCTAGCCTTTTCATCCCAATTTATAATATATTCTCAGTCACCTCTGGCTCCCATACTACTATACACAAGGCCCTCTGCATAATCTAAAGCATCCAAAGATGTTTCAAGTATCATTCCCTTCACCCCATGGGAAAGCAACTAGAGGTAAGACTTCATCTGAGAACCTGACTATCCAAAATATGGCAAAGTGGAGATTAGCATAAAAAGTTTATAC
>NC_045447.1:70691889-70705622 GCF_002776525.5 Piliocolobus tephrosceles
AAGTTTATACCGGGTTTCCAGGGACTGCAAGTCAGTTTCAGCTTTGCTATTAAGTGGTTTCTTAGTGTCAGTTAAACTTTGAGTCTTAATTATAATGGACAGTACACGCAGACAGTTAAACAACTACAGGGTGTCAAACAACCTGCTTGAAATGCCATTACGTGTAGCAGTAGTACATCAAAGTTTCTAAGTTATACATTACCTGTGGTGAATTAAGCAGTGTTGTCATTGTGGGAGGGGGCATCATTTTGCCGCAAGGGCAAGTAAAGGTTGTGAAATTAATTAAGCATTTAATAACAAAGTTGGAGGGTTTATGATTGTAAATCTGGGGTAATGATTAACAACTCAGAAGAAAGAACAATACCACAAATTCCACTAATGACCATGAGGTTATATTCTGAAAATCTGGAACTTTTCTACCCTACACTGTGTGGCCTTCCCCCGTGACAATCACGCTGTATTTTTCCTTCCTAATATAAATCGTTGTTGCCTGCTATTTCCTAGGATCCTTGTGAGACAACAGTAAGAAAAAATTTATAAAAGAAGCATCTTAAAATCTATAAATTTAGAAATAAAATGTAAAGTACTTATGGAAAAATAGAAACAATCTGTACATACAGAGTTAATAGTGAAAACAAACAGAGCTGTTCCATTTCCCCTCAGCCTAAAAATAAAATAAAACAAATTTGTGGGCAGAACAATACTCTGTCACATTTTGAGATATTAGTTGAGTTGTTTTTCTCTCATTAACAGCAGGAGTAATCTTTTTCCTGATGGATAATGCTGTGGTCATTGATTAAATATTTCAGTCTGTATATATTTCTCTTTCTGTCTCTAAGTCTCCAGTCTGCTCTCTGAATTCTCTCTCCAAATATATTGTACAAACCTGGATGGCCTGACCATGACTCAGGTTTCTTTGCAACTCCCATCACATCTAACAAAGTGGCTCCTTTGAGACTAAATGCTTAAATTTTTTTTTTGTTAATGTTCTTAATGAATTGCCTAATTCGCATTAAGTGTTTATCAATAACAATGTATCACATCTTGTATGTACATTAAATATTTTAATCTTGACTAAATCCTGTGAGTTGATTTTTCAGTTTTATATTTAAGAGAGTCTGGATGCAGAGAAAGAAAGTAAATTGCCCTAGATTACACGGCTTCTAATTGAAAGGACCAGCCTTTCAACTTCTCTCTGTTGCTGCTTCTTGAGCCAAGGAAATCTTAAATATAGAGTTCCCATGGGAATAATGATTCCTTTTGGTGAGGCTTTTCTGGGAGTCATTTCTTCTGCAGCCTGAGAAGCCTTCTGTTCAGTTTGAATGTCTTTCTTTAGAAAAGGGGACCCTCTCTTTTCATATCATTGATGGAGTTCAGTTTTTCCATTTGATTTCAGCTGTAGCTGGGTTATCTCAGAAGCAATTATTCCAGAACTCAACATCTATTCTCTATTTTGTTGGTTTTCAAACTTATCAAACTGCTGTGGGTTTTGTTTATTTGATGGCAGAATATGAATTTTTTTTTCAAATACCATGTTACATAAAATGCGAACTTACAAAACATTGTAGCTCCTCAATTTGAAGTGGTGGAATGAAGGGTCATGAATCCTGCCCTCCAAACTTTAGAACTCAGGTCACTTTACCAGTAGGTCTCAGCATTGTGCAAACTGCTCACCTGTGGGATTTGAAGGCTGATTTTTTGTTCTGTGAAATATAATTATAAAAACGTTAAGTTTTAACTCCTTTATACAAACTAAAGAGCAAAATGGGGCCACTTTTTTGTCCAAACAAGGGTTACTTTTCTTTTTTGATATGTATACTTTGGTATGCACTTTATTAAACATATTTTGCTTCTATTTAGGGCATGCTGTAGTACATACAAAGAGTATCAATTCTGGTTCTAGATACAATTTGGTTGAAATCTACTACTTAGTAAGTTCATGATCTTGGAAAAGCCCTTTAATTATATTATTAGGTTTTTTTATGTGAAAAATACTAGAACAATTCATCTGTAAAATGCCCAGCACAGTTAGTGCCTACACATAGAAGGTATGCATAGTGGTTGATCATGTTCTTTGTCCTTATAAATTGGGCAAGAGATAAAATGCTATTTAGAAAAATATACACATTACTCATCAAAAACAACCCTCAGCTGTATTAGCCTGGCATGATTTGTATTCACTAACTTCTTAATTCAGTCAACATTTCTGAACCCTGATTATGGGACATGTAACAGAGAAACAACGTAAGCCAAGGCAGAAGGAAATTGTACCCTCCTGAAGAAAATAGTCAAGTGAGAAGAAAGGGCCATGGATCAAATAATCACACAAATAAAGGTGAAATTACAGTTGTGGCAGTGCTGTTAAGGTCAACAGAGACTGCCTGAGGAAATGACAGATCTGAAGAAGATGAGCAGAATTTAACTACTAAGGAGAAAAGCAATTGTAGGTGGGATAAGATAAGACCTGTTAAAGCAGGCACAGAAGAAATAAAAATATAACACTTCTAGGTAACAAGCACCTGAGCAGGCAATCCAGTCAGGACAAAATAACAAGCAATGAAATAACTTGTACATCAGGAAATAGTAGCATCATGTAAGCAAAGTGATAGAAGACTAGGTTACATGGAGGTTGTTGCCTTAGGAAAGAATACAACTAGTTATTAGTGCACAAGTATTTGAAATGTGTTGTTTTCTGGTTTAGTCTTAAAGGGGTAAGTGTGTAAAAATGAAAGGATACCTGTCAGACGGAACTAAAAGGGATACTTAGTAAAGACTCCTTGAGGATAGAATGGTGATGATTACTGACCTGGGGTTGCTGAACAGAATTAGATAAGGCGATTGAAGAAAGGAACACCCCTGGGAGCAAACACATCAGAACTGGGAGTTGACAGAACAAAAGTACATGGCTAACTGCACTACATTTTTTTGGAAATGAAGTACTATTAAGGCATGATTGCATGTATTCAATTTGGAACACTTCAAACCTGAGACAACTTACTATCTACCATATGATATAATCCAGCTTGCCTTGCCAGGGGATTTGGCTATTGGTTGGACATGATGATTAAAAAATAATCGCTGTTTATAAAATGCTATTGATTTCCTAATACACATCCCATAAGTAAATTTTTCATTTGACCTTGAATTCAGTCCCATGCTGCTTAAATTCTTTCAATTCCTGTTTAGGTTATGTATACATAAGAACAGCCTACATTTTGAGGTGGTCATTCACTATGATGATCGCTCTCTCTTGTACAATACATGATTTGAGGATCCTTCTAGAGTACATGCATAAACAATATTTTCATAGTCTACAGAGGTATGATTTACAAGGGTTCAATATCATGGGATCTGTGGAGATCTATATTCAGTACATAAAGAGACTCTATATGTATGTACTCTAATTCAACATAAGTGCTAGAAAGACATGACTGACAGTCTCCTTGTATTGCTGAAACTTTACTGCCAACATTGAAATAGAATTTATTGGTTTGAATGGCAATCACCAAAGGGGATCATAATCAATTATACAGATGAAAAATGAACTGTGTCAATCTTTTAGAAAAAAAATATTTCTTTTTGAAGTGGGGCAGGAGAGACAGGATCTCACTCTGTCAAACCAGGCTGGAGTGCAGTGGTGCAATCTCGGCTCACTGCAGCCTTGACTGCCTGTGCTGGAGCAACCTTCCTGCCTCAGCCCCCCAAGTAGCTGGGACAATAGGCATTTGTCACCATGCCCAGCTAATTTTTCTATTTTTTGTAGTGACAGGGTGTTGCCATGTTGCCCAGGCTGGTCTTGAACTCCTGGGCTCAAGCAATCCTCCTGCCTCGGCCTCTCAGAGTTCTGAGATTATAAGCGTGAGCCACCATACCCGGCCAGTATTTTATTTTACGATAAGCTTGATGAGTACAAACATACCAACACAAACACACACACATACACACACACACACACTCACACTCTGTCTCTCTCTCTCAAACAAATTTTTATGTTATTTATTTATTTACTGAAATGAAGTCTCACTCTGTCGCTCAGGCTGGAGTGCAGCAGCAGGATCTTGGCTCACTACAACCTTTGCCTCTCCGGTTCAAGTGATTCTCCTGTCTCAGCCTCCCAAGTAGCTGGGATTACAGGCATGCACTACCACACCCCACACCCAGATAATATTTGTAATTTTTTGGTAGAGACAGAGTTTCACCATGTTGGCCAGCCTGGTCTCGAACTCCTGACCTCAAGTGATTTGCCTGCTGTGGCCTCCCAAGGTGCTGAGATTACAGGCATGAGCCACCATGCCAGGCCCTCAAACTCATTTTAATTGGGTTTCAGTTATAAGTTTAGAGAGAATGACAAAGCAAGTTATGTCATATTTATATAAATCTCTGAGAATAGCTATAAACTGTATATAATTTCTAGCATAAATGTGTAAATGGCATTATTCCCTGTTCCACGTCTATGAAGTCATGGGAACTTGGGCAAGTCACAAAAACTTTTATCTTGGTTGAACTTTTCCGTAAAAAATAAACTTGGAGTAGACAAACTGTAGAATCCTTGTTGAATCAAAAATTCCAAAATTTCTAGAGCTAATTGTTTTAAGTGATCCTGCCATTCCTCATTTGTAATGCAATGTATTGTTACTTGAAGGCCAAGTAATAGCTGCATCAAGAGGATATATTGTCCACATCCCATCAAATACAACTTAAATCAGGGTTTCTCTGTAGAATCACTGTAGGAATTAGGAAATAAAGAAGGTAAAACAGATATAGAGACCCATGTTTTCATATTCCCTATACTGCTGATCTTGGAAAAGCCCTAGCAATAATTAACATTTTCTAACATGTATATGTGGGCTTATATGTGTGCTTGTGTGTGTGTTTGTGGTGTGTGTGTAAGAGAGAGAGAGAAACATAGAAAGTAAGGGGAGATAATCTACTAAATGAAATAATATATTTGTAAAATTTTTTATTGAGTTAATGATTATCTCCTTAAAAATTTTATTTTTCAGATGCAATGTTGGAATTAACATTTAGATAACACTTTACCCAGTTGAAAATGAACATAAAATTACATGCATTACACATGACATGAAAGTTGTTTCTCTCTGACTTTTGTATAGTAAAATGTTTGCTGTAACTTGTATTTCATCTGTACGTTCTTATTTATGAATGTAGATTTTTTTTTATATTGATGCCTTTCTTTGTTTCTTTTTTACCTAGTGATAAGCTGCGTGTTCACGTTTGATTGTCACTGACTACCCGACTAGCGTTCAAATGCCTGTTATATAGCCAGCAGAGCATACAATTATTAGAGTTTTTTGTCCCTTAATTGGCCAAAACTGCAACATCTGTCATTTTTGTGGGAATCAAATTTCAGCTTCAAAAACGGCATGAACAGTCTGGCACAGCCACATCAGTATGACTTCTGTTTAATCTACTTGCTCATCCTCCCGCTCTTCACTATCATCTTCCCTCCTTCGAAGCTCCCTTTCTTCACAAAGTTCTTTTTCACCTTATTGGACTCACTACTGAATCCTTTCTGGCTATTGATTCTGCAGAGTGTGCTGGCTTACCATTGCAAGGTCATTCATAATTGCATCTAGAATTTTTGTATCCTTAAAGGTAAAATGCTCTGCTAAATATCACATTGGCATCCTGAGAACTAAAATTTAACCAGTAATAAGTGGATCATTTAAAAAGGGTGACAATAGGAACCGCACAGAACCTTTCTGGTGCCATGGGATTTTTTTGCTTTTCGGCCTCTGAAGACTCATTTTTGGCTACTCCTTCTGGAATTAAATCTGCCCAAATAGATGAGGCCTGAGGTGAAATAAAAATAAAGGTAAGATATTACAGAAGCATGAACCTAAAATGTCTTCCATGCTTGATAAAATCCCTTGAGAGAATTGTAATGTTAGTGCTATTTTTCTCCCCCTTTCTCTTATCAACTGAAAAGGCACTTTCACTTTCTGTTATTATAGTACCATACCCTCTAGTCACAATGACACAAATAACAAAAACAGCACCATGCCCTTTCTTTTGTCCCTATCCTTTGACAAAGTTCACAAATAAGCATACTTTCCAACTAAAAGAAAGCAGGAACAATTGCCTAGTTCTTCATTTCTGCTTTCTCTGACATTGCACAGCTGCATGAGCAAAATTCACTATACTTTTGAGCAAAATATAGTACAAAAGTATTACTCTTTAGTATTAGAGAATGCATAAAGTTTTCCCAAATATATAGAGGATAAAGCCAGGGAAACACAAAGAAAAGGTAATTTTGGATTAGTGTAAATAGATCCCCCCCCCCCCAAATTATTCCCTTAATTTGTCTTAAGGGTCAAGACAATCTTTCTGAGATGTGTTTTCCCCGTTCATGTATTGGAGATTCTAAATATAAAAATAAGGTAAAATATGTAAAAGACTTTCTGCAATGTGTATACTATGAACTTTAGTTGTAAAGGTGAAGCTGAGGGACGTGAAATTCAGTACATAACATTAATGAATAAAAATAATAAATGAACTGGTAGAATAATGGCATATTAACTTTTTCCTTATCAGCTCTTCATTGAGAATAACGGAAAAATCTAAAAAGTATCTTGTTGAAGACATCAGAGGTATACCAAAACATCCAGGGCTTGAAGAGCAAAAATCACAAAGAAAATAATTTTGAAACAGATTTTAATTATTCAATATTCCCCTCCCCCAACAAGGCTCTCATCATTTTGAAAGGGATAATTAATAATCCAAGGAGGAAGTGGTGGCAATAGCTGATAAGCAGATATTAACTTTCCACAATGCTGTGGGTCAGGAAAACAAAATTCGAGTTTCTGGGCCACTAACTCAGTGAGAACTAATATGTTAAAGTGAAACAAAGCACTTTGAAATGAACCCAGCATTTGAAGGCACTTTTAAAAGTCAAGACATTTATTGGTTTCTAAGTGGTACTGAAACGACAGGCTTAACACCGAGAGAGTGATGGCTAATAGGCTAAGAAGCAGAGGAGAGCTTTCAGCAGTTTTCTAGTGCTGAGTGGGAAAAAAAAAAAAAAAAAATGTACACGAGAGCCGAGTATGTATTGGAAGCCTTGACGGCACAAACAACACACACACACACACACACATGATCCTGCAGTGCTACAAATAAGAGTAAGAGTAGATCGGAAATAAACTAGCCATAATAAAATATCAAGTATGAGCATAGCTGGGACCAAACTTAATCCCAAAATGAAATAAACTAATCTGCACAACTAACTACATCTAACAACATGATATAACAATATTTTTTTAAGAGACAGAGAACTGTATTTAGAGTCTCAATTTATTTTCATTTAAAATGACCAATAATATATATTTTTTTAATTACTGGGATACCAGAAGATAAAATCAAAGTAACAAAAAGTGAGAAAAGCAAACAAGCAAACACATGGAATCTAACTGAGAAGTAATCTAAAAATTGTAGTTATCAGATAAAAAGAAAAGAAAAAGATGATGATACGGTTTGGATTTGTGTCCCCATCCAAATCTCATGTCAGATTGGAGGAGGGGACAGGTGGGAGGTGATTGGATCATAGGGATAGATTTCTCCCTTTCTGTTCTCGTGATAGTGAGTGAGTTCTCATGAGGACTGATGGTTTAAAAGTGTGTGGCACTTTCTCCTGCTCTCTCTCTCCTCCCATAGGGTAAGACATGCTTGCTTCCCCTTTGCCTTTCACCGTGACTGTAAGTTTACTGAGGCCTCCCAGCCATGCTTCTTTACAGCCTGTGGAACTGTGAGTCAATTGAATCTATTTTCTTCATAAATCACCCAGTCTCGTTCTTTATAGCAATGTGAGAACAGACTTACACAGATGACATGAAGGATATTTTCACTTAATGTAGATACATTAGAAAGCTTAACTGCAGATTAGACATAAAAGAAGAAGGGATCACTGAATTAGGAGAAAATATCCAGAAGAAAAATATTCGAATGTAGAAAATAAAGGTTGTAATGTACTTACAAGAGCCTAATATGTATATAAAAATAGTGAAGGTCTCTCATATAATATATATGTATATAATATGTATATAAAATACATATATAAAATGTATATAATATGTATATAAAAAATGGTGAAAGTCTTCAGTGTAACTGGAGATGCAGAGGGGAGAAAAAAATACAAAGCAGAAACATTTTTAGAAGATCTAAAGGCCAAAAATTTTCTAGATCTGAAGAAAGTAGAAAAACCCAAATTTAAGGTGCTCTTCAAATGCAAGGTAAGATAAATACAAAGAAAGTCACTGCCAGAAGTATCAGAGTAAAAGTAAAACCAATGACAAAAGAAAACCCTAAAGTCATCAAGTGGGGAGCGAAAGACACATTACCTTCAAATGAGCAAAGGTTATTCTGACAGCTGAATTCACAGCAAAAATGACCGGATTCTGGAGGTAATAAAATAACATCATCAAAGCGCTGAAAGAAAATGACCATCGGGCTAGAATTCTAAAACTAATAAAATTTATTCTTCAAAATTAAAATGTAGTAAAAAAAATAATAGATTATATGTTAGTCAGATATGAACCTGAAGAAAGAGATGTTTAGTGAGTTCTCCTGGGGAACTAATTGTAATCTAGCATATATACAAAAGAATTAAAAGCTATTAAAATGATCAGTATATTAGGAAACATAAAGGAGAATTTGCTCTATTGAATGGTAGTAACATCTTGTCAAGTTTCAAATATGAGTAGAGTAAAAATATATGAAAACAGTGATACAAGGTGTGAAAGGAGATAAAAGAAATAGCGTTCTAAGCTTCTTACGTCATCCCAAAATTGGTAAAGCTCATATTTTATGTTGGTGTCAAATAAAAAACAGATGAAACTTATAATCTGTTGGGCAACCAATAAGCATGGAATTATGTCTATATGTATATAAAAATATATATAAACACACACACACACACACACACACACACACATCCCTAATAAGAAAACCAAGAATGATTCTTTTTAAAACATCATTTAAGGAGAGAGAAAAAGGACACAGAATAGGCAAGACAAGTAGATTATGGATTTTAACTAAAATAAGCCAGTACATATATCAAAAATAAATTTTTAAATATTCCATTTTAGGGAAGATTTTTATCAGCATATATAGATAGAAAGATGATGATGATGATTATTTTTTGAGACAGAATCTCATTCTGTTACCCAGACTGGAGTGCGATGGTGCCATCCCAGCTCACTACAACTTCCGCCTCCTGGGATCAAGTGATTCTCCTGCCTCAGCCTCCTGAGTAGCTGGGATTACAGGCACCCGCCATCACACCTGGCTAATTTTTGTATTGTTAGTAGAGCCGGGGTTTCACCATGTTGGCCAGGCTGATCTCAAACTCCTGACCTCAGGTGATCTGCCCAAATCAGCCTCCCACAGTGCTGGGATTATAGGCATGAGCCACCAATTTATATTAAAACAAAGAATGTTGATTACATTTTTAAAACAGACATCTTAAAAAAGTAAGAATGGAGAAAATTAAAAGGTAGAAGTGTGAACAAGTCATACTACACATAAAACATCAAAAAATATCTTATAAAAATATTTCAATATCAAACAAATTAAATGTTAAGACAAATTTATTATAAGACATTATGAGATATATTTCATAGAGATACCAAGAACATTTATTTCACTGAGTATAAATAGCAATTGTACTATAGCTCTGTAAACATACTGCTAAATATAAAAAGCAACACTTTATAGGATGAGGAGAAATAGAAAAATCAACAACAGCAAATGAGATTTAACACATTTTTATCAGTAACTTGGGGAAAATGTATTAAGAATTCAGTAAGAATATAGAAGATTATTTTAAAAAGTAAAAGTTTTTATTGAATTGCCATTTTTAAAACACTGTGCACAGCAACTTCTTTTCATATTCATATGAAACATATCTCCAAATAATCCTAGAACATATATAGGTTCTAGAACCTAAAGCCAATCTCATTAAATTTCAAAGAATAAAAAGCTTACAGATAATTGTCTCTACTCCTGAAAGCACATAGAAATGGGTAAGAAAATAACAAGAAAATCTCTAATTATTAGGAAAGTTAAGAACACATTTATAAATAATCCATGGATTGAAGAATCAATAACAATTAGAAATAGACAATATTTTAATTGAAAGATAATGAAAAAATGTTATATCAATACCTATGCAATGCTATAAATCAAGTGTTTAGAGGAAAATTTACATCCATAAACAAATTTGTAAAAATGAATGGCTGAAAACTAATATAGTGAGGAGTGTATTGATCTCAAAAACTAAAGGAACTAGAAAATATTAAATAACAAAGAAAAAACATAACAAATTATAC
The DNA here is from genome assembly GCF_002776525.5 of Piliocolobus tephrosceles. NCBI lineage: Eukaryota > Metazoa > Chordata > Mammalia > Primates > Cercopithecidae > Piliocolobus > Piliocolobus tephrosceles. The sequence continues at coordinate 70,702,236 of NC_045447.1, forward strand.
TCATGTAACCAAATACCACCTGTTCCCCAAAAAGCTATGGAAATAAGTTTTAAAATAATAATCAACTGTAATACAAATGTAAAATAAGTATCAACAAAGCCCAACGTGTTTTTTTTTAAATGAATGGATTAATAAACCAGTGGCAAATATGATAAGATAGACAATGGCAGAAATTAATATCAGGAAAGAAAAAAAGAAAAAGTATCACCATGATACATTTTTGGGTATTAATCAGAAAGTTGCAGAATATTATGAAAAATTATTTTCAAATGCCATGAATTTTAAATGAAATGACAGTCTTCCTAGAAAACACCACAAAATCCATTCAAAAGAACTATAATAGAAAACAGTTTTGTATTTATTAACTTAATTATACACTTAATAATAAATATTTACCAACACCAAAAAAAGCTAGACACAGAAAACTGTATCATTGAGTTCCACCAATTATTTCAGAAAGAAATAGCTAACACCAATTTACACAACTCTTCTAGAAAATAGATAGGAAAAGGCTTTCCAACTTATGAAGAAACATTTAAACCTTACCCCTTGAAATGAGAAAAGAATATAAAGATGTTTAGTATCACCCTAATTAACACTGTACTGAAGTAACTACAAAAAGTAAAAAGCCACATACATTTTTATATACATATGTATGATCACTTACACCTTCATAACCAGAAAAAAGTGGGTCAAAGTACAATTTAATAATGTTTCTTGAATCCATCAAAAAACTGGAGTAACAGGGCAAACAACTAACCTCAAATTAGTTGGATGGGACAGATACCTGAATAGAAGCTATTTATTTACTTGGAACACATGCTGCTGAATACCATATAAACTGATAAAAATATAAACTTTTTTTTTTAACAAAACTCACTCCAAATATAAAAACATAGGTTAAAAACAAAAGGATGTAAAAGAAATATACCATCCAAACACTAACTCCGAGAACAGATGTAGTTGTATTAGTATCAGAAAAAAAAAAATTCAGAAAAATACATTATCAGGAATAAAGAGAGTCATTACGTACTGATAAAAGGGTTAATTCTTCAAAAACATATAGTAATTCTAAATGTACGTGTATCTAACAATAGAATTTCAAAACACATATTAAGGAAGGAGACCACTACTACTGCTGCCCTCCTCCCCCCACCTTGCCTAGTTCAAAGACAGGAGAAAAGAGAGAGAGAAACGAAAGTAAGATAAATAGCCAGACAACCTTGGCACCACCACCAAGTCCTAGGAGTTAAACAAAGTAATAATAATAACATCAACCCCTGGCCTAAACTACTTGTGTTATCTGCAAATTCCAGACACTGTATGAAAAAAGCATTGTAAAACTTTTTGTTAGCTGATGCATGTAGCCCCCAGTCACGTTTCCCACGCTTGCTGGATTTATCACGACCCTTTCACGTGGACCCCTTAAAGTTGTAAGCCTTTAAAAAGGCCATTTATTTCTCGGGGAGCTGGGCTCTTAAGAAGCGAGTCTGCCGACGCTCCCGGCCGAATATAAAACCTCTTCCTTCTTAAATCCGGTGTCTGAGGAGTTTTGTCTGCGGCTCTTCCTGCTACAATGTGACAAAAATCGATTTAAAAAGGCAAATTGATAAATTTATGGTTGGTAACTGCAATACCGTTCCTCAGTATTTGATAGAACTAATGAGTATTAGGCCAATAAGAATGTAGATGACCTGAAAAAAACTGCCAACCAACTTGAACTAATTCTTATTTTTGGAACACTCTACTCAATAACAGCTGAACACACATTCTTTCCACGTGCTCAAAGAGCATATATACAACATTCCACTAAAATTTTGATCTGCTCCCAGAAATAAGCCCAATAAACAAACTTTGCCAAGTCAACAATATATTACACAAAAGTTTTCAATAAACTGAAGTCCTCACGAAGCTCTGCCAGATGCATGGATAATTATTTCAAAATCAGAAATGGCAAAAGAAGTGAGTGATATACAATAATTGAAACGGGAAAGTTTCCCTTGTCCCCCTCGCAGGACGTGCGATGGGAGCTCGCTTCTTCAGTGCCCCGCTGCTCAGACCTCTAGGGGAGCAAACAGAAGGGCAGGCTGTGGGGCTCCGACCCCATGGCAGTGTCTTTTTAAGTGTGAATGTTTACAGCTGAAGCCCCAGTGGGCATGTGTCATAGGGCGCTCTCTTAGTTTGCCGTCTATAGGCGGTTTGTGTTAACCAGCTCAATTACACCCCTTTCCTTATCACAAGCACAGAGGGTCTTCTGTATCCCGGGGCTTCTCGCTTTGGTGTACAGGAAGAATCGGATCACATGTGGGATAGGAGAATGAGTGCAAGGTTTTATTGAGTGGAAATAGCTCTCAGCGGATAGGGGAGCCAGAAGGGAAACGGTTTTCTCCTGGAGTCCGGCAACTGGCGGCTCGGGCTCTTCTCCGACTGCCCCGGCCAAATTCCGCTTTTTTTCTGCTGGTCGATGGCCCGCTGGCGAGCAGGTGACTGCTGACATGCTCCTCTCCACGTCCCCTTGCTTTTTCTTCTGCGGATGTGCTCCTCTAGATGTCTGGCCGCCTGTGTGTCTGCCTGCTAGGATCTCCGGTTTTTATAGGCCCAGGAGGCGGGTGTGGTGGGCCAGTGTGATCTTGGGAAATGTAACATTTGGGTAGGAAGGCAGGAGTGTCTGTCTTCACTTAGGTCTGTGGAGGTGGAGCCCTAGCCAGGGACCACATTCTCCTCTACCCAGCACTTCCCTTCCTCCCTTCGGCATTATTTAAAGTGCTTCCCAGCACTTTTGTAGTATAATGGCTACTGATAGATAGCGCTATTTTTACTCAGACACAATTTTTAAAAATTAAGTCTCTACTGTGATCAAATCAACTAGGAAAGAAGATGTAAATAGAGTTTGATCAGGTTAGAGACAAGGAAGCTGAAATATTGGAAATCTTGAAAAGAGGTTACATTAATCAAAAGAGGGTTTGGGCCTCGATGTTTGCGTTGAGAAATGAGTGAAAAGCTCATACTTTGGTGAAGCCAGACACAAAAGTTTGTTATAAGAAAGCAGGGGTTGGGGGCTAATGTAGACGACGGGTTGATGGGTGCAGCAAACCACCATGGCACATGTATACCTATGTAAGAAGCCAGCATGTTCTACACATGTACCCCAGAACTTAAAGTATAATGAAAAAAAAAAAAAAAAGAAAGAAAGAAAAGAAAAAGTGAGAATGATTATCATAAAAGTCAGATCATGATTACCTCTGGGAGAAAGGAGAGGAGTGTGATTAGAAAGAGAAATAAAGTGGAAAGAAAGAAAGAAAGAAAGAAAGAAAGAAAGAAAGAAAGAAAGAAAGAAAGAAAGGAAGGAAGGAAGGAAGGAAGGAAGGAAGGAAGGAAGGAAGGAAG
>NC_045447.1:70705632-70798333 GCF_002776525.5 Piliocolobus tephrosceles
AAGGAAGGAAGGAAGGAAGGAAGGAAGGAAGGAAGGAAGGAAGGAAGGAAGGAAGGAAGGGAAAGAAAGAGAAAGAAAGAGAGAGAGAAAGGAAAGAAAGAAGAGAAAGAGAGAGAGAGAAAGAGAAAGAAAGAAAATAGAAAGAAAGAAAGAAAGAAAGAGAAAGAAAGAAAGAAAGAAGGAAGGAAGGAAGGAAAGAAATCAGGTGGGAGAAATCAAGAATGAAGTCAGACATAACAGTTACAAGCTAGATGACTGGCAAAGTAATGGAGACAGAAGAGGCTATATGAAAAAGTGAAAAAGTTCAGGTACTTGTATCAGCTCTTGAGATCACTTGAGTCAGTAGAATTTCTGTAAATCTTATAAGAACAGATTCTTTCATTTTCATTTCAGTTCCAAAATGAAACCTTGAAATGTACAAACTTCTCAAAAATGATTCACAGAAACATAATTATCCAGATATACAGGTTTTATTCAGGGACATTCAGTTTTCTCTTTGCCAGTTTCACTTCATCTTCATAAATGTGTTTTGATGATTGAATGATGACTTTCTTCATAGCAAACCTAAAGAAGAGACATATTTTACGAAAAATAATATAGATATAAAATGAACACGTTGCTTGGTTTATCAGTACAAATGGTTATACAAGTGAATATCCATTTACAATATTCAACATAGCAAATACTAGAAAAGTAATTTACTCTTTTATTCTATAAATATTTTTATCTTATAATTATTTGCTTTGATTGGTTATATCATTTATTTTTGGTATTCAAGGACACATTTACAAACTGGTAAGAAGAGTGGCTTATTTGGTTATAAATATTATAATAGTATTTTTACTTTCAGCAAGTGTCATTTTTAAATATGATAGAATTCTATAGTATTGTGAAGGGGATTAATTTCAGGCATTAGAAGGACTGTCAAAATATTTCTTCTCTGCTAATTTATATCCATCTAGAAAACTGTTGAGCAATGAGCACTGGTTCTGTTTCTAGACAGTTGTTTCTTGCTTTCCCTCTTGCTTCACAGTAAGAACTCTGGCTCCAGCAACATCGTACATTTAGATATTTGCTCGATCCTATTATATTTCATGAAAAGTTTCAGAATTATTTGCACATACAACTATAATAACAAATCAGCTGGACTTCCATTTGTACTTAAGATGTAAAAAGCTTTAAATAATGTTGCTTTTACAGTAACAATGAGCAAAAGTCAGATTATAACTTTCCTTGAACCCATCAGAAAACTGAAGGCATGAGGCAACCAAGGAACATGAATTCCAAGCAGAACAAAGTACAAGGAGAGTCAGTGCACACAGATTGTCTCTCCTGTGGTAGAGCATTGGAAGAAGGGGCACAGGCCACCATTTAAGTGGATATATATAAATCAGGTAAATTTTAATGAATGACCAAAGGCCAAATATGGGATAGCATGTCATTTTTGAATAGTTTGGGGCCACAGACCTAAGTGAAAATGATACTCTTTTAGCTTTTTCGTACATACCTTCCCTGGGTGCTTACAAAAACCAAACAAACAAGCAAGCAAACAAACAAACAAAAAAAAAAAAAAAAGAAAAGAACAGAAAAGAGAGATTGGAAGAAGAAGAGAAGACTGAAAAAAAGCTCTGTCAGTAATGACAAAATTTAGTATATGATCAGTGATTGCAGGGTCACAGGCACATAATAGCGCTCATTTCTCTGGACCTTTCTGTTATAGGAAGCAGAAGACTTAAGCCACAATGCAGAGACAGCATAGCTGCTCCTAAGGTATAGGAAAAGACATTTGTGGCTAGAGGAAGGGTAGAAAAAAACTAATGAACCCCTCTATTACTGAAGGAACGTAGAAAACCATCTTGGGCCCAGGATATTCTATTGCTACCAAGCGTAGGACTCATTCCACTGAGGGAAGGAAAGGAAACTCCTAAGACCAACTACGAATATAAGCAAAGTTTGACTGCCATAGGAAAGGGCAAAAATACCAAGAAAGTTCACACAATTTTGTCTCAGATTCAAAGAGCCTGTTTAAGACTGAGGCTGGACTAGAACAAAGAACATTCCTGACCCATCATGAGCCTAACAGAGAAGTCTAAGGATGAGAAAAGGCAGAAGCACAGGGTGAGAGTTGGAGGATGGGGAGAAAATGTTAAAAGTTGTTGATGAAGAACTAACACAGAAAAAAAACCTCTGAGACTAAAGTCCCCACCTTGAGCATAAAACAGCAGGCCACCCCTGGAGGAATTTGAAGACTGGGTCACTGACATTAACCATAGTCAAAGTAAAAACAAAACCTAAACCTCATTCCTTGCCTTGACTATCCCAACTCATACTTTAATGTCCTGAGAGAAGAGGCATGTTCATTTCAAGACGTAAATACTATTGGCCTCAGCATTTACTGTTTCACACATGACATCCAGTATTTAATTTTTAAAATGATAATTTATATTATTTTAATATATGTAACAACATAAGGGGGAAAAAACCCCAACACATTGTCCAGAAACAACACAATCAAAGGATCTGACTCAGAGATTACCCATAACTGACTTTCCAATAATGATGTTAAAATATCTGTATTTAATATTTTAAAAGATCTAATGAAAAAGATAGGTAACATGCATAAATAGATGGGAAATTTTGCCAGAGAAATATAAACCATAAGAATCAAATGAAACGCCAAGGTGGAAAAAGCTCTGATATTATAAAAGAGGAAAGCTTTGTGGGCTTGGTAGTAGATTTGAAACAGTCCTCTGGCCTATACACTAAGGTCTCAGAGTGTGCTTGGCTTCTTTTTTTTTTTGGTCCATATTGGTTTTCAAAGGGAGACTGTTCCATGAGCCCTGGGTCGAAGCTGCAGAAGTTCCTATTACCTAGTCTGCATTACGTTCTAATAATCTAACAAGTCACTAAATGCATCCCAGATTCCAGGAGAGGGGAATTGTACTCCCATTTGCTACCCAAATAAGATAAGTAGCAAAGATTTTTTAGATATCTTTAATTTTTCATCATGAATGTATTTGCCATTCCTTCTTCCACTTGCAAACAGTCATCTGTTAAAACTGATTATTGATATATCTATTAATATAAAATATTCAAATGCAAGTAACTTCAGAAGGTAAATTTGTGTGGATTTTACAAGGCTAAACAGAAAAAAAAAAGAAAGCAGAAGGAAATCATATTTTATTGCCCTCTATCTTTAATTTATACTCCAATGGAACGTCATATACCAGGACAGGAATCTGTTTTACCTATAACCTATATAAAGTTTTTAACTTATTTTTCTGACATTATCTCTAAGTCACTTATATCATATCATAATTCCTCAATTATTTCTAGAATAATAGTTAAATATTTTAAAACATATGTTTTACTGTTTTATATTCAAGTGTTTTCAAATTTAATCTTATATTCTATTGCCATTACGCAAAAAAAAAAAAGGTAAGATATTAAAGGTAAACTTAGGCAACAAGATCTTTCTTTTTTGTGGTAAAAGCCTGATCTACCTAATTTTATTCCCCACTGGATTTAATGAATTATCTGAATAAGTTGATATAGTAGGGTGGCCTTGTTGCAAGAAACATTAAGAGAAGTGGATGGTTTAAACAGTTGAAGCAGTTATATTAGAATCTTCCAAAATAGGCCTATCTATAGTATTTCATGCTTTTATATTTAAACTTTCTTCTTTTATTGCCAATAAAGGCAGAAATGTTGAGAAGATGGAGGGTGAGACCGTAAGACAAACGTTGACAAGAATTTTATTTTTACTGAGTCTATTTTTTTACTTAAATGGTTTCTCCCAAAAGTTAAGAAAAAGCATTGTGACTCATATTTATGACTGATTGTGAATCTACAGTAATGAAATAGCTTTGCCATTTGTACCAATTTAAAAATGAAACAAAACTTTTGAATAATTTTTCAAGTATGATATATAGAACTTTTTTTGCTACTTTAAAAATGCATTCTAATTTGACTAAAAATTTTTAAAGAACCTAGAGAATTAATTTGATCACTTTAAATGTTTTAATCAGAAATTCTGCATACTATTTCATTGCTATCTAAAGCAGTCAATTAATTATATCATCTATTTATTAAATTTCAGAATGCATGTGTTTTAATTTTGGCTTTTTTCATATCAGATACACTTAAAATTTTATATATGACTTGAATTATAAGAAATAGTTAAGACCTACAAGGTTAATTTTATGCCTTTGTTTATAATGTTGCTTTTAGTATTTGAGGAAAGAAATTGTCTTTGTTCTTTTAGTGAGCTTAATAAGTGGACATTTTAGTAAAATTTTGTTCATAATGCATTGGTCTGATATACTGAACTTCTGATTAGCAACTTAATAGTAAGCTATGCTTAGAAACTTCAATACCTTTTCTAGTGATAGGATATGATACCAGCCAATAATCCATGTAGTTTTCCTGTTTCAAAATATGTTTAGGCACTTTGATCAACAAATTGTCTTCTAAAGTGTGTAGAGGGTGCTTCCAGATCATTGTATGGATATATACTGTGCCCCTGTTGACATCTGTACTTTTGGGGAGAGCATTATTTGCACTTTTCAACCTTAATTTACTTTATTTCAGAGTTTTACAAGTCTTGAACATATCCTGAAGGGTATTTTTGTTAGGGAAATTCTATTATCTTCAAAAAAATCACAAGAAAGTATGATCAGAAGGTTTAAGGAAAAATTAACAAATGAATAGGTATATCCTGTGACTTCAGTTTAAATTACAAAATGCAGTCTTTGATAATGTCCCTTTATATTTAAACTAAAGTATGTATTTCACATAGAAAATTAGAATTTTTAATTACTAACACATTACATTTAAGAGAAATAAAATGTAATTATTTTTTACCCTACTCCACAAAGATTTGTTAAATGAAAGACCTGTTAATTTAAAAGCTATTACGAGTTATGATTAATCTTAATAGTCACAATACTTATTGGGAATAAATTGCTTGAACCCTTAATTAAAAGTTAAATAGTCATTAAAACTATGTAATTTGGAAAGGAAAGGGTCTTAAGTTCAAATTTTTCTAATTTAATTCTAAATCTAGTTAAAAGTTAAACTGTAACATCTTTCAGTGTACTGGTTTTGAACTAACAGTTGGAGAGCTACTGATATGATATGCTTTTCTCTACTTTGATACTAAAACACAGCACAATGAAAATTGTCTTTATGTAAATGGTAACATCATTGACATCCATGATTTCTGCTTTATTTATTTATTTATTTATTTATTTATTTATTTATTTATTTATTTTTAAACAGCAATTGCCAAAGCATAACCCCATTTGGATTCAATAAATTTCCAGATTCTTGATGGATTTTTTTGGCACACTCTCTTTGTACAGGATAAAAGTGAGGAAAAAACAATTATACATAAGTAAATTAACCCATGATAAATACTAGCAATTAAGACACCATAGCATACTAAAAACGAACACTGCATCAACTGAAACTTGAAAGCGAACACACTGGAATAAGTCTCTATATTTTATAATTTTTTAATGTCTTCCATCATCCTAAAGAAGAAAAAGTAAAAATAAATAGTTTCCCATTGAGCTATGGAGTCTGACCAAAAATATCAAGAATAGGAGAGAGAAGAATGGGACTCATCTTTCACTGAGCCTATAACAAAATACATTTACTAAGATGAATGAATATGACAAGCTGTGTTCTCTTTCAGAACATTTAAAAGTCTGCAAAAGGTAGATTGCTTCTTTGACTACAGACATTTATGAAAAATTTCTTGTTGAGGTAGGAATTCGGTATTCAAATTGTGCATGAAGCGTGAGATTATCAATATTTTCCAGCTTAAAATATATAAAAATGATTTCCCAGAGAAAAAGCAGAACTCTAATTGCAGCTTCCTAAATGTCCATTTTTAAGATAAAAAATTACTTGATTATTCTTTTATTGTATTATCATGTTATTACATAATCTTTTATTATATTATTATTTAGCTGTGGGGTTTCTCTCTTCCTGACCTCACACTCTAACTTTGATAAATTATATTAATTTGAATTGTCTCCACATCTTACAAGATTAAGACCCAGAAAGTCTGACGAAGTGAGTTACAATGAAAGAGTTTTTCTAAAGCTAGGGTGAGTAAATTTATCTTTTTTTCTTTTTTTAAAATAGACTTCACAACATAGTATATGGAAACTGCAAGTTCTTTCTGTTTCTTAAAGTACAGCTCAAACCCTTTTTAATGGAAAAAAATTTATGGTTATTTAGTATTTTGAAACTTCAGTTCACATTTCAGGTGAACAGAGTACAACAATCAGAGGTGATCTTCAAGATTAAGTGAGATAATGTATTGCACAATGCTTAAGTCTGAATCTTGACTCAGGTCAGTAATCATCTTATTGACTTGGGTGGGTTACTTCACCTCTCTGCCAGCCAACTTTCTTGTCAAAAAAATGAGAATAAAAACACTCTACTTATGAGGCAATACATGAGATAATGCCTGTAGAGCACTCAACACCTGCTGTTCATATTAAATGCTTATTAAATATGAGTTTTTGCTGCTTTCACTATATAAAGTATCTTGTTCTGGCTTTGGTAGAACATATACAAAACAAAACAAAATAACCTAAACTCAAAATGCTAGGAACTACAAGGTTAGGCCTCATTTCTTCCGAGGTATCCTTTATCTCCTTGCCATCATCAGCTTCACCATCATTTCCATCATCATCCTCCAGGACTGAGCAGGCCTCCATTTTAAAAGTGGAAAAACATACAAAAGAAATTAGGGAGTGAATACTTCTATGCGTTCTTCAATTTTATGTTATCTTTGCTGAACATTATAGAATATTAAATCACTGATAGTATTGAGAACATTCCCCACACCCTTAAGTTACTTACCGTGATCTGATTTAAATGATTGATAGTCATACAGAAAGGCCTCACTTAAAATCTCTGATTTAGCACAGATATTATTGAAAGGCTAATACTCCCATATACCCGATATGGGGAGTAATAGCACCCCACACTCTCCCCCAGCTCTTATGATCTACATCGCAGGGGGATGAGACACCCCCGGAGAGGTGGGGAGTAAGAGCCACCCCTTCTCCCCACCGGCTGTTACTATCTACGGTGGACTCACAGCCTGTTTACGATATTGTGAGTAATAACATCTCTCCCTCTGGAAATTATGAACTGTTTCACAGATGCGTGTACACCCTCGGTGTACAGAATGCATACACCCGTGTGCGTTGGCAGTAATATCATCCTCTTCCTCCCTGAATATTAAGAACAGTATCACAGGAGTGTTTCTACTCCCTGCGATATTGGGTATCATGTCCTCCTCTCCCACGTTGAAATTAGAAACAGTATCACTGGGGGCGTATACACCTTCTGTGATATTTAAAATAATATCATCCTCTTCCCTCCAGGATCATGGCAACAATATCCCTGGGGGGGTGTACACTTTCTGCGATATATGTAGTAATATCCTCCCCTCCACCTTGCAATATTATTAAGGACCATCTCACACGGGGATGTACAACCCTTGCGATTCTGGGAATATTATTATCCTCTTTTCCCCCTGCATATTTGGAAAAATATCAGAGTGAGTGTACACCTCCTGCGAAAAGGAGATTAATATCCTCTTCACCCTTTCTGGATATTAGAAACAATATCACACGGGGGTTTACACTTTCTTCGATATCTGGAGTAATGTCATCCTCTCCTGTTTTGAATGGCAAGAACTGTATCTCAGGGAGGATGTACACACCCTGCCATATTGGGAGTAATATTACACTCTCACCTCCTTGATATTAGGAACAAAATCCCAGCGTGGGTGAACACCTCCGACTATAAGTTATGCTGTCCTCTCTCTTCCTGGATTTTAGGAACAATATCACAGGGTGGGTGTATACAGCCTGTGATATTGAATGTAATATCATCTCTCCCCCACCGGATATTAGAAACAATATCACAGAAGGGTTGTACACTCTCTGTGATATTGGGAGTAATATCACTTTTGCCTTCCCTGAATATTAGGAACAATATTCCCGGGTGGATGTACACCCACTGTTAAATTGGGAGTAATGTCATACTCTACCCCCTGGATATTAGGAGCAATATCACAAAGTGGGTATACACCCATGGCGAGACTGGGGGTAATATCATGCTCTCCCTCCCTGGATATTAGGAACAATATCACAGGTGGGTGTACACCCCCTGCACTACAAAGAATAATATTATCTTCTCTTCCTTTAGCTATTGAGAACAGTATCATATGGTGGGGGGAGGGGGGGTACACCCCCTGCACTGTTAGGAGTAATATCGTTCTCCCTTATTCCGGATTGTAGGAAAAATATCGCAGGCGGTGTGTACAGCCTCTGTGATATTGAGAGTAAGATCATCCTCTCCCAACGTGGGTATTAGGAACCATATCACAGGGGGCGTGTACACTTCTTCAATATTGGTAGCAATATCATCCTCTCCTCCCTAGATATAAGAAACTATATGACTTGTGGAGTGGACACCCCCTGCGATAAGGGGAGTAATATCCCTCCCTGGCTATTGGGATCCACGGTGGACACATAGCGTGTTTACGATTTTGTGAATACTATCATCTCCCCCTCTAGAGATTGCGAACAACATCAAAGACTGGTGTACACCCTCTGCTACATAGGGAGGAATGTCATCCTCTCCCCTCCCCTGGATATTGGGAACAATATCAAAGGAGTGTTTATGACCCCTGCGATATTGGGAGTAATATCATCCTCTCCCACATGGAAATTAGAAACAGTATCACTGGGGGCGTGTACACCCCCTGCGATCTTGAAAGTAATATCATCCTCTTCCCTCCTGGATCATGGGAACTCTATCACTGGGGGGTGTACACTTTCCGCAATACTGGGAGTAATATCATCTTCTCTGGCTTGGAAGATTAAGGACAATATCACGGGGGTGGGGGGGGTGTACACCTTCTGCAATATTGGGAATAATATTATCCTCTCTCCCCCTGCATATTAGGAAAGCTATCACAGAATGGGTGTTCACTTCCTGCGATATGGGGAGTAATATCATCTTCTCCCCTTCTGGATATCAGGAACAGTATCACACAGGGGTGTACACTTTCTGCGATATTTCGAATGATATCAACCTCTCGGCCTTTGAATATTAAGAGCAATACCACAGGGTGGATGTACACCTCCCGGCGTATTGGGAGTAATATCAGCCTCTCCCCTCCATGGATATTAGGAACAATATCCCAGGGTGGGTGTGCACCTCCTGCTCTATGGGGACTAATATCATCCTCTCCCTTCCAGGATATTAATAACAATATCACAGGGTGGGTGAACACAGCCTGCGATACTGGAATTGTTATCATCCGCTCCCTCTCCTGATACTAGGAACAATATCACAGAAGAGGTGTACACTCCCTGTGATATTGGGCATAATATCATAGGCTTCTTCCGTGAATATTAGGAGCAATATCACCGGGTGGCTGTCCATTCATTGCTATGTTGGGAGTCATGTCATACTCTAGCCCCTGGATATTAGGATCAATGTCCCAGGGTGAGTGTACACCTACTGTGATATTAAAACTAATATCATGCTCTCCGTCCCTGGATATTAGGAACAATATGACAGGTAGGTGTAGACCCCTTGCAGTATTAGGAGTAATAATATTATTAATTACCAAACATCAGTTTTATTAATAATTATCAATGCTAATATTAATTAATAGTATAATGTTATTAATTTTAAATAAATATTATAAATATATGATTATGCATGGTTGAATTATTACTATTCATGTCGTTTATCAATAATATTAGTTATTAATCTTAATATTAATTATTTTATTACCAATGTCGCTTATTGATTTAATTAACATGAATAACAGATATGATTATTCTATTATTAATAGTGATATTACTGCTAATTATTAATAGTAATTGTCAATATTTTAATCTGTATTAACTTTTACTCTATGGTAATTATTAATATCAATGATTAGTATTAATTGTGCTTATATTTATTAATACTAATAATTAATATAACTGTTCCTGATATTGGGGGGGAGAGGATATTACTCGCAATATCGCAGGGGGTGCAGACCTCCCCCGTGATATTGTCCCTAACATCCAAAGGTGGAGAGGATGTTATTTCTTCCAATGTCGCAGGGGGTGTGCACCACCCCTGTAATATTGTTCCTAATATCCAAGGGGTGAGAGGATGATATTAGTCTCAATATAGCAGGGGGTGTACACCCCTTCTGTGACATTGTTCCTAATAGCCAGCGGGTGAGAGGAAGATATTACCCCCAATACTACAGGGGGTGTACACCCCCTTGTGACATTGTTCCTTATATCCCGGGAGGAAGAGGATGATATCAGTGGCAATATCGCAGGGTGTGTACACACGTACTGTGATATTGTTCCGAATATCCACAGGGGGAGAAAATGATGTTACTCCCAATATCGCAGGCAGTGTACATCCTCCTGTGATATTGTTTCTTACATTCACGGGGAGAGGATGATATTACCCCCAATATCGCAGGGGTTGTACACACCTCCTGCGATGTTGTTCCTAATATCTCGAAGGGGAGAGCATAATATTACTCTCAATATCGCAGGGCGGGGGGATCTCCCTGGTAATATTGTTCTTAATATCCATGATGGGAGGGGATGATATTACTCCCAATATCACGAGAAGTGTACAGCCACCTGTGATATAGTTCCTAATACCTAGGTGGGGAGAGGATGATATTACTGCCCATATCACACGAGTTGTAAGACCCCTTCGACATTTTACCCACAATGCCGAGGGGAGAGGATGATACTACACCCAATATTGAAGAAGGTGTACTCCCCCCGGGACATTATTTCCAATATCCACGTTGAGAGACGATGACATTACACCCAATATCGCAGGGGATGTACACCCACCCTGGGTTATTGTTCCTTATGTCGAGAGGGGGAGAGGATGATGTTACTCCCAATATCGCAGGGGCTGTACAGACCTCCTGTGATATTGTTCTGAGTATCCTAGGGAAGGGAGGATGATACTACACCCAATATTGCAGTGGGTGTACACCCACCCAGTGATACTGTTCTTAAGTTACTCCACCTCCCCCACCAGGGATATTGTTTCTCATATCCAGGGGAAGAGAGGATAACATTATGCCCAATATCGCAGGGGGTGTACACCCTCTCTGTGATGTTCCTAGTATCCAAAGGTAGAGACGATGCCATTACTGGCCATATCGCAGGGGGTGTACACCCTGCTGTGATATTCTTTTTGATATTTGGGGGTAGGAGAGGATAACATTGATCCCAATATCGCAGAAGGTGTAAAGACCCCTGTGATACAGTTCCTAAGGTAGAGAGAAAAGACAATAATATTACTCTCAATATCGCAGGGGGTGTAACCCCCCCACCCCTAGTATATTGTTGCTAGCAGGCAGCGGGGTAGAGGCTGATATTACTCCTAATATCGCAGAAGGTGCGCACACACCTGTGATATAGTTCCTAATATCCAGGGGGAAAGAGGCTGATATTACTCTGGATCTCACAGTGGATGTACACCCCCGACCCCCCATGGTATTGTTCCTAATATCCAGGTGCGAAGAGGATGATGATATTGCTGATGACATCGAAGGGCATGTACAACCCTTCTGTGATGTGGTTCCTGATATCCAGGGGGTGAGTGGATGATATTACTCCCTATAACGGAGGACGTGTCACCACCCTGTGATTTTGTCCTTAATAATCACATGGGGACAGGTGATATTACTCCCAATATAGCAAGGGGTGTACACCCCACGTGTGATATGAATTGTAAAATCAAGAAGAAGAATGAATGACATTGCTTCCAAAATACACGGGGTGTACACCCACTCTGTGATCTTGTTCCTATCATCTAAAGGAAGAGATGATGATATTACTCCCAATACGGCAGAAGGTATACAACCCCCTGTGATATTGCTCCTCACAACTCGTGGAGGAGAGCATGATAGCACTTAAGATATGACAGTGGCTCTACACCCCATCTGTGATATAGCTCCTAATTTCCAGCAGCTAATGGAGGATGTGCCTCCCAACAGAGTAGTGGGTGGACACCCACCCTGTGATATTTCCCCGAATATTAGGGAAACCAAGGATGACATTACTCCAAATCTCGCAAAAAGCAGACACCCATGGTGTGATATGGTTCCTAATCTGCGGAGGTGCAGAGGATGCTATTAGTTTTCATATCGCAGGCTGTGTACACACACGCTGTGAAATTGTTACTGATACCAGAAAAAAAGAGAATGGTAGTAATGGACACAGAACGCAGGAGAGTGAGGCACCCCGGGCGATATGGGGAGTAATAGCCACCCCCTCTACCCTCCTGACTCTTACGATCCACATCACAGGAGAGTGAGGCACCCCCCGCGATATAGGGAGTAATAGAATCCCACAGGGACACGACCCTACCCCAGCAAAAACTCTAAAAGGTGTCAAGGCTCAGATGATTTTTACCATTATTTTTTATCAGTAATCCATTTTAAATTAATGTACCCACCTTTTTGTTGACACATAATGCTATTGCGCACTAAATATAGTAGAATTTAAACATAACTTCTATATGTCCTGGAAAATGAAGAAATGTGTTTGATTGACTTTCTTGTGATATTTGATTTCTTATGGTGATCTAAAACCAAACCAACTCTATCTCTCTACTATGCCTGCAATTGTAATATTTGGCTTTCATGAAATAAATGTAAAATAGTGTGCACATTCTATCATGGGGATATCTATTCTCCTTGAGAAGGGAGATTTTGAACACCTAGTCTCTTTTTAAGAAATGGTGTAAGATAGGGGTTGAAATTTTTAGGTTTGCATGCTAGCAATATTCAAGATAAACAACTACACAGGTGTCCATGTGTGAATGCCTTTTCCACTTAACCATCTGTAGTCAATTAGAAATGTTAAATGATTCAATAACTGCGACTTCGTAAACCCAGAACTAAAAACAATATTCAGTGTTGTTACTGAAAACGTCAGTAAGCAAGTAGAAGGCCCTGCATATACACAAATGTTTCCATCTCATGGCTTCGAATGGTTGTTTTTCCATATGACTAGAATAATCGTTTGGCATTCTATTCCCCGATTTATTCGTGACATCTGAAAGTTCTCACTTAATTAACAATTTATAGAATTCTTATCTGCGACAACCTATATGAAGAGGTTGCAGGCTGACAAATGTTTTAGGGAGAAAACGTAGTCAAGTAAATAAAATACTGGCAAATCCAAACTTAAAAAAAAAAAAAACTTTAAGTTTTTAAATGTTAGTTGTAACTGATTTTATTATAATTTGGAATAAAGATATCTATTGAAGCAATTTACAAATGATCATTATATTACAATGTTATCCACAGGGGCCATTTTCACCCATAATATGATGGAAATAGTTACACTTATTCTCACGTGACTTTTAGTCCTTAGTCTCAGTTCACCTTGGCTTGAAGAGCTTTCTCACTACCTGAGAGAGACAGGTAGTGAGGGAAAAAAAATCAAAATACACAACCAAACAAACAAAGTGGGATGGTGCATAGGGACGGTTTCTGGGGACTTCCTGAAGTGGAGTGGGTTAGAAGGAAGATGTGGAAGAAGAGAATGGAGAGTGAAAAAACAGAGATTCTGTAAAGGTCTTGATGGCAGAGAAGACATTTAGGAGCGTATGGCTCTCAGGTAGTCCATAAACTTTGAAAATGAATGGGATATCATTTAAAACTTCCTCGAAATTAATCTTTTATTACGATAAACCAATGAGTAGATTGTATAATATTAAAAGTCCTCTGATATGAACATTGAAAGACAGGATTTTGTAGGAACAGTTTCTCCCTCAGTGTTATTTACAACAAGTATTATGAAAAGCAAATATGTCATAAATTAACAATGAGTTGTACAGAGAGTTTTATTTCACAGATGGATTTGTAATTGGCTACTACTAGTTTATTTGACAAGTGTTGATGAAATAGACACTCTGTAAACATTACGGTGGGATTATTTTGTGCTTAGTTACCTACATACATCTTTTGTTTTTTTTTTTAATTTTTTTTTATTATACTTTAAGTTCTAGGGTACATGTGCATAACCTACAGGTTTGTTACATATGTATACTTGTGCCATGTTGGTGTGCTGCACCCATCAACTCGTCAGCACCCATCAATTCATCATTTATATCAGGTATAACTCCCAATGCAATCCCTCCCCCCTCCCCCTTCCCCATGATAGGCCCTGATGTGTGATGTTCCCCTTCCCGAGTCCAAGTGATCTCATTGTTTGAGACGGAGTCTTGCTCTGTCGCCCGAGCTGGAGTGCAGTGGCCGGATCTCAGCTCACTGCAAGCTCCGCCTCCTGGGTTTACGCCATTCTCCTGCCTCAACCTCTGGAGTAGCTGGGACCACAGGCGCCCGCCACCTCGCCCGGCTAGTTTTTTGTATTTTTAGTAGAGACGGGGTTTCACCGTGTTAGCCAGGATGGTCTCGATCTCCTGACCTCGTGATCCACCCGTCTCGGCCTCCCAAAGTGCTGGGATTACAGGCTTGAGCCACCACGCCCGGCCTTCTACATACATCTTTTTGGGCCAATTCTTAGTTGTTTCTTCCAGAAAACGATTTCTCCTTTTGCTATCTTTTAAACTCAGCATGCAGCATGTGAACTTTATAATATAGCTTCTGGATAACCTTTCAGCCTAATTTCCTAGGATATTTACTATATACTCTCATTTTCAGCTATCTTGACCTCTCCCACCGGTTCCCAAATGTAGCACGTTCACACACCCCTCTAGATCTTAAACTCTCCTCTTTCCTGGGATGCCGTTTTCTTTTCATTTTCACTCCTGTCATCAGCTTGTCAAATATTCCGTCCACCAAGGTAACTTTTGGTCAAGTCTGCTCAAGTGACATCTTTTTCTTTCTATAACTTAGCCTATTTTTTCAGGGCTAGGTAGTGCTGCTTTATACAATTTTTATGGAAAGTATTAAGCATCTTCATTTTAACACTTAAATTATTTAGTTCATTGCCCCAAGACCAATAGCCTACTTTATAGCTGGACAAAATAAGGAGTCAATAATTATTTGTCAAATGAATAATACATCAATAAAATCCTCAGTAAGTGATATCAATGGATTCTCTCCATTTTGTAGCTATGTTCAAACTCTCTCCCCAAATTTTCACAATTATTATTGAAATGTCAAGTTCCACACTTTATTGTATTTGAAAAACTAAATGTAGGCAAAATCTTTTTCTTTTTGTTTCTGTAAGTTTCTTAAATATTCAATCAGACATCTTTATAGAATGTATGTGCATGTTGGGAGTAAGTTCTATTACATGCATTGAATGCTTCATTTGTTATATGTCATTTGGTCTAAGACAGAAAATCATCCTTCTCCATCCCAATGAAAATGATGATTATGTCACTAAGTAATTTGGGCCAAGAAAACTATTTCAAAGAATTGAAAGATCTTGAACACAGGATCTTCTGTGGGAAAAATAAGTAAAATATTTAGTAATGCTACATTAAAATTGAATCTTTCCTCTGACACAGTCTACCCAAATTAGAAGGAACCAGAAAAACAATTCTGGTAATATGACTAAGTAAGGTTCTTTAACATCCCCAAAAGATCATACCAGCTCACCGTCAATGGATCTAAACCAAGATGAAATCCCTGAAGTGCCAGAAAAGTTCAGAAAGTTAATTATTAAGCTAATCCAGGAGGCACCAGAAAAAGGTGAAGTCCAACTGAAAGGCATAAAAACATGATACAGGATCAGAAAGGAAAATTATTCAGTGAAATAGATAGCATAAATAAAAATTAATCACAACTTCTGGAAATCAAGTAGATACTTACAGTAATGCAAAATGCAGTGGAAAGTCTCAGCAATGCAACTGAACAAACAGAAGAAAGAACTTCAGAACTCAAAGACTAGGCTTTTGAATTAACTAAATTTGTCAAAGACAAAGTAAAAAGAATTTTTTTCTAAATTAATGAAGACTCTAAGAAGTTTGCAACTATGTTAAACGTTCAAACCAAAGAATAATTGGTGTTCCTGAGGAAGAAGAGAAATCTAAAAGTTTGGAAAACGTATTTGAGGTAGTAGTCAAGGAAGACTTCCCAGACCTTGCTAGAGATCTAGACATCCAAATACAAGAAGCTCAAAGAACATCTGGGAAATTCATCACAAAAAGATTACTGCCTAGATACATAGTCATCAGGTTATATAAAGTCAAGACAAAGGAAATAATCTTAAGAGCTGTGACGCAAAAGCATCAGGTAACCTATAAAGACAAACCTATTAGTAACAGCAGATTTCTCAGCTTTAGAAACCCTGCAATCTAGAAGGGATTGGAGTTCTGTTTTTAGCCTCTTTAAACAGAACAGTTATCAGTCAAGAATTTTGCATCCAGTGAAACTAAGCTTCATAAATGAAGGAAAGATACAGTCTTTTCCAGACAAATAAATGCTAAGAGAATTTGCCACTACGAGTCCAGTACTACAAGAACTACTAAAAGAAGCTCTAAATCTTGAAACAAATCCTCAGATTACACCAAAATAGAATCTTCTTAAAGCACAAATATCACAGGACCTATGTAACAATAACATAATAATTTTCAAAAGGCATTCAGGCAACAAATAGTATGATGAATAGAATAGTACCTCACATCTCAATACTAACATTGAATATAAGTGGCCTAAGTGCTCCACTCAAAAGACACAGAATGACAGAATGGATAAGAATTCACCAACTAAGTTTCTGCTGTCTTCAGGAGATTCACCTAACACACAAAGTAAACTTAAGGTAAAGGAGTGGAAAAACATATCCCATGCAAATGGCCACCAAAGCGAGCAAGACCAAACAAACTTCAGAGCAACAGCAGTTAAAAAAGACAAACAGGGAACATTATATAATGAAAAAGGACTAGTCCAACAGGAAACTATCACAATTCTAAGTATACATGCACCTAACACTGAAGATCCCCAATTTATAAAACAATTACTGCTAGGCCTAAGAAATTAGATAGATGGCAACACAGTAATAGTGGGGAATTCAATATATCACTGAAAACACTAGAAAGGGTCATCAAGACAGAAAGTCAACAAAGAAATAACGGACTTAAACTATACCCTACAACAAATAGACTTAACAGATATTTACAGAACATTCTATCCAACAACTGCAGAATATACATTCTACTCTTCAGCACATAGAACATTCCCCAAGACAGACCACATTAAATAACTAAAAGTAGATCTACCACTTGATCTAGCAATCCCATTACTAGGTATCTGCCCAGAGTAAAAGAATTCATTATACAAAAAAAGATGCTTGCACACGCATGTTTATAACAGCACAATTTGTCATTGCAGATATATGGAACCAGCCCAAATGCCCATCAATCAACAAATGGATAAAGAAAATGTGGTACAAAATAATGGCATTTGCAGTAACCTGAATGGAATTGGAAACCATAATTCTAAGTGAACTTAGGAATGGAAAGTAAAACATCATACGTTTTCACTCATATGGCGGAGCTAATCGATGAAGATGCACAGGTATAAGAATGATACACTGGACTCTGGGGCCTGAGGGGAAAATGTGGCAGGTGGAGAGGGATATAAGACTACACACTGGGTACAGTGTATACTGCTCAGGTAATGGGGGCACCGGAATCTCAGAAATCACCACTAAAGAATTTCTTATTCTTGTAAGTAAACACCACCTGTTCTCCAAAAACCTATTGAAATAAACGAAATAAAAAAATTTTAAAAATTAATTCACTATGTACATTGAACTTCAAATTTAATTTCAGATGCAATTTTGAAGTGTGTACTTCATGCTTGGTGTTCAGTTATTGCTACCATATTATAGTCTATTTTTTATGTGAACATTGGTGACTGATGTATATACACTATCAATCAGAATGTTTGATTAAGCAATAAATTATTCCTTAACACAGCATTATAAGAGAGATTTTATTGCAAATATTTATATTTGAGAATCAACATGAATTTATTACTCTATAGGAAAGAAAATAGACTTAAACTTGTATTTGGAAGTTTTTTTAAAAAAACTCCTTTCTGCTGTGTTCCCAAGGTACATTGTGTAAGTTATTCTCCTTTCATACTCTTTACACTTGACACTATTGTACATTCCTCTATGATCCTGAAAATAGTATAAGAGCCTAAGTGGTATTTCCAACCACAAATTGAAAAACAACATTAATCTTTTAATCATTGGCCCAATAGTGGCAAGAGTGCTATTGAATTATTCTAGGAAGATTTAGTATAATTGTATTCATTTCCAGAAATGTTTCAAAGGAAGTTTGAATTTTTTTTTTTTTTTTTTTTTTTTTCTTCAGACGGAGTTTTGCTCCTGTTGCCCAGGCTGGAGTGCAATGGGCAACATCCGCCTCCCGGATTCAAGCGATTCTCCTGCCTCAGCCTCCTGAATAGCTGGGATTACAGGCGCCTGCCACCATGTCCAGCTAATTTTTGCATTTTTAGTAGAGGCTGGGTTTCACTGTGTTGGCCAGGCTGATTTCGAACTCCTGACCTCAGGTGATCCACTCGCGTCGGCCTCCCAAAGTGCTGGGATTACAGGTGTGAACCACCGCGTCGGGCCAGTTTGACTATTTTTTTTTTTTTTTTTTAATGCTCCAATTATTGGGCCAGGTGCAGAGGCTCAGGCCTGTAATCCCAGCGTTTTAGGAGGCCGAGGCAGGTGGATTACCAGGTCAGGAGATCGAGACTATCCTGGCTAACACGGTGAAACCCAGTCTGTACTAAAAATACAAAAAATTTAGCCAGGCATGGTGACGGGCGCCTATAGTCCCAGCTACTCGGTAGGCTGAGGCAGGAGAATGGCTTGAATCCGGGAGGCAGAGCTTGCAGTGAGCAGAAAACTCCTATTATTATTCAGTTTCCCTCTACTCCAGATATAAATGTATATCATAGAGCTGTGATAGCAAGAAGAGAGAAACGATGATCCTCAATGAAAATGTTTCACTATACGGTTAATGATGTAATTTTAATTCTCCGTTCTCTGTCAACTACCTCATAAACCTCACCTTGCTCCCTTGGATCAATTGAAATCTGCTAAATTTTGTTATCTTAATTTGGCCACTATTATAAGTGGGTAGACTAGTGTTCTGTGCATAAAATGTTTCATGTGTTGATAATTCACTCCCTTTCCTATATTTCCTCCTTTTTTGTAAAGTCGGAAATGTAGAACGTTTTCAGACCTGTATTGCTTGTCATTACCTTAGTGTCCTCTACCATATAGCTATTTAGAAGGCAATTTGGGTTTAAGCAAGATTTAAAGACTTTTATTAATCTTTCTATCCAGGTTTACCAGAACTCTAAATGGGTTATCAGAAACTGATTTAGTTTATAGTATAGTGATAATTTGAGTTTCATTCTACTATTGTCCATTGTGTACCTGGCTCACTCATTTATCTGATAGCTTCTGTATCTAGGAAACAGTGTCAAAAGGGGCACATTGTACAATTTTCCGAAACCTGAGATTATCATTCTATATAACAAACTGTGGTTATTGCCTTTCACAAATCTACAAAAGAGAGGTTTGGTTATGACTGGTATCATTCAAGAAAAGTTTGGAAACTTTTTAATATAACTAGTCATAATATAATCACTTCCAAAATTAAAATATATTCATTAATATAACTGAGAAAAGAGAAAAAACTTGCAGATTCACAGTAAAAACAGTAAGTATTTTTATTAACCAAATTATTTTTCTCTATTTTTGATTTACAGAAGCTTTTTAAATAATTTGCTATAAGTCTTCTCATTAAAGGTAAAAGTCTCCTTTCTTACATTGTCTTTTGCTCTTGAATTTATTTGATGTATTACGAACATAATCAATGGCAAAATATTTATATATTCTCTACTCAATTCTGCTTATCCATCCTTATTCCAATATTACACTGCCATTATTACTGTTGCTTTTGATCTTTACATCAAAGCTCTATGTCCTCTATATTTGTTCTTAATTTCCAAAATTGTTTTAGCTTTGGTAAGTCTTTTCATTTTCTTTTTTTTTTTCTTTTATTATACTTTAAGTTCTAGGGTACATGTGCATAACGTGCAGGTTACATATGTATACATGTGCCATGTTGGTGTGCTGCACCCATCAACTCGTCAGCACCCATCAATTCTAGTCTGTTCTCATGCTGCTAATGAAGACATACCTGAGACTGGGTAATTACAAAAGAGAGAGGTTTAATTGACTCACAGTTCCACATGGCTGAGGAGGCCTCACAAATATGGCAGAAGATGAATGAGGAGCAAAGTCATGTCTTACATGGTGGCAGGCAAAGAGAGTGTGTCCAGGGGAACTCCCCTTTATAAAACCATCGGATCTCATGAAACCTATTCACTATCATGAGAACACCACGGGAAAGACCTGCCCCCAGGATTCAGTTACCTCCCACTAAGTCCCTCCCATAACACATGGGAATTCTGGGAGCTTCCATTCAAGATGAGATTTGGGTTCAAGAGGACACAGCCATACCATATCATATGCAAATTGCAGAGTCAGATTAAAGCCTGCTAGAAATTTGATTTTGATTGCATTTAATCTATAGATCAATTTAGGTACAACTGACGTCTTAAAAATACTGAGTCTTTCTACCCATGAACATGGTATATTTCTTCATGCATTTAGTTTTCTTTAATGTCTTTTAATAATGTGTGTGTATATAAAAGTTATGTACTTGTTATGTTAAATTTATTCGTAATTATAAGTGTTTCATATTTTAACAATACTGTAAATAATTTAAAAATATTTTTATCTTTACTAGGATAAACTGATTTATATATTGACTTTGTATCTGGCAACCCTACTAAATTAGATAAGACTCTCTTGAGTCTACAAATAATTCCCCCTGGGAATTAATTATTAAAAATTAAACTATTTATTAATAATCAAATATTTTAATGCATTATTAATTAATATTAGTAAATTAATTCTCAGGAGGAATTATTTGTAGATTCAAGAGGGTCTTATCTGAACACAATCATGCCATCTGCAACATATAAAAACACTTTAAATTTTTTCTTTCCAAAAGACATTTTATTTATTTTTCTTGACCTCTTGGACAGGATTAGATATTTCAAATATCTAATCCTGAATAGAAATGCCGGCATCATTAAATATAATGTTAAGAAAAAGTTGTTATTTTCTGTTTTGAGGGTTTTTTTTTTTTTTTTTTTTTTTATAAAACAGTCAGATTGATTGTTTCTGTCTGTTCTTCAGAATCTACTCTTTTAGTGTCTTTATGTGCCAGACCAGATGAGAGTGCAATTTCACAGGTCATCCATAATAGCAAATTTGAAGGCTTGGAAATAGGAAGCAGCCAACTTGGGTGATGAGTGATACAAGTTTAAGCTTATTTCTCATGATTTCTACTTGCTCCAGCTTTCCTCTTCTTTGTGATCATCTTTCAGTACAGACTGCCTGGCTTCTGAGTTCAGACTCAGCATCAGACAGAGAAGAATTTCTGTGTTTCTTTACTGTATCCATGGGCCATTGATTTGTTTCAATGGCTTCTAGAAGTCCATACAAAAATATAGTCATACTTACTTGCATGGGCCTAGCCAATTGTAAAACCTCATTTGGTATCTCTTGAATAAATTAATTGTTAAATATGATTCACAAAGATCATAGGATTTAAAGAAAACCATAGGGTAACACAGCCGTTATAAATGCTGAGTCCACAGAGAAAACTTTATGTAGATATGCTAAGTTAACTGCTAGCATGCAGTGCTTTACTTTCTTGGTAGCCTAGTTTTGTCCAAGTTACCCAGAGCCAATAACTTAGACTAAGTTATCTAGTAGATTTGGAGATGTTTATATAATCTTCTTAAATATGTTAAAATGTTTTAGATTTAAGTTACTAATAACTTTCACTAGTTGATGAAGATATTATTACCAAGTGCAATGTGAGATGCTTCATTTTTCTTGTGTATATTTTTAATTTGTTTGGGTACATAGTAGATGTATGTATTTATGGGTTACATGAATTATTTTAATACAGGTATGCAATGTGTAATAGTTACATCAGGGCAAATGGGGCATCCATCACCTCAAGCATTTGTACTTTGTATTACAAACAATCCGATCATACTCTTAGTTACTTTAAAATGTACAATTAAATTTGTGTTGACTGTACTCCTTTTGTTGTGTTAGCAAATAAAAGCTTCTATTCATTCCTTCTATGTAGTTTTTGTACCCAGTAACCATCCCCATTTTCCTTCCACACCCTCAATTACGCTTACCAGAATCTGGTAATGAACATTCTGGTCTCTGTCTCCATAAGTTCAATAATTTCAAATTTTAGCTCCTACAAATAAGTGAGAACATGTGAATTTTGTCTTTCTGTGCCAGGTTTATTTCATGTAACATGATGACCTCCGGTTTCATCCATGTTGTTGCAAATGACAGAATCTCATTCTTTTTAATGGCTGAATAATACTCCATTGTATCTATATACCACATTTTCTTCATCTATTCACCTGTTGATGGATGCTCAGGTTGCTTTCAAATCTTGGTTATTGAGAATAGTGCTGCAATAAACCCGGGAGTGCAGATATCTCTTTGATATACTGGTTTCTTTCTTTTGGGTATATACCTAGGAGTAGGATTGCTAGATCCTGTGGTAGCTCTATTTTTATATTTGGAGGGATTTCCAAACTGTTTTCCATAGTGGTTGTTCTAATTTACATTTGCATCAACAATGTACAAGGGTTCCCTTTTCTCCACATCATCACCACAATTTGTAGTCGACTTTTAGATAAAAGCCATTTTAAATGGAATGAGATAATATCTCATTGTAGTTTTGATTTGCATTTCTCTGATGGTCAATTATTTTGAGTAGGTTTTCAGATATCTGATAGCCATTTGTATGTCTTCTTTTGAGAAATGTCTATTTGGGTCTTTTATCTATTTTTTAATCAGATTATTTTTTTCCTGTGGAGTTGTTTGAACTTCTTATATATTCTAGTTGTTAATCCTTTTTGGATGGTTAGATTACAAATATTTTTTGCCAGTTTGTATAGTCTCTTCACTTTGTTGATTGTTGACTTCGCTGTAAAGTTAATAAAACTTGATATGAACCCATTTGCCCATTTTTGCTTTGATTTCTGTACTTTTAGGGTATTCTCAAGTAATCTTTGTTTAGTTCAATAACTTAAATAAGAGTTTCCCTGAAGTATTTTTATTTTTATTTTTTTTTAGTAGTAGTAGTTTCATAGTTTGAGGTCTTAGATTTTAGTCTTCCATTAGTTTCAATTTGATTTTTGTATATTTTGAGAAATAGGTGTCTAGTTGTATTCTTTTGCATATGGATACCCAATTTTGCCAGCACCATTTATTGAAGAGATTGTCCTTTCCCCAAATTATGTTCTTAGCACCATTGTCAAAAACGAGTTCACTGAATGTATTAGTCCATTTTCATACTGCTATAAAGAACTACCTGAGATTGAGTAATTTATAAATAGAAGAGGTTTAATTAACTCACAGTTCAGCATGGCTGGGGAGGCCCCAGGACACTTACAATCATGGTGAAAGGCAAAGGAGAAGCTAGGCATGTCATACATGGTGGCAGGAAGAAAGAGACAGAGTGAGGGGAGGAACTGCCAAACACTTTAAAATGATCAGATCTTGTGAGAACTCACTCACTAACCAAGAACATCATGGGGGAAACTGCTCTTATGATCCAATCACCTCCCACCAGTTCCCTCCATTGTAATGGGATTATAATTCAAGATAAGATATGGGTAGGGACATAGAGGCAAGCAATATCATTCCACCCCTGGGCCCTCTCAAATCTCATGTCCTTCTCACATTTCAAAACAGAACCATGCCTTCCCAACAGTCCCCCAAGTATTAACTCATTCCAGCATTAAACCAAAAATCCAAGTCCAAAGTCTTATCTGAGTTACTGCAAGTCCCTTCCACCTATGAGCCTGTGAAAATCTAAAGCAAGTTAGTCACTTCCAAGATACAAAGAAGGTACAGGCATTGGGCAAATGTTTCCATTCGAAATGGGAGAAATTAGCAAAGGGGCTACAGGCTCCATGCAAGTCCAAAATCCGATAAGGCAGTCATTAAACCTGAAAGCTCAAAAATAATCTCCTTTTACTGCATGTCTCACATTCAGGGCAGACTGATGCAAGAGGTGGGCTCCCAAGGCTTTGGGCAGCTCTCTCCATGTGGCTCTGCAGGGTACAGCTCCTGAGGTTTCTCTCTTGGGCTAGTGTTGTGTGCCTGTGGCTTTTAAAGGTGCGTGGGAGCAAGCTGTCAGTGGATCTACCATTCTGGGATCTGGAATAGAGTGGCTTTCTTCTCACAGCTCTACTAGGCAGTGTCTGTGTGGCGACTCTGTGTGGGGGCACCAACCCTACATTTTCTCTCTGCATTTCCCTAGCAAAGCTTCTCCATGAGGGCTCCACCCCTGCAGCAGGCTCCTTTCTGAACATCCGGGTGTTTTCATACATCCTCTTAAATCTAGGCAGAGGTTCCCAAACCTCAACTCTTGTGTTCTGTCCACCTGCAAGTCCAACAACACATGGAGTTGCCAAAGCTTCGGGCAGGCACCCTCTGAAGCAATGGCCTGAGTTGTGTGTTGGGCCCATTTGGCCATGGCTGGAGGTAGACTGGCTGAGACGCAGGGCATCATGTCCCAAGGCTGTACAGAACAGCAGGACTCTGGGCCCAGCCCACATAATCTCTTTTTCCTCCTAGGTCTTTGGGCTTTTGATGGGAGATGTCATGAAGGTCTCTGAAATGCCCAGGAGATATTTTCCTCTTTGTCCTGGCTATTAACATTCAACTCCATCATAGCATTATTTAGTATATCTTTAAGTTTTCAGGAGATGGATTTTATATACAAATTAAGTATTATACATGTTCAATTAAAATACATGTATTTAAAATAATGTATATATTTACATATTTTAATTGAAATATCTTGGAACTAACACCCCACTGACTTCTACATTCTAAGACTATGATATTTTACTAAGAAATAAATAACCTAAGACAGTTAATATCTGAGTTTTTTTCAATCTCTGTAAATCATAGGGTGCATTTAACAAAATCTGGGAAGTGAACCTTCCCTGCCTCTTATCTTCTGAAAACAAAAGTATATATTATGTTTCATACAACAGCATAAAATTAATCTTGCACATTATAGCCTCTGGCCTAGGAAAAAAAGTGTTTAAGTAGAAGAGAAAAAGTTCTGTGATTTCAATGCATTATTTGGACAATGTCCCTGAGCTGTTTTTGATGTCTCCTGAATATCATGATTAGTATGTCATCTATTCATTATTCATTGGCAAAATGGAGTTTTAGTACTATTGCTGTTAATAAGGGTGGAAAGCTATTTAGATTCATTGGCATTAGGTTGCTTTTCATTGTAGAGATCTAAAGTATCAGATAATCATTTGAAGAGAGGCAGTTTTGAAGTTCAGAAAAATAGGTGCTGTACACAATGCACATGTACTCCATTCTTTCAAGGTACTTGCAAGCAATGCCCACTAGACAAAGTTCTCTGAAGAAACAACTAAACAGAAAAGTAAAGTATAGAAGTTTTATTTTATTTCTTTGAATTTGTTTTTTTCTCACTTTTAGGCAACCACTGTCCCAGAGAGTCTGTGGAATGGAGTTCCTTCAAAGAAAGTCATGATTTTACAACAGTGCAACAAACTTCTTATGGAAATTGGTGGAAGTCCTTTTTTAAATGAGTTGCTCATTGATAAAAATCCAAATAAAGATGAAAGAATGTCATTTGAAATTTAGGAATTCAGAATAAAAACAAACACAGTTTCAGGTATTGTTGAAGTGCAATATTTAAAGTATATATTTCATCAGTTTTTACATGTGTATATACTTGAATATTATTGTCATAAGCAAAATGATAAATATTTCTATCACCTTTAGCAATCTCCTTATACTCTTTGTAATATGCTTCTTCCTCCACTCTAATTCATGGAAAACATTGACCTACTTTTAATATTTTTGTGACTTAGAATTATATTAATTGAAGAAGTATGTCCTTTTGTTTTCAATTTTAACTGACTTTTCCTGCTGCCTACTGATTTTGAGATCCATCCATGTTATTATATGCCTCAATAGATAATTTATTTTTATTGCTGAGTAGTATTTGATTATGCAGGTATATCATAATTTTTTTTTTTTCATTCACCTGTTGATGGAACCTTGTGTTGTTTCCAGTATTTGGCTATTACAAATAAAACTGCTATGAGTATTCATGTAGAAGTCTTGGTATGAAAAATAGCTTTTGTTTCTCTTTGGTTAACTACACGTGAGTGGAATACTGGTTTATACAGTAGGTCATGTTAATTTAAAAACACTGCCAAATTCTTTCAAATAACTTGTGACACTTATATTCCCAATAGCAGTGAGTAAGAATTCCAGTTTATTTATATTTTTGCAAAAGCTACTAATAGTTAAGCTTCTATTTTTAGCTAATCGAATGGGTATGTAGTGGTTTTATTTGTGGTTTAAATTTAATTTCTTTGATGAGCAATTATGTTTAGAATATTTTTATAGACCTATTGGACATTTAGTATATTCAGTATTTATGTTTTTATTTTTGTGAAGAATCTGTTAACATATTTTGCCCATTTAAAAAATTGATTTGCTTGTCTTTTGTTTTATACCTATATTAGATATTTCAGATGAAGTTCTTTGAATTATAAATATTGCCTTTGTTTTCTTTTATTTGCCTATTTCAGTAGCACAGAACTCCATTACAGTGATAGGACAGAATTGATTAAAGTAGACACCATGGCTTGTTTCTAATCTTAGAGGCAGATAATCAGTATTTCACCATTAAACATTATATTGATTATAGGAATTTTAGATGTTTTTGTTGAAGAGGATTTTTTCTATTTGTAATTTGTTGAGTGTTTTTAAGGCGTTTTAACAATTATGCCTCAAAGTTATACTTCCTTGCATTGGTCCACCGATTTAAAAAGAAACAAACATTGCCTAACTCTTTTAATCTCTATTTTTTTTCTTCTGCCTTTGGAGAAATTTCTTCAAATTTGTCTTCTAAATGTTCAATTGCTTTTCATCATTTTAATTCCCAAGAACACTTTTGTCTACATAATAATTACTTTAAAAATATACTATCCTATCCTTGTTTTATTAATGAAGAATTCATTATCTTTAAGATATGATCATTCCTCTTAAGCAGAGTCCTTTGTCATTCTGGATGAAGCCTAGGGTTTGTGAGCAGCACTTAGCCTGATGGCCCAAGTGAGAGTTTTTAGTGACAGGAGGGTACCCCAGACAAATGATTTTTAACCTTTGGTCATATATGTCTGCACATCTTTTAAAAATTAATGTATTTGATCCCACCTTGACCTAGCATCCCCACCTCCCACCTCCTACTCTGAAAATGAAATTTAATTGCTTTGAAGTGGTAGCCCAGACTCTGATGCAGACAATTATGATGCAGTCAGGGTTCATGACTTGAGAAATAATAGACCTTGCTACATGGTGAAAAATTGTTGTGTAGTATCTCCTAAAGCATCTCTGTGAAGTTAAAGAAGCTTTTGCGCACCAGTGCAAGGGGCACACAAGTTTTGGTCTTTTAAAAGTTTCATGAGGATAGATTTTTAGGATAATAATGAGTACAAGACACTGCAAGAAAGCTGTTAATCAAACAATACATTTTCACAGGAATTCCATTGGCTTGCAATTTATTTTGCACTTGAAAATACTGTTTATTTATATGGTATAGTGATAAGTAATCCATCTTTACCAAATGGTGTGGGAGTCAATCCCCACAAATTTCAGACTAACTCCCAATAATACACATATGTGCAAGACAGACCTCCCCACCCCAACAAATACAAGTCTTTGAGAACTGAACTGAGATTTGAAAGCCCTGAATAAATCTCAGAATAAAGCCTTAGTGGTATTCAAACCACTAAATATCAAAGGAAAAAAATTGAAACTTCTAGAAAATAACAACACATCACATACAGAAACATGACAGTTCAAATGAATACTAACTTCTCATTAAAAAATTTTGGAGGTTAGGAGACAAGGAAAGAACATATCTAACAAAATAAAAGAAAAAGAACTATAAACCTGACATTCTATATCCAGCAAACATATCCTTCAGAAGTAGGGCAATATAAAGACATTTTTAAGATGAAGGAAAACTATTTGATGCTAGATTCTTCAGTCTTTAAGGAACACCACAGGAAGCTTTTCCAGGATTAAGAGAAAAGATATAAGAAGGAACTTTGAATTTTCAGGAATGAAGGAAGAACAACAAAATTCTGTCTTTTAAAAGATAAGATATGTAACATATACAAAAACTACAACTTGAATTTGTTGGGAAAGAATAAACAAATTTATAAAATTTCTATTTTCTGCATTTTATATAAAATACTATAATATAAACTTTATAAAAGATGAAGTCTGATATTACAAATGCATTAAATATAAAAAGAGGTATAGACAAAAATACAATAAATAAATTAATAAAATGGAAAAAAGAACAAAAATAAGAAAAAATTAAATAATGAAAAAGTAGTCAGTAAAATAAATGAATAAAATCCAAACAGAAGACAAAATTATAATTCAAAATAATAAGAAAATGGTAGAGGTAAATTCAAAGTTCAGAATAATTATTCTGGCATGTTTAGATCCTTAATATTTCAGATCAACAATTATTTATATAATTATTCTATCAATATAAATATTAAGGATCTAAACATGCCAAATACAAAATAATGATTGATTTAAACTGATAATTCAATAATACATTTATCATTTAAGTTAAATGATAATTAAAATACAACACATCAGATTTTTTGAGAAATACAGTTTAATAAAATTGATACAAGAAGCAACAGAAACTGTTGAATTACTATCAAATATTATCGGTTGATGAAGAAATAGCACCACTCTTACAAAAATGTATTTTAGTAAATAAAGGAAGATGAATAACTCTACAATTCATTTTATCAGCCAAGAATAACCTTAACACTAAAGCATGACAAGGACATTACAAAACAGGAAATGTGTGGAACAATACTTCTCGTGAATATGGATGTAAAAATCTTTAACAAAATATCAACAAACTGAAAGTGATTACCCTGCAAAGAAAAAAAAAATTGAAAACTTCGCAAATTGATTCCAATATTATATAAAATGGATAACACATCATGAACAAGTAGGGATTACTGTACCCATGCAAGGTTTATTTAATATGTGAAAATACATCAGTGTGTGTTAGCATATTAACTGAACAAATGAGAAAAATCACAAGAACATTTGAAGAAATGCAGACAAATTGAAAATATTTTATAATTGAAGGACATGAATTTTCATGTTGAAGTCACACAGTAAGTTTATAAAACAATGGGAAAAATTAGATTCCCCATAGTCCACATCGCAATAAAATGTCAGATCACTGGCTTTCAGCAAAATTCTAGGGAAATGAAATGTTTTAGGCCTCAAAATGGCTTTGGGCATTTTGAATAGAATACTGAAAGCAGAAAAGACAGTGGGCTAATAGCTCTAAAATTCTGAAAAAAAAAAAAAAAATCTGTTTTTTTTTTTTTCCTGTATAAAACATAAGCTCTACTTTGGCAGAAGTAAGAGAAGAAATGTTGAAGAGGCAGCAGTGGAAGCATGCAGAGGAGGAGGACATTATCAAATGTGCAAGTGAAGTTCAGGGCATGTGTAGAAGGAAGTGAAGAAATAGAGATCTCTCTTTGAATTTAAATTCTTGATTCCTATAGCCAGGGAAAAAAATGGACCTGGTTAAAAATTCTTGAAGGAAAATTATTTTAATATAGAATTCTAAATCCATCCAAATGATCAATCAAATTTAGACTAGAATAAAGACACTTTTAGATATGCAAGAGCTTAAAATATTTATATCCTATTACCTGTACCAAAGAGGCCTTTGGAGAATACTTGCTGTCAAATAAGAAATTAGAACAAAGGAAGATTTGGAATATGGAAAATAAATAGATTGAACACAGAAGAGAATTAAAGGAATCAACATTATAATGGTAAAGAGAGATCCTAGGGTGAAACATGTACCAAATATAGAAGTCAACCATTTTGGATTGAAACTGTGTGACACAGGATACAGTTATTTTGAGGATTGACATCATATAGCTTCTATGTTTTTACCAACCATTTATAGCACCAACAAAACTGTAAATTCTATTTCACAAAAATAAGGAATTAGCTCTTACATAGCTGTAAACTTCAATCTTCATTTATGAAGGGGAAAAAAACCAAAAGTAGACCGGTAAAGGAGAAGTCTTGAGATTTAGGAATCAGGCAAACTTATCAGAGAAGCGAATGAGCATTAATATGTCCCCATATTTCCACATAATATACTGCATGCTTTCAACGAGTAATTTTAGATGTTATTTGAATTATTACTTAAATAATAAAGGGCTTTCTAATTCTCCTCCCTAGAAGTAATCAATTTCTACTATGGTAGCTACCAAAATTACCTTTGATATTATTTAATTTTGAAAATTGTAAGCGTGATTTATTTTAATTAAAATACATACTCATTTTAAAAAGAAAATTTTAGAGCTACCAGTCTGTGTAAAAGTAGATTTTTTTTTTTAAATGACTTAAAAGCTAGATTCCAAGGCTTAAAAAGCTGCCTATAATTGTATTTCCTACAGAATACTCATTCCTCCTCCAATTAAAAATTTTTAAGTATTGTTGAGACTAAAGTAGTTCTTTCAGAAATTTTGCATTTTCAATTTTATGCTGCTATTTTGAGCCATGCTACTCTTCTGAGTATTATCAAATTGTATTTCATAATCTGTGTTACTCCATGTGGTACTGGAATATGTACAGTCACACTTTAAATAAGGCATTTCCAAAAATTAATCCTACTATTTCTAGAATTATTTTACCCTTGATAATGTTGTTTTTATATTTACTTTATTTTTGTTTTCTCTCCTCCATCTTTTTCTTTCTTCCTTTGCATCCTTTCCCTCAACTACATATTTCTTTTCCCATGCTGTCTGCTGCTTTTTTCCCCTTGTAATCTCTTATTCCTCTTCTCTTTGCCTTTTCTTCCTCTACTCTTGGGGTTTTTAGCATGATCTCTGTGGAACACCATGTATGGATGGGTTTCAGGAGATCCAAAGGTACTCTGAAAGTGAGTGCAAGTCACTTATATTGAAAGTGGGTTATTTCTTGTGCTTGTTAAGTATCCATAAAGTCCCAAAGAAGCAAGTGAATGACGAGAAAATTGTAAAGAAAACCCCAATCACCTCTCTCAAATTCCCCTTTGTGTTTCCCGTGTTTCCCTCTTCTTTCCATCTACTGTCCTGTGCAAAGCAAACTACCAGGGAAGTGCTATGATGTTCCCTCTCATTTTCATTTCCAGACTTTCTTTTTCTACTTTCACTTGAAAAAGATGAAATGTTTTCCCTTAAGAAACTGCATTGTACTGGCAGGAAGGAATTAGTTCCTGTCAGTGTCATATGGGAGGAAAAAACAACAACCTGCAAATGCAATGCTGGAGAACCTCGCAGCTGATGATTCTCAGGAATAGGAATCAGTAGGATGCTTCGCTTCTAAGCACCCCTTGCTGCATTCATGTGTGAAGGATAAAACATCATCTGCTGTTTCCCAGTTGATTTTGAAGAAAAAAACAGATACCTTGCAACTTTTAACCCACTGCTACAATGACAAATGTGAAAATTTTTAAGAGAAGGCCAACCATTCTTCCACCAAAATTTTTCTGAAATAGGTTAGAATTATATACATTTTTCCCCTTTCTCTTTGCTCATGACATTTTCTATGCCTCAAGATTTTTCCTCAGCATATTCTGAATTTAATAGACTACTACTAATTCATTGAGACAACTTAAATGCAGCCTTTGGTATGAAACATTCCGTCATTTAAATGTACTCTGCTATCACCTTTTTCTAGTCATATATGCAATGCATTATCAAAGCTATGTGTGCCTTTTAGCAGAGATTGTGTCTAATTCATCTTTATATGTTCCAGTATCTATAAAAGCAGACAGTTTGTAGGTATGCAAATTATGTAGAATGATTGGATAAATGAATATATGCATTTTAAGTTCAAAAGAACATTTATTTAAGTTGCAATACCCAAAATCAAAGCCAATTAATTCCTTTTATAAGATGCTTATATGGTTTGGCTGTGTCCCCACCCAAATCTCAACTTGAATTGTATCTATCAGAATTCCCATGTGTGGTGGGAGGTTACCAGGCGGAGGTAATTGAATCATGGGGGCCAGTCTTTCCTGTGTTATTCTTTTGATAGTGAATAAGTCTCACCAGACCTGATGAGTTTTTCAGGGGTTTTCGCTTTTGCTTCTTGCTTATTTTCTCTTACCACCACCATGTACAAAGTGTCTTTCACCTCCTGCTGTCTGAAATTGTAAGTCCAATTAAAACTCTTTTTCTTCCCAGTCTCAGATATGTCTTTAGCAGCAGTGTGAAAATGGACTAATACAGTAAATTGATACTAGTAGAGTGGGGCATTGCTGAAAAGATACCCAAAAATATGGAAGCAACTTTGGAACTGGGTAACAGGCAGAGGTTGGAACAATTCTCAGGACTCAAAAGAAGACAGGAAAATGTAGGAAACTTTGGAACTTCCTAGAGTCTTGTTGAATGGCTTTGCCCAAAATGCTGATAGTGATATGGACAATAAGGTCCAGGCTGAGGTGGTCTCAGATGAAGATGAGAAACTTGTTGGAAACTGGAGAAAAGGTGACTCTTGTTACCTTTTTGCAAAGAGACTGGCAGTATTTTGCCCCTTCCCTAGAGATTTGTGAAACTTTGAACTTGAGAGAGATGATTTAGGGTAAATGACAGAAGACATTTCTAAGCAGCAAAGCATTCAAGAAGTGACTTGGGTGCTGTTAAAGAGATTCAGTTTTACAAGGGAAGCAGAGAATAAAAGTTTGGAAAAATTTCAGCCTGAATTGCAGTAGAAAAGAAAAACCCAATTTCCGGGGAGAAATGCAAGCCACCTGAAGAAATCTGCATAAGTAGCAAGGAGCCTAGTGTTAATTCCAAAGACCATGGGGAAAATGTCTCCAGGTCATGTCAGAGACATTCACAGCAACCCTTCCCATCACAGGCCCAGCAGCCCAGGAAGAAAAAGTGATTTCCTTGTCTGGGCCCAGGTTCCCAGTGCTGTGTGCAGCCTAGAGACTTGGTGCCCTGTGTACCAGCTTCTCCAGTCATGGCT
Source organism: Piliocolobus tephrosceles (assembly GCF_002776525.5). Lineage (NCBI taxonomy): Eukaryota > Metazoa > Chordata > Mammalia > Primates > Cercopithecidae > Piliocolobus > Piliocolobus tephrosceles. The sequence continues at coordinate 70,738,938 of NC_045447.1, forward strand.
GAAGGGGGTCAACATACAGCTGGACCTGTGGCTTCAGTGGCTGGAAGCCCCAAGCCTTGGCAATTTCCATGTGATATTGAGCCTACAGGTTCACAGAAGTCAAGAATTGAGGTTTTGGAACCACTGCCTAGATTTCAGAAGATGTATGGAAATGTCTGGATGCCCAGGCAAAAGTTTGCTGCACGGATGGGGCCCTCATGAAGAACCTCTGCTAGGGCAGTGTGGAAGGGAAATGGGGGGTTGGAGTCCCTACACAGAGTCCCTACTGGGGCACTGTCTAGTGGAGCTGTGAGAAAAGGCCCATCGTCTGGCAAACCCCAGAATGCTAGATCCACCAACAGCTCGCACTGTGAGCCTGGAAAAGCCACAGACACTCAACATCAGCTCGAGAGAGCAGCTGGGAGGGAGGTTGTACCTTGCACAGTCACAGGGGTGGAACTGCCCAAGAACATGGGAACCCACCTCTTGCATCCACGTGACCTGAATGTGAGACCTGGAGTCAAAGGAGATCATATTGGAGCTTAAAAATTTGACTGTCTATATTTAGAAAACCCCATTGTCCCAGCCCAAAATCTCCTTAAGCTGATAAGCAACTTCAGCAAAGTCTCAGGATACAAAATCAATGTGCAAAAATCACAAGCTTTCTTATACACCAATAATAGACAAACAGAGAGCCAAATCATGAATGAACTCCCATTCAAAATTGCTTCAAAGAGAATAAAATACCTAGGAATCCAACTTACAAGGGATGTGAAGGACCTCTTCAAGGAGAACTACAAACCACTGCTCAGTGAAATAAAAGAGGACACAAACAAATGGATGAACATTCCATGCTCATGGATAGGAAGAATCAATATCGTGAAAACAGCCATACTGCCCAAGGTACTTTATAGATTCAATGCCATCCCCATCAAGCTACCAATGACTTTCTTCACAGAATTGGAAAAAACTACTTTAAAGTTCATATGGAACCAAAAAAGAGCCCGCATTGCCAAGACAATGAACAAAAGAACAAAGTCAAAAGAACAAAGCTGGAGGTATCATGCTACTTGACTTCAAACGATACTACAAGGCTACAGTAACCAAAATAGCATGGTACTGGTACCAAAACAGAGATATAGACCAATGGAACAGAACAGAGCTCTTGGAAAAATATCACACATCTACAACCATCTGATCTTTGACAAACCTGACAAAAACAAGAAATGGGGAAATGATTCCCTATTTAATAAATGGTGCTGGGAAAATTGGCTAGCCATAGTAGAAAGTTGAAACTGGATCCCTTCCTTACTCCTTATACAAAAATTAATTCAAGATGGATTAGAGACTTAAATGTTACACCTAAAACCATAAAAACCCTAGAAAAAAACCTAGGCAATACCATTCAGAACATAGGCATGGGCAAGGACGTCATGTCTAAAACACCAAAAGCAATGGCAACAAAAGCCAAAATTGACAAATGGGATCTAATTCAACTAAAGAGCTTCTGCACAGAAAAAGAAACTACCATCAGAGTGAACAGGCAACCTATAGAATGGGAGAAAATGTTTGCAATCTACTCATCTGAAAAAGGGCTAATATCCAGAACCTACAGAGAACTCAAACAAATTTACAAGAAAAAAATCAAACAACTCCATCAAAAAGTGGGCAAAGGATATGAACAGACACTTCTCGAAAGAAGACGTTTATGCAGCCAATAGACACATGAAAAAATGCTCATCATCACTCGCCATCAGAGAAATGCAAATCAAAACGACAATAAGATACCATCTCACACCAGTTAGAATGACAATCATTAAAAAGTCAGGAAACAACAGGTGCTGGAGAGGATGTGGAGAAATAGGAACACTTTTACACTGTTGGTGGGACTGTAAATTAGTTCAACCATTGTGGAAAACAGTGTGGCGATTCCTCAAGTATCTAGAACTAGAAATACCATTTGATCCAGCCATCCCATTACTGGGTATACACCCAAAGGATTATAAATTATGCTGCTGTAAAGACACATGCACACATATGTTTATTGTGGCACTATTCACGATAGCAAAGACTTGGTTGGAATCAACAACCCAAATGTCCATCAATGACAGACTAGATTAAGAAAACGTGGTACATATACACCATGGAATACTATGCGGCCATAAAAAAGGATGAGTTCGTGTCCTTTGTAGGGACATGGATGCAGCCGGAAACCATCATTCTCAGCAAACTATTGCAAGAACAGAAAACCAAACACCGCATGTTCTCACTCATAGGTGGGAATTGAACAATGAGATCACTTGGACACAGGAAGGGGAACATCACACACCAGGGCCTATTGTGGGGTGGGGTGAGGGGGAAGGGAGAGCATTAGGAGATATACCTAATGTAAATGATGAGTTAATGGGTTCAGCACACCAACATGGCACATGTATACATATGTAACAAACCTGCACATTGTGCACATGTACCCTAGAACATAAAGTATAACAACAACAAAAAAAATTGGCTGCCCCACTGGATTTCAGACTGTCATGGGCCCTGTAATTCCTTTGATTTGACCAATTTCTCCCATTTGGAATGGCTGTATTTATGGAATACCTGTACCCCCATTGTATCTGGGAGGTAACTAGCTTGCTTTTGATTTTACATGTCCATAGATGGAAGGGATTTGCCTTATATCAGATGAGACATTGGACTGTGGACTTTTGGGTTAATGCTGAAATGAGTTAAGACTTTGGCGGACTGTTGGAAAGGCATGATTGGTTTTGAAATGTGATGACATGAAATTTGGAGGGCTCGGGGGTGGAATCATATGGTTTGGCTCTGTGTCCCCACCCAAATCTCAACTTGAATTGTATCTCCCAGAATTGCCATGTGTTGTGGAAGGGACCCAGGGGGAGGTAACTGAATCATGGGGGCCAGTCTTTCCCATGTTGTTCTCATGATAGTGAATAAGTCTCACAGTATCTGATGGGTTCATCAGGGGTTTCTACTTTTGCTTCTTGCTCATTTTCTCTTGATGTCACCATGCAAGAAGTGCCTTTTATCTCCCACCATGTGGAACTGTAAGTCCAGTTAAATTTCTTTTTCTTCCCCATCTCAGATATGTCTTTATCAGTAGCGTGAAAACACACTAATACAGATGCATTATATGAATTGCCTGATATGGATCATAGATCAATCTGTAAACACTGACTAGTGAAATGATATGCCAGATCACAGTAAGAGGTAGAAAACATACATGCACACAGAGTATATTACATACTTCTAACAATCCTTCAATAAGGAAACTCATTTAACTTAATTTAGCATTTCCCACTATCATTAACTTTTAGGACACCTACTATATTTTAATCTCAAAAAAGAAATATTCTGTAGAATCCATTAAGCCATTTTGGAAAATCATAAGCTAAATAATAAATATTTTATTTTGTTTTACACTGTAGAGGCAAGATTATATGTGCGCATGTGTATGTGCGTGTGTGTGGGGAGAGAGAGAGGATCCTGAATATCACTTCATTATAATAACCATATTTTACTTAACAATGCAAAACACCACCTGGCCAACAATATGTTTTTAAAACTATAAAACTAAAAACCCACAACTATAAAACTCCACATCTAAGACTTTCAGACAAATAAATGTATTATAAAGTTTTCCTGTAATTATTTGTATTTAAAGTAGTTAATAGGGAGCAGCTGAGTCTTCTCTTCCATTCAAAATGTTTATTTTAACTCTAACAAGTTAAGTTGGAATGGTGAACAAATTAAGAGTAAAAGTAATTTAGAATAAGAGTGATATTTTTTCCATGATATTAAGGAAAATTAAATGTCCTTGAAACTGACATTAAACTGAATAACCTGATATACTAAGTAGGAAAGAAGAAAAAAAAGTGGTCTGTATTAACATTACCAGACAGCTACAGAGTAATTCCACTGAAATTCATAATTGGTTGGGGGGAAATTGGAGAACTTTATCACAATATTTGAATTGGTTTTGTTAATTCAAAAAAGCAAAATATAAAAGTGAATTTTATTTGTAAGAATGCTGTGTAATGGAGTTAACCTGGAAAATATTAATAAATATATCACAAAATCACATAGAATAGAAAAAGGAGATGCTTTAACATTGGCTATCAGACTTTTCCCATCTATGTTTCACATTGCTTTCGGGGTTTCACCTTATGAGACTCTATCTGCTTTCTGCTGTGGGCTATGGGAAAACTGCTGGCAAGGCACTATCCATGTTCCTTTTGAATAATCAACAAGGACAGTCTTTCCCTAGTCTGTCCTGTGCTCATTATCTATGTTTCCAAAACTAAACCACTTAATACAAATAAAATGTTCTCTCATGTTTAGACTTTTAGAAAGTATACATTAGCTACAGCCTAAGAATCATCCTTAGAAAAGATGTTTTTGTTTGCTATATAGATGTTGCAGGCAAAAAATGTTACAGCCAATTGGGTAGTTCTGATTTCTGCATATTTTGAAAATGGGTATTGCAATACCATCTCTTTAGCCTGCAGTTTTTTGAAAAGAATAAAGGCTCTGGAATCTGACTTTGTTCACCTCTGAAGACTTTCATTTAAGAGCTGTGCACTTTAGAGAATTATTAAATTGTTCTGAAATGCAGTTGCCTTGTTGCAAAAATCAAGCTCATAATAACATTTGCATAGTAGTACTCCTCAGGGAGTATACACATACATATATACATACACATATATACAATATATACCATAGAATTGAGGCTTAGAATGTGGTTATATAATGTTTCCATTCTTTTGCCTTTAAAAATCATTATAAGCACATCTGTTTTGTAGGAGTCATTTGCTTTTCAATTCCCATAAACCAACTAGTCTAGAGCCACAATTATTCTAAAAGTATTCCATAGACATTTAACCCTGCACACACACATAGAAACACATCTGTACTCCACCAGTCGCGGTGGCTCACGCCTGTAATCCCAGCACTTTGGGAGGCTGAGGAGAGCGGATCACAAGGTCAAGAAATCGAGACCATCTTGGCCAAAATGGTGAAACTCCATTTCTACTAGAAATACAAAAATTAGCTGGGCATGGTGGCGCATGCCTGTAGTGCCAGCTACTTGGGAGGCTGAGGCAGGAGAATCGCTTGAACCCGGGAGTCAGAGGTTGCAGTGAGCCAAGATTGTGCCACTGCACTCCAGTCTGGAGACAAAAAAAAAAAAAAAAGAAAAAAAGAAACACACCTGAATGAACTCACATACACATCCGTATTCATATAGTGATACAGAAAATACAAAGTTGCTTGTCTGAAGTTCGGCAGTGTTAGATGTGGTTAGCAATATGGACATTATAGACAGAAAAAATGAACATGTGTTCTTACAGGCTCTTAGCCGGAGCCTCAGGAAATGACTAAGAAATGACAGATCAGTCAAAGAGGATGATGTTCAGCCTAGAAAATCGCTAACATAGATCAGTGCAACCAGGAGGTAAACAGTTTCTAGAAACTTGACACATTGAACCACTTAATTCAATGAAAACAAAGTAGAATTTGTTTAATAGAAACTTGGCTCATTCTACTGTCATATGCTTCTAGAACAATGAATGATGTTGACTGAAATCTAGAAGATGAGTATATTTTGGGCCACTTTTCTTTTCCCTAAGTAAAGGGACCTGTATAGAACAAGAAAATAAAAATTATAATTAAAATCACAATAATGCTTTGACAGAGTTCCTAATTTGGGGGAAAATTTAATAATTTTCTTTTAGGAATACAAATTTGATGATTTCTTTTTCAGAAACATACCATTGAAAGACACATTAAACATCTGAATATATATTTTCAGGATATGTAAGTATTTCATCATAGTAAAGCTTTTGTTATAGCCAGTGACCTTAGTAAAATGATAGAGTCTGTTCATAACAATTTTTCAAAGAGGATTTTGTCATATACTGAGAATGCAAAGAACAAGTTAGGATTCATAATTCATTTTTGCATTTTTTTAATTAAACATGTCAACACATTCAAGAAGTCTCATTTACTTAGATATTAAGAAGTATTTTAGAGTACATAAGTGGAAGAAAGACAATAGCACAATAAGCTCATTCACTATGTTGAAATATCAAGTGTATGTGGCATGGAAATTTTGTCTTGTAGGTGTAGGGAGGAATTAAAATTACCTTCATTTCTAGCCATAGCTGCAAAACAGAAGAGAATTTTATAGAGCAAGCTTACAAATGCTTACATTGTTTATGCTTGCAAAATGTTGGAAACAAAATAAATACAATTATATAATTTCAAAATGCATTATTTGTCAAAGGTTCTCATTTTTCACAAATTAAGAAAAAATATCAGAATTAATGGAAGGGAAAATAATACTTGAATAATATAAATATGGTTTTGTTTCTCAAATTCTGATGATACATTTAGTAAAATACAACACTGAACTTTCAAAAAAATTATGTATTTGACTACTTATGGCAAAGCTATTTCAAGGTTGTTTTACATTTTTCAGACAGAATTTCATTTGTTTCTGCCTAAATCTGTACTGTTAAGGCCAACATTATAATGACTTGTCTGGGAAAACAAGATATTTGTAATAGACATTCAAGTACTCATTTTATGGTTATGCCATCAATATTCAAAACTGGCAGCAAGTAAATGTTGTAGTACTTTGAAGAGTGGTGATATTTTTTTCATAATTATATACATTAATTATGTTCTATGCAACACTGAATCAACACTATTCGTCTTAAATAAGTTAATGCTTACCTCATATAAAACTTTAAAGCACAGAATTATTTTATTTTTTATTTTTAGACAAATCTTATTTTAGACACAATATTATTTTAGTCTCATCGAGATTGTTAATGTAGGTGCCATTAGCAAGCTTCCATCAGTTCAAATGTAGAACTTTGTACTTTGTTACTTTTTGTTGTTTGTGGTGTCACTGAAGAACTAATAAGGGCATGAAGCTACAAAATATTGAGTATCACTGAAAATTTAATGTATGTAAAAATTTATATATAAATTGTAATATACATATAAGTTATATATATAAACATTTATCAAACTTATTTTAATGGTGTTTGTTCAGAGTAAAATGGATAGGTAATCATAAAGCTGATTTTTACCTTTAAAAGAGTGAATGGAGATGTAAAGTATGTGCATGTTTAGAGTATACTTTTTTAAAAAAAGAGTAGAATGGAGATGACAACTGTGTGTGTGTGTTTTAGAAATCTTTGATGAAAGCAACATGATGTCATTATGATTAAGCACAAAACGAATGATTTGAAAATCTATGACATAGTCCAGAATAAAAAGAAAAAACGAAAAACTGGTTTCTTAGAAACTGGAATTAGGGCTCCTCCAATGGACACTTTCACAAATGGGGACATACTTCAGACAACACTTGTTGAGGGTCTCCTATCATTTTTGTTATTCTGGTGGTACTAAGCATCTGTTGCTTGCACAACTCCAAAAGAATTTTGGAAAAAAGTTTCAAGGATATTGTTTGATAATTAAAATGATTCCCTGTAAGTTTAATTGTGAAAGGTATAATTTTCAGCATATTATAAATACAGACTTTACAAAATACAACTGCTATATAATTGCTTTCAATGTAGTCAGTAGGATCTAAATACTATGAAGATTTGATACAATCTTCAGTCATGAACACTCTATATTCCAAAAGAGGAGATATTTCCAAACTGTATCACCTATGAAATTGTAACCTAATTAAAAATATATTTTGTTCTTGAAAGTCTTGTATTAAGAATATCAACAGAATAGAAGGTTGGCTCAGTTCTTTCACCAGCACACAACTGTACTCCATTTGTTTATGTGTCCACTAAGCTTAGACTGTGCCGTCTTCCCATGAGCGCACCCTTTTCTTGAATTGAGCTTCATTCTCCAGAGAGCTGCTAAGTAGCAAGAAGTGGTGAAGACAGCAGGGCTGGAATTCAAAACGGTAAAGAAAGAGATAAGGAAGCTTCTTTATCTCTGATACAGAAGCAACAAGTAAAATGAGCACTCTAAGTTAAGTGTCATCACTTTGCTGTGAGAGTGAATGTGTTCAAGTGCCTATAAAAGTCTTTTAAACAGCTGAGCTGGTTTATATAATTTCATCAGTCAAAATTATCTGTGTTAAATTTTAACAATTAGTCACAGTTGAGAAATGTCAAAGTTGGCTAATTGTTGAAAAGTGATATTTAAAAATCGGTCATTATGTCTATCAATGCTGATGACTTTATATATCCCTACCTTTGTCCTTGCTTTCATCTCCCTCTTCCTTTCTCTTAAGTAGTCAGTTTCCAATTTTCCTCTGATTGTTTACTCATACCTTGTTTCTCAGATGATGTCTCTTGAAAAAAACATTCTAAGATCAAGATTTTCTTTGCATTCTCAACTAAACTTTAATCACCATGAATGCAAGTATAATGTCTATATTCACTCACTATTATATTCCCAGCACCCAACAGAGGACATTCAATAACTATATAATAAGAGAATAAATTAAAAAAAATAAAAGTGTGCTGGCTGACACCTATAATCCCAGTACTTTGGGAGGCCAAGGTGAGTAGATCACTTGAGGTCAGGAGTTTGAGACAAGCCTGGACAACATGGTGAAACCCTGTCTCTAGCCAAAATTACAAAAAGTTAGCAGGGCATGGTGGTGCATGCTTGTAGTTTCAGCTACTCAGGAGCCTGAGGTGGGAGAATTCCTTAAACCCTGAAGGTGGAGGTTGCAGTGAGCCGAGATCATGCCACTGTACTCCAGCCTGGGTGACAGAGTGAGACCCTGTCTCAAAAAAGAAAAAAAAAAAATGTATATATATACACATGTAACCAAGAAGACAAGCATATGATAATAGCTGGTGTAAAAAAAAAATGGCTAGACCCAATAGTGAAAGATTAGCTTTGCCAGTAATTCAAAGACTAAATTCAGAGATATCACCCGTCAAAGGAACACTATTTTCTGAAAATAGTGATAGGTATATTGAAAAGAGCTCTGCAGTTAAAGACATCTAGGAGATACTGAATAAAATTTAATAAACAGAAAAAGGTAATGAACAAAGGATGGATTAAATACAGAATATTGAATTTTCCCTATGTTAGATTCCTAGAAACCTGATAATGAAAATGATTAAAATAATTCCAGATGAATTGTTAATGTCTGTTACATTTTCATATTATCTATCACCCTACATAATATATGCTTTCCAAATATGCTTATGGCAATTAGCCCAAAGAATGAATAAAGTGGTAATCACATTTATCACAACAAGTTATGGGGGGATAATTTTTTATACTATGCAAAACACTCACTATCCACTGGTGATTGTCAAATATTTTGGTCTAAGAAGAGCACCATAGACAAAAATTCAAAAACACACAGAAGAAAAGGGAAAAAACACTTTGCTATTCTCTTGAATTATTCTTAGTGGGTCTCACTAACAAAACGACAGAAAGAAACGCAAACTTTGTATATTATCTCAAAATGAATCTTTAAGGCAAAACTGCAGCATTAATGGCAATGTTGCCAGGAAGGCTGGTGGAGTGTTTGTGGATGTGTGTGTGTTTGTGTGTTGTGCTTGTGTCCCCAACTAAAACACAGCATCCTAAATATTTTCAAGTTCAAAATTCTAATTATTCATTATAAAAGCACAATACAATAAAAAAGAAACCCTTCTTTAAACTCTGGCCAAGGTCCCTCTAGCAGAAGGCCAGGATTCTAACAAGAACGAAGATAAAAAGATGGCTGTGAATTCTCAAAAATTCACTTGAAGTTTATTTTGCATCCCCTTGCCTTGCTCAGTAATCGTGTTTTGTTAACACTGTCTGTTGAGCTTTGATGACTCCTGGTAACTGGAATATGTTTTTAACTGAACTGCTGGAAGTTCTAGTGCTTGCAGCTAATACATTCTCAGAGCTGCACAGTATGAACACAGCAGGTGTAAAGTAAAAGCAATAATAAAAAATTGAACAGACCTTAAGTGCTATGATTATTACTGTAGGCCAGTTTTTATCTTCCATTTTAAAAGTATACTTCTTGGATTTCCTGTGTCTAAAAGTATTGATGGCCTCGTATTTTCTTTCTTAGTGATGGGCATTAAATATCACATTTTTAAAAAGCAAGTAATATTTGAAAAGACTTGCCTATAGATGGTGAACTCCTAAATCTATGAATGAAATTATCTGAAGATTTCAAGAAAAATCCCTCAAATAATCTGACAACTGATTAAAAATTCAATACAGGAATAGCTGCGACTTTTAACATCAGCTTTCCCCTCAAGAGTTTTTATCCATTGATCAGTTTTGAATCTTTCTAAAGTCAAAGAAGGAAAAGAACTTGTTTTAGAGATAGAAACTCTGAGTAGCAGAAGCGTTTTTCATTGGTAGTTGGCAAGTAGAATGATGATAATCAAATTCTAATTTCAGCAATCCATTACCTATGTAAGATTGTGTTTTGAAATGAGAGTAAATGTATCTTTATTTCTACCTGTAGCGATACAGATATGCTACCAGAAAACAAGATACACAAGTAGGCTTATCTGAATCTACCATCAGATTATTTCATCTTATTTATTAACAGCAAAAATATTATATTAATAGATTATTATTGTCATCTTTTTCTCTTTAGTAACTTACAAGATATGAAACATTCAAGAACTAGTAAGATATGCAAATCCTGTATGTACCTGAAGTCTTTTACAAACGTATGTCCACACTGATGTTATACATTCATATTACTATTAATAATTATTAACATTTTTCATAGTTTTACTCCCTGCATCTGATCCATCAGTTCTCTCTGGCTGCTGTAACTCTAAAACATATTTAAAATTAAATCACTTCTCACCCTTCTGTTGCTACGACTGTGGTCTAAGCTACCAGGAAACAGCCACCTAGCATGATCTGTCATTTCAATTACTGTCTCCCAATTGATCATTGTTCCTGCAAAATTTTGGTGTATTTTAACAGAGCATCCATAATGGTACCATTAGATCACATCAGCTCTGTCCTCAAAATATTCCAGTGTTCCCTATCTGCTTTAGAGTAAAGGATAAGTCTTTATAATGATTTACAAGGCATTAAGCAGCCTCTCTTCTATGCCCCATTACATTTCTGATCTCATTTACTATAATTCTTTTTTTCAATCTGTGTGCTTCAGGCACACTCACCTCTTAGCTGTTTAAGCATGCCAGTTACACTCCTACCTCAACACTTTTACACTTGTTATTCTTTCTACCTAGAGTATTCTTCCTCCTGATAACTGTTTGGCTTTGTTTAGGTTGTTTCTCCCATATCATTTTCTGAGTGTAACCTCCCCTTCTTACTCTATTTGAAAATCCACCACTCTACAACTTCCTAATTCTCTTTACTTTTCTTGTTAGCACCTCTTAATATCTATTATTTATTTACCCAAATAGAACTCAAGCTCCATGAGGGAAATTAATTTCTTATATTTTGTTCACCGTTTTACACCAGTGTTTAGTACAGTATATGAAACATAGAAAGTACATGCTCAATAAATATTCATTTAACATTTTTGCTAGATATGGGAAGCATTTTTTATAATCATGAGATTTTAGAGATATGGAAATCTTAGATTTCCTGCTTATTTTACAGAGTGAATACTAAAGACCAAAGATGCTGTGTCCTTTCCAGAGTCAAGTAGTTAATTAAAGTCAGAATTTGGAGTAGAAGTTTGGATTTTTAAAATTATTCTTGAAATGATTATATCCTTTAAATCTCATTATTACGACTATGTGAATTATACATTTGAGAGAGAAAATAAATTTAAGATATATAAACATATAAAAGTAGTATTTCTGAGAAATTATAAAATCTGAGTTATTGATACATAAAATTATTTATAATTACAATAGAAAAATATCTATAGCTCATAGATTATCAGGAGTCAGTTATGAATTAGAAACGTCACAATGTGAGTGAAAAGCACAAGCACATATTATACTGAGAAATGCTATAATTGAAAAACAAGCATCTCATTATACTCAACAGTGGTCAGGCCCTTATTGTAATAAAATCTTCAATACTGAGCTCAGGAGCAAAATGGGGATGTGGTCAAATTGAAGTGGGCTCAGTTGGAAGCTAGAAAGATAATTAAAGTGCTAGGAAATTGAGCCTTTGAGAATAGGTTAGAGTAACTTGGATTACTGAAACTGAATCAAAGGGGGGTGAGGGTAGATAGGATAATAGTTGCCTAGTGTAAAAATAGTCTTATTTTAAAGAAGGCAAGCCAGCTGTCAGGTTCTCTATAGGGGAATAAGAAGGGGGTCAATGCTATTTCTCTGCAGGATAGTGAAATTAGGTCAAGTGTAATGAAACTTTTCCTTACATGGGAGAATTATTAAATGGGAGGACATTACTGAGAAAATCATTTTCATATGGTAGTCTAAAATTTGCCATGGGTTCTCAATGTTCGAGATTGATTAAATCTGCCCTTTGATGGGGGCATGGATAAGGTAACAAAGCAAATTTTCTCCAGGTCATTACATGTCTAGTTCTCATTGATTGTTCCACTTCTTCTTGAAATAATGCTTGATTATAATTTAATTGTAATCTCATTCTGTACAGGTGTCTTTGTCCCTTTTTGCACTAATCAAATTTAATATTGCTGAATAATGTTCCAGGAAAATTTTTATGAGATTCTTACAATCACTAATACATCAAGGCCATTTATTAATAGCTAGATTCTTTCATGCAATATCTTCCTAAATTTCTTAACCCCCTCTTCTGACCCACGTCCTTCTTGCTAAATTGCATTCTACATTCTTGCAGAAGAATTAATTCTTCCTAGCATAGATCTAGTCATGATAATTTTTCTTAAAAAAAAAGTCTGGTGTATATTAACTATTCACATCTCTCTGTGGCCAGAGGAAAAAAGACCCTATTTATCTCTTGCACTTTAATCCTGGTGTAATGCATCACTATATGTTGGACACTGTTTGCCTTTGATAAACTGTCTTATACATTATACTGGCCTATTTTCTTTAATGAAATTCTATAGGCTGCATTTTAAAAGGGCATAACTTAACACACCTTATCATTGCTCATTCTTCCTTGTTTTCTCAGTCACCTGCTTAACACTTAAAAATGCTGGCTTAGTCAATTTGTGCTGCTACAGCAAAATACCTAAGACTGAATAATTTATAAATAACAGAAATTTATTTTTCACAGTTCTAGAGACTGGAAAGTTCAAGATCAAGACACTGGCAATTTATCTGGTGAGGATCTCTTTTCTGAGTCCTCACATAGCAGAAAACAAAAGGGCAAGCTAGTCTAACATTGTATGAAGTCTCTTTACAAGGGGCTTAATCCCATTAACAAGGGAGCAACCCTTATGGCCTAATCACTTCTTACAGGCCCCACCTCTGAATCACTTTGGCAATACCTAAATTTTGGAGGGGGCTACATTTAAATCATGCCAAATGCCATACAGATGAGTGTGCCCTCACAAAGACATCTCTGATTCTCTGGTTTCAGTGATTCCCACGGTTCTATTGGAAGAAGTACGATTTACAGTGTACTCTAACTTCTGGCTGCCAGTTTGCCTTAAGGAGGCAATTGCGTATGTATTCTCTCATTTAGAATGAGAAATAATGTATTATTAACCAATTTAATATTTTTTCCCACAGGAACGATAGACTACTTTTTAAAAAGACTTTTCCTTTTCCCCCTATCCTAAATGTGTTTCATTTGTTTGACAGATTCCTAGCAAGGATCAATGTGTAAACAGCACAATTTTGGGAGCAAAAGTTCCCTTTTCAGTATTGATGTATTTAAATTTTTCATTATTTATAGTAAGTATATGTACCATAAAATACACAAATGTTCTAAAAAATGAGAAAAAGTGGTTCAAAAATTAGTTGAAAAAGTAATTGTGTTACTTAGAGATAAATCACTATAAAAATGTGAAATTTATATATAGAGAGAAAACTAGAGTGCATAATAATATTAACGCAATTTAAAATAGATGAGTAGTTTTTACAACTTTGTTTTGACCAAAATGAGATGCTTTACAAATACTCTTTTGTAATCCTTTATCTCCAATGTTTATTGTATAGTGAACATCTTTCCACAGCAAGTCCAAATTTATTCCAACAGCTGAATAGTATTCCACTGTTTTGGTGCAGGGCTGGCATGTATTACCATGCAGATTTTCTATTGATCAAGAGTCTGGGACTGAGTATGTAGATAGAGGCTAAAATCTAGCCCAAATTGCAGTCACCCAGCTTCATAACAATTTGTGCCCGACCAGAGGAACTGTTCTTTTCTAATTAACATGAATTTTCTATGTGGGTTGTGGTGGTTCTGTAGTTTTAACTTACAAGTTTTGTAAGTTCATAGTTTAAAATATCCAATAGCTCAATAAGGCTTATTTTCAAATGTAGCAGTATCACTGCTCCAAAACCATCCCAAGTCCCCTTCTTCTTCTTATATTGAGACCTGTCTAGAGTTACATTACAATTTTTTTCAAGCTATATTAAGGTATTTCTAACAAATAAAAAATGCATACATTCAAGATGTACAATGCGATTATATGCGATACACACACACACACACACACACACATACACACTGGGAAATGATAACCATAATCCAATTAACACATCCATTACTACAGTTACCATTGTGTGGTGTGTGTATGTCTGTGTGTGTGTGTGTGTGTGTGTGTGATGAAAACACGTAAGATCAACTCTTTTATCAAATTTCAAGTAAATAGTATGGTAAAGTACTACACTGTAATATACAATATAGTCACCAAGCTGTACGTCACCAGAACTTATTTGTCTTGTTCCTGAAAGTCCTCCACAATTTTGGTAACTATTACCAATATCTTCAACTATTTTAGCTATTGCTTCTAAAATGTTCATAAAATTTATTACTAAGATATTTTTACTCTATATCTTAATTTTTCAGTTTCAGATGTAATCCACTGAATTCCTGCTATGAGAAAAATGGGAATTTCCTTTCTTATAACCAATCACATCATTTCCAGCATGCCAAATGTATACAAACATAGCGCTCACAATAAAATTGGTAAAACCTTTTTACTGAATTGGTATTTATTGTTCATGTGCTTATTATTGCATACATTGTGTTCATTATCCAAATATTATATATATACACATATATGTATGTGGGTATTATAATACTATTACATTTTTTCAGATATGTTTATTCTTAATTTTTGTGGGTACATAGTATGTGTATATATTTATGTGACAATTGAGATATTTTGATACAGGCATACAATGGGTAATAATCGCATCAGGGTAAATAGAGTATCCATCACCTCAAACATTTACCCTTTCTCTATGTTACAAACAATCCAATTAAACTCAGTTATTTAAAAATGTACAATATATTACTGTTGACTATACTCACTATTGTGCTATTAAATACTATATCTTATTCATTCTATCTAACTATACTTTTGTATTCATCAAACATTCCTAATTCTCTCACCTCTCACTACCATTCACAGCCTCTGGTTACCATGATTGTACTCTCTATTTCCATGAGTACAATTGTTTTAAGGTTTAACTCCTACAATAAATGACAACATGTGAAGTCTGTCTTTCTGTGCAACCTTATTTCACTTCACATAATGACCTCCGGTTCTACCGGAGATAACGTCATTGTTGCAAATGATGTTATCTCATTCTTTTTTATGGCTAAACAGTATTTTATTGTGTATATGTCCTGAAGAGTTTTGTCAATGTTTTCTTTAAGTAGTTTTATACTTTGAGATCTTAGATTTAAGTCTTTAATTCATTTTGATTAGATTTTCAAGTACAAGGCAAAAGATAGGTGCCTAGTTTTACTCTTCTGGATATGGATACTCAATTTTCACAGCAGCACCCATTGAAGAGACTATCTTTTCTTCTATGTATGTTCTTGTATCTTTGTCTAAATAAGTTCCTGTATGTGTATAGATTTATATCTGAGTTCCCTATCCTTCTTCTCTGATCTATGTGTTTGTTTTTATACCATGCTGTCTTGGTTACAGTATCTCCATAGTATAAAGTCAGGTAATGTGATTCCTTGTTTTGTGCTTTTGGCTCAGGATGGCTTTGACTATTTTGAGTCTTTTGTCCTTCCATATCTATTTTAGGTTTATTTTTTTCTATTTCTGTAAAGAATGTTACTGGATTTTGATATTGATTGCATTGAATCTATAGATTTCTTTACGTAGTATGGATATTTTAACAATATTGATTCTTTTAATCCATGAATATGGAATATCTTTACATTTTTTGTGCCCTTTTTAATTTCTTGCATTAATGTTTTATAGTTTTTATTTTAGAGATTTTTTATTTTTTGGTTGTTTATTCCTAAATAGGTTGATTTTATATCCTGCAGCATTACTGAATTCACTTATCAGATCTAACAGTTTTTTGGTCGAGTCTTAGGTTTTCCCAAATATAAGATTATATCTACACACAAAAATAATTTGAATTATCTATTTTCCATTTGGATGCCCTTTATTTCTTTCTCTTGTCTGATTTCTCTAGCCAGGATTTCCAGTACTCTGCTGAAAAACAGTTGCGAAAATGGGCAATCTTGTTGTGTTCCTTGTCTTAGAGGAAGAGCTTTCAGGTTTTCTCCATTCAGTATAATATTACATATGAGCCTGTCATATATGACTTTTGTTGTGTTAAGGTAGGTTCCTTCTATACACAGCTTTTTAAGGGTTTTCATCATGAAGAAGTGTTGAGTATTATCAAATGCTTTTTCTGCATCAATTGAAAAGCTCATATATTTTTGTCTTCCATTCTGTTGATATGATGCATCACATTAACTTGTGTATGTTGAATCATCCTTGCATGCCTGGATAAATACACATAGTCATGATGAATGATATTTTAAATGTGTTCTTGAATTTGGTTTGCTAGTATTTGTTGAGGATCTTTGCTCAATGTTCATTAGGAATTTTGGCCTGCGGTTTTCTTTTTTGACATGTCTTTGTCTTGGTATCAGGGTAATTCTGTCCTCATAGAAAAAGTTTGGAAGTATTCCATCCTCCTCTATTTTTGAGAATAGTTTGATGAGGATTGATATTAATTCTCGTTTAAGTGTTTGATAAAATTCAGCAGTGAAACTGTTGGGTCCAAGACTTTTCTTTGCTGGGAGACTTTTTATTATGACTTTGATCTCTTTACATGTTATTGGTCTGTGCAGAGTTTGGAATTTTTTATGAGTCAATCTTGGTAGATTGAATGTGTGTAAGAATTTATCTATTTCTTTTAGGTTTTCCAATTTCTTGTATAGAGTTGCTCATAGTAGCCACTAATGATCCTTTCAGTTTCTGCAGTATCAGTTGGAATATCTCGATTTTCACCTCTGATTTTATTTATTTGGGTCTTCTCTCTTTTTTTCTTAGGTTAGACATATGGCAATTTTGTTTGTTGTTTCAAAAGACCAACTTTTTGTTTCATTGATGTTTTGTATTTTTTATTTTAATTTTATTTCTCTCTGCTTTAATCTTTCTTATTTCTTATACTTATTTTGGATTTGGTTCGCTCTTGCTTTCTAATTTTTTATATATTTTTTAAAATTTTAATTTAATTTAATTTTTTTATTTTATTTTATTTTTTTGAGATGGAGTCTTTCTCTGTCGCCCAGGCTAGAGTGCAGTGGTATGATCTCAACTCCCTGCAACCTCTGCCTCCTGGGTTCTCCTGTCTCAGCCTCCCGAGTAGCTGGGATTACAGGCACACACCACTACACCCAGCTAATTTTTGTATTTTGAGTAGAGACAAGGTTTCACCATATTGTCAGTCTGGTCTCGAACTCCTGACTTTAGGTGATCTACCTGCTTCGGCCTCCCAAAGTGCTGGGATTACAGGCATGAGCCACCATGCCTGTCCTGCTTTCTGGTTTTTATGATTATCATTAGGTTTCTTATTTGAAGTTTTTCTACCTTTTTGATTTAGGTGCTTGTTGCTATAAACTTTCCTCTTAGTACTGCTTATGCTGTATCCAACAGGTTTTGGTATGCCATTATCTTTTTTTTTTTTTTTTTTTGTAGAGAAATTTTTCAACTTTTTTCTTAATTTTTTATATCGACTCACTGGTCATTCAGGAGCATATCTTTTAATTTATTGTCTATGTATAGTTTCAATATTCATCTTGGTATTGATTTCCAGTTTTATTCCATTGTGTTCTGAGAAGATATTTGATATAATTTTAATTTTCTGAATATTTCAAGACTTGTTTTGTGGCCTTATATATGGTCTATCCCTGAGAATGATGCATATGTTGAGGAGAAGAATGTGTATTCTGCAGCTGTTGGGTAAAATGTTCTATAAATATCTATTAGATCCATTTGGTCCACAGTGCAGATTATGTCTGATGTTTTTTGTTAATTTTCTCTCTGGATAAACTCTCTAATGCTGGAAGTAGGATGCTGAAATCTCCAGCTCTTATTGTACTGAGGTCTCTCTCTCTCTTTAGCTCTAATAACATTTGCTTTCTATATCTGGGTGCTCCAGTGTTGGATGCATGTATGTTTACAATTGTTATATCCTCCTGCTGAGTTGACCCTTGTTCATTATATAGTGACCTTCTTTGTGTCGTCTTATAGTTTTTGTCTTGAAATCCATTTTATCTGGTATAAGAATAGCTACTCCCGCTTTTTTTTTTTTTTTAATTTCTCTTGGCATGGAATATCTTTTACCATCCTTTTATTTTCAGTCGAATGTGTCTTTCTAGGTGAAGTATATTTCTGGTAGACAACAGATTGTTGGGACTTTTGTTTTTTATGTATTCTGCCACTCTATGTATTTTGATGGGAAGAGTTTAGTTCATTTACATTCAAATTATTATTGATAAGTAAGGACTTACTCCTGCCTGTTTGTTTATTTGCTTTCAGGTTATTTTGTGGTTTTCTTTTCCTTCCTTCCTTCCTGTCTTCCTTTTAGTGAAGGTGATTTTCTTTGGTTGTCTTAGTTTCTTTCTCTAAAAATTTTTTTGTATGTATCTGTTATACGTTTTTAAATTTGAGGTTACCATGAGATTGCACATCACATTTTTAGCCTGTAATTATTTATTTTATTTTATTTCTAATTATCCAACTTTATTTTTCAACTGCGGTGTCAAGAAATGTCACAGCTGCTAGGGTGAATGTACAACTTCTGCAGCTTTCAAACCCAGGCAGGAAGCTACCTGACTGCACAAGACAAGCCATGAGGTGCACTGTTCAGGAAGAAATGGCTGGGTCTCTTTAACAATATTAGTTTAGAGCATTTTAAGGTAACACACACCCTAGTACTGCTTACAAGCCAAAGGAGAAAGGGCAAGGTATCCATCATATATCACATCCCTTCGAACAGGGAAATGAGCATCAATTCTGTGGGAACAACATCTTCGGATTACACATCAACTTGTTTTGCTTGGACTTCCATGGCAGCTGCAGCAGAAGCAGCCATGGTTCCACCGCATTCTGCCTCTGCTGCCTTTGTCTCAGCCCCACTTCCAGCCTCCGCAGCCTCACTTCTGGCCTCGTGGCCCCCTACTCAGACGCTGTTGCACAGAGCATGTGCTCTTCCAGCAGATGTTCAGCCTGAGGATCACTACTGTTGTCCGCTGTATCCACAGGGCCTTCAGACTCTCCTTGCTCTCCAGAGCAGTGCTCCTTCCCCATCTATAGCCCTCACTGCTGTGGTAATCTCCTGGACCAAGATATCTGCCGCCACCTCCTCAGGTGTCTCTTCCGTGTCCTCACCTCCTAAATTGCCATCTCCTCCCATTTCTGTGTCACCAGTTTCACTGGTGTAAGGGGCCTCACACCCGAGGTATCTGTCTGTTGTTCAAGAAACTCTTAGCCATATGGAGACTGGTTTTCTTGAATTGCTCAGCAGCCGGCCCAGTCTTATAGGAGGCCACCAAGGCAAACAAAGGTGGCCTGGTGGCTGGGGTTGCTTCCATGCACATGGCCTCTTATGGCCCGGAGTGAGGCACCTACAATTCCAACTCCCTCATTGCCAAGATCAACCAGCGTTGGGACATGGTGTCCAAGGAGGAAGGCAGGGACGGGAGCGCCACGGTGGGGAGGGCATGCAGGGCTGGGAGAACTCCTTCCACTTGCAGACCTTGGAGTCCTATGACTCTATGCCCTGCCTGCCAGAGCACAGCCCCTACCGCCCCAGTTACAGCTACGACTATGATTTCAACCTGGGGTTCCACCGCAATGGCAGCTTTCAGCGGCAGTACAGTGAATGTCGACACCTGGCCCTGGAGTAGGGCTCCCTCGATGGCTTCATGCTGGGCGGGGCCAGGGCCATTTCCAGGACCAGAGCAATCCCGGCACCTTCATGTGCAGCGACCCCATCAAGACACCCTCGGCCTCCCCTGAGCCTCTATCCATGCCCTAGAAAGAGCTTAACCACGTGAGTGGATGGGGTCTGGGAAGGCCCTCTCCCCAGGCAGCAGACTTCTTGGCTCTTCTCCCAGTCCATGGCTCCTGACTAAGGCTTGATGGGCGTGCAGGGGGCGGGTGGCTATGACAGTGCTGGCCTTATGGATGTGGTCACTTGTAGGACCGGATGCAGGATCAGGATCCACCCAGAAGGAGAGGGTTTGACCCTTCAGACTAGATGGCATGGGAAGGAAACAGAAGCAGCTCCAGATTTGTAAGGAGCCACACGCCAAACTAGCCTGGGTTGACAGCGAAGGAGGTTTCTCAGAAAATGATCTCCTGGTAACTTCCACTCAGGAGATGAAGAATTCAAAGGTGAGGATGAATTCTGTGACTCTGGTAGGCAGAGAGAAGGACAACGAGATGAGGAAGTGAAGAAGAGAAGGGAAAAGTAAAGGAGGAGAGACAGGATGCAGGACCACGCAGCCGACAGGATTCACTTGGCCTCTTCCGTGTGCAAGTTCTGTAGATTTGAAGAGGAAGAGATCCAGAAGCATCTGCAAAGCAAATTTCACAAAGAGACACTGCACTTTATAAGCACCAAGCTGCCCAACAAGGCAGTGGAATTCATCCAGGAATACATTATAAACAGGAATAAGAAAATTGAGAAGAGGCGTCAGGAACTCATGGACAAAGAAAGCACAAAACCAAAACCAGATCCTTTCAAAGAGATTGGCCAGGAGCCCTTTAAGAAGATCCAAGCTGCTCACTGCCTGGCCTGTGCTGTGCTGATCCCTGCTCAGCCACGGCTTCTCCAGCCACACCTGCACTCCACTGACCACAATAACCTATTTTTTAAATTAATGGCAACTTAACATTGAATGCATAAACAAACAGGCAAAGTGAAAACTAATAAAAACTCTACACTGCAACTTCATCTCCCTGCTTTTTAATTTTTTGTGGTTGTCTTATACGTCTTTCTATACTATGTCTTGAAAATTTGTTGGATTTCTTACTTCTGATAGTTTCATCTATTAGTCTTTCTACTCAAGGTATGAGTAGTTTATGAACCAGAATTACAGTGTTATGATATTCTGTGTTTTTCTGTGTACTTACTATTACAGGTGAATTTTGTGCAATATCTTCAGATGAGATGAATTATTGCTCATAAACATCATTTTATTTCAGATTGAAGAACTCCCTTTAGCATTTTCTTGTAGAATAAGTCTGATGTTATAAAATCCCTCCGTTTTTGTTTGTCTGGGAAAGTCTTTATTGCTCCTTCATGTTTAAAGGATATTTTTATTGGATATTGCCGAGACCAGCTCGGTTGGGGAGACCCTAACCCAGCAGCGCAAGAGGAATTAAAGACACACACACAGAAATACAGCATGTGGAGTGGGAAATCAGTGGTCTCAGCCTTCAGAGCTGAGAGCCTCAGGCAGAGATTTACCCACATATTTATTGACAGCAAGCCAGTGATAAGCATTGTTTCTATAGATTATAGATTAAATAAAAGTATTCCTTATGGGAAATAAAGGGATGGGACGAAACAAAGGGATGTGTCTGGCTAGTTACCTGCAGCAGGAACATGTACTTAAGGTGCAGATTGCTCATGCTATTGTTTGTGGTTCAGGAACACCTTTAAGCAGTTTTCCGCCCTGGGTGGGCCAGGTGTTCCTTGCCCTCATTCCAGTAAACCAACAACCTTCCAGCATGGGCATCAAGGCCATCACGAACATGTCACGGAGCTGTGGAGATTTTGTTTATGGCCAGTTTTGGGGCCTGTTTATGGCCAGATCTGGGGGCCTATTCCCAACAGATATACTATTCTAGGACAATTTTTTTTTCCAACACTATGTGTATGTCATGCCATTCTCTACTGGCCTATAAGCTTTCCACCGGGAAGTCTGCTGCCAGACACACTGAAGATCTTTGTATGTTACTTGTTTCTTTTCTTTTGCTGCTTTTAGGATCATTTCTTTATCCTTGACCTTTGGAAATTTGATTATTGAATGTCTTGAGGTAGTCTTCTTTCGGTGAAATCTGCTTGATGTTCTATCACCTTCTTGTGCTTGGATATCGATGTATTTCTCCAGGTTTGAGAAGTTCTCTGTTATTATCCCTTTGAATAAACTTTCTATCACTCTCTCTACCTTCTTTTTTTTTTTTTTTTTTTTTTTGATAGAGTTTTGCTCTTGTTGCCCTGGCTGGTGGCAATGGTGCAATTTTGACTCACTTCAACCTCCACCTCCTGGGTTCAAGCAACTCTCCTGCCTCAGCCTCCTGAGTAGCTGGGATTACAGGCATGTGTCACCATGTCTGGCTAATATTTTTGTATTTTTAGTAGAATGGGGTTTCCTCATGTTGGTCAGGCTGGTCTTGAACTCCCGATCTCAGGTGATCCACCCGCCTCAGCCTCCCAAGGTGCTAGGATTACAGGCTTGAGCCACTGCGCCCTGCCTACCTTCTCTTTAAGGTCAATAACTCTTAGATTTATCCCTTGGAGGCTATTTTCTGGATCTTGTAGATCTTCTTCATTCTTTTGTATTCTTTTTTCTTTTCTCTCCTTTGACTATGTGTTTTTAAATAGCCTGTCTTCAAATTCCTTAATTCTTTCTTATGCCTGATCACTTTTACTGTTCAGAGACTCCAATGCATTTTTATGCATGCAGTTGCATTTCTCAGCTCCAGAGTTTCTTCTTGATTTTAAAAAGTATTTCAATCTCTGTTAAATTTATGTGATAGGATTCTGAATTCCTTCTCTGTCTTATCTTGACTTTCATTGAGCTCTTCCATAGAGATATTTTTAATCTACTCTCTGCAAGGTTACATATTTCTGCCTCTCTGGGATTGGTCACTGGTGACTTCGGTAGTTCATTTGGTGAGGTAACATTTTCCTTGATGGTCTTGATGCCTGTGGACATTTTTCAGTGTCTTGGAACTGAAGAGCTGGATATTTCTTGTAGTCTTCGCAGTCTGGGCTTCTTTGTACCTGTTTCTATTGGGAAGGCTTTCCAAGTGTTCAAAGGTACTTAGTTGCTGTGATCTAAGTCTTTGGTCACCGCAGCTGTATCTGCATTAGGGGGCACCCCAAGCCCAGGAGTACACTAGTTCTTGCAGGCTCACAGAGGCACCACCGTGGCACTCTAGGGTCAGATTTGGGAGAATTCTCTGGATTACCAGTCAGAGATCCCTGTTCTCTTCCCTTACTTTCTTCCAAACAAATGGAATCTTCATCCCTGTGCTGAGCTGCCTGGAGGGTGACAATAACACCCCTGTGAGCATCACCACTAGGACTGCACTGAGTCTGACCCAAAACCAGCACAGTACTGAGTCCCACCCAGGCCTGCAGTGACCACTGCCTATTTACCACCTATATTTTCTCAAGGTCCAAGGGCTCCACAATCAGTAGGCGGCAAATTCCGGTCAGGCTTCTTCTCTTCCATTCAGAGAGGTGAGTTATCCCAGTCCCTGGGTAGGTCTAGAAATGGTGAGCAGGAGTCAGGACCTGGAGTTGGGAACCTAGGAATCTACTTGGTGCTCTATCTAATGTGGCTGAGCTGGCACCCAAGCTGCAAGATTTTTCCATCTTTTCCTCCCCTTTCCTCAAGTAGAAAAGACTCTCTCTGTGGCCACCACTGCCACAGGCCTGCAGCAAATACTGACTTGCTAGTGCTGATGTTCAATCATGACCCAAGAGTTCTTCGGTTCACTTGTGGTGAATATCGACAGGCCTGCATCTCTTGCTTCAGGGTAGTGGGCTCCCTTCTGGCCTAGGGCAGGTCCAGAAATACCATGCAGGAGTGATTCCAGGCCTGGAATCAGGTATAGCAGAATCCCACTTGTGGCTGAACTGGCACCCAAGCCGCAAGATAGTCTCCTTTACTCTTCCCTCTCCTTTCCTCAAGCAGGAGTCTCTCCCCATAGCCACCACAGATGGAAATGTGCTGTGTTACACCTGAAGCCAGCATGGTTCTGAGTCTCGCCCAAGGCCCATGGCAATACTGCCTTGCTATCACTGCTAGTTATTCATGACCCAAGGGCTCTTTAGTCAGCAGGTGATGAATCCTGTCAGGAATGTATCCTTCCCTTCAAGGCAGCAGATTCCCTTCTGGCTCAGGGTATGTCTAGAGATGTCATCCAGGAGCTAGGGCCTGGAATGGGGGCCTCAGCACTCTGCCTGGTGACTTTTTCTCCTGTGGCTAAGTTGGTATTCAATTCACAAGACAAATTCCTTTTTACTCTTCTCTCTCCTCTGCTCATGTGGAAGGAAGGAGTCTCTCCTGGATCTGCAAGCTGTACTGTCTTGGGTTGGAGAAGGGGTGATGCAAGCACTCCTTTAGCCACCTCAGTTGGTGTCTCACTAGATTGCATGCACCCCAAATTTACTGTCTCCAAGTTCAGCACAGCGCCAGGACTTTCCCAGGAATTATATCCTTTGTGGCTGAAACTGCCTTCCAAGTTAATTTAGAACCCCAGAGCCCTTTGGCCTGTGGTGGTGTGGCTTGTTGGAACTCATGTTCCTACTGCTGGGGCTGACCTAAATAATCCCTCCTTGGGCACTAACTGAGTCCTGCCCCTTCTTACTTTCAGCTGTGATAGGATAGCACTGAGTTCCAATGCAACATTTCACAATCACTGTGCTCTCCCTCCCTCAAGCACACAGATTTTCTCTCCGCATCATGTGGCTGCTGCTGGGAAGTAGCGAGGGGTGGTGTAGGTGATTTAAGATTGTCATTTTTAGCCTCTTTCCTTAATATGATGTTAAAATAAGGTACTGTGGTTGCTTGCTTGATTTTTGGTTCTTATGAAGGTGCTTCTTTGTGTGGATAGTTGTTCAATCCAGTATTCCTGTTTGGGGGAAGATAGATGGAGTGCTCTGTTCAGCCATCATGCTTTGCCTCACTCTTCTCTGTTTTGTTTATATATATAGTTTTAACTGCACTTAATATTTTGTTTCCTTATTTTCTTATAAGTGATTAAATATCACTTCCCATTAATTCATCCCATACCTCTTCTCCAGAACTATATACTTTCATTATGTCCATACATTATGTAATTCATTGGTTTAATTTTGTTCTTTGATAAACACTCTTGAGGCCCTGTCCTTTTCTTCTCTAATCTGAAGTTTATTCTCTAATTCTGTGGGATAGCTTATGTCTTGTCACATTGTCACCTTGGGATTGACATTTAACTTGATCCTAGCAATTCCTATCAACTCCTTTCTGCATTGAACCCTCCCTTTTTTGTTTTCATTTCTTCATTCTTAATTTATGACTTTAATTTTAATGGGCCATATCTTATAGTAGCACATTGGAAATTATATGAAGAAAGTAAATTTCTTGAGGATTTGTACGTCTGTTAAAAAATAATTATAACAACTTCTTAAGAACTTCTTAGATGCCATACTCTACTCTTTGCATTTTATGTGTGTTTACTTATTTAATCCTCAGAACCCAGTAAGAGAATTATTGATTTCCTGGGAAAGACAAAAACTTAAGAAATTGAAATTTAAACCCCAAATTATGTAGACACTTGCTGTTCCAGAATTAAAACCCCTGAAATCCGACTCTAAGTTTGTGTTTTAACCCTACACTATGCAAACACCCAACAGCATTATTCTACCATCACATGTGATGAATAATTATATTTGATGCAGAATTCTAGCTTCCACTGTCACCGACATATTTTTTCTCTTTTTATTGTTATTCCTTCTGAAATTCCTATTGTTTACGTATTGTGTGTGGGTCATCTGGTTTTTGTCATCTTTTCATGTTTTTTTCCTCCATTTGTGTTCTGATTTTGTAACTTTATTTTCCAACACTTTACTATTGAGTTTTTAATTTTTTCTAATATATTTTAAATGTCAAGTATTTTTTCTTTTTCTTGTTCCCTTTTTGTATACTTATAAACAGTATCTTTTGTCATTTTTATACATATATAAACTGCACATGTTCTCTGTATGATAATCTTGCTGAGCTTTTTCTTGGGGAAATTCAACTGTCAAACTCTCTGTTTCTCTAGAGAGGAATTATTTATCATTCTGCCTGAAGACTGCAAACGCAGTAGCCAGTGTTCTCACAGCAGAGTGGAGGAGGTGGTTTTACCATGCTCTATATAGATTTCCAAAGATGCTCACCTTTCCACATAGTATTTTCATCCTCAGCTATGCTTGGGTCCCCAAGTCTGAAGCAATGTCTGACTTAAGCTGTTTAGACAACTGATCTTCAGTTCAAAGCAGGTGATTATTCCTTACACAGATTTCCAAACAATTCTCTTTTTATCAGCCCAACATACACCCAACTATCAGAAGTGCCTCCAATTTATGCAGTTCTGTGATTCAAATGTGTTTTTGCTGGGTTCTACCTACGATTGCATTAGAATGCACTTCTAGTTCTAACCAGTTATCATGTCTTCATTTGTTTTTAGTTTTCTTTCTTTCTTTTCTTTTCTTTCTTTCTTTCTTTTCTTTCTTTCTTTCTTTCTTTCTTTCTTTCTTTCTTTCTTTCTTTCTCTTTCCTTCCTTCCTAGTTTCTTTCTTTTCTTTCTTTCTCTCTCTCTCTTTCTTTCTTTCTTCTTTTTTTTTTTTTTTGTTTCAGTCTCACTCTGTTGCCCAGGCTGGAGGGCAGTGGCGTGATCTCGGCTAGCTTCAGACTCCACCTCCCAGGTTCAAGTGACTCTCCTGCCTCAGCCTCCTGAGTGGCTGTGATTACAGGTGCCCGCCACCACACCCAGTTAATTTTTTGTATTTTTAGGAGAGATGGGGTTTCACCACGTTGGTCAGACTGGTCTTGAACTCCTGACCTCAGGTGATCCGCCCGCCTCGGCCTTCCAAAGTGCTGGGATTACAGGTGTGAGCCATCGTGCCTGGGCTGTTTTCAGTTTTCTACAATATATTGCTGTTTCTCCTATTCCATTTTTGATATTATGGTGTATCAACTTTTATCTCTTTTCTGACATTTTAGTGTGATTTCAGCATGAAGCAGATGTTTCTCAGAAGTTTGTCTTCATTCATAAATAGAACCCAAGACCTCTAAGTTATCACTGGAAAAGAGAATATCCTCAAAAAGAGAGACATGTGGACCCTGGAGACATAATAATTTACCCCGAAAATTATGTTTATTCTGTTATTGTTATGCTACTGGCAGCAACACTCTGACCACTTCTACCTAACCAACTGCCCTTTTAATGTAGATCAAAATATGAACAGCTTCCTTCTCTTCTTTCCTCTTTTACTATGTTTAAAAACACTTGATTGTTTTATAAATATGTAATTGATTTGAAGATAAGAAAAATCATTTAAAAGTGGAATGTAGTATGTAAGTAAAGGATCTGGCTAGCAAGGTCTTAACACATCCATGTGGGCCCAAGATGTAAGAAAATAAAGATCATGAAGAAATTACTGACTCCTAATTTTATGACCACTCTCCTCTCATTCCACAGATGTACTTCAATTTGAAGGACAGCCTTGTTCACAAGCAAAGGTGAGTTATAGAATACTTCTGTTTACCCATTAATTATCTATTTACATGAAATACTTCACTTGCAAAGTTCCAAAAGTACAGAAAATTCTTTCTTCTTTCAGTAGAAGATTGTATATAGTATGTGTAATGTGTAATGTGAATTGTATATAACAGAGGTGGAGGATAAACTTCACCAATTAAATCATTTTTCACACTTCACTAACAATATGTTGAGAGGAAAGCTTATAATGCAGAAGATGTTAAGACTGGCAATATTTTTCTCCATCTACAACTTCAATGGCAGGTGGTTATTTTGACATTGTCTGTGTCATTTTCTATCTTAAGTGGTAGAATATGCCATCATTTTAAGTATCAATATATGTTATTGCTTATAGAAAACAATCAGGGGATAGGAAATGATTCTAAAATATGTATATTATTTTCAAGAAAAAGGCAATAAACTCAAAGGTAGCAGGAAAAGTTCAAAATGTGAGAGGAGAACAAGAGAGAAAAATAATCATCAAATTGTTTAACTGTTAGAACACAACAAGTCAAGATATCCGGGCTGGCGAGAAGTGGGTTTTGAGAAGAATGAATTGTTAATAGGAAACTTACATAAGCATATGATTTAGAAGGAAACATTTTCAAGTTTTGCACAAAGAGATGATTATGACAGTATTTCAAGCAAGCATTTGAGCTTATGAAAATGAGTTTTTAAATGTATAGTTGTATTATACAAAACATCATTGCTAATCTGTTTTGCTTAAGATAGTGCCATCAAATACCAAGAAATTTTTAAATACTTTTGAAAACTGAAATTTGAGATTCCAAACTTTCAATATTACAGGAGATAAGTATAAGAGGGGGTTCATTGTTACGTCTAAACTTAGAAAGAAAATATGGCTCCTATATTTTGACAGAATATTTGCCTTACATGTACCCAGACCTGATTTCTGGAAAAGTCAGATACAATTGATGCTCTATCCTCCTAAACGAAAAATAAGCTTTCCAATATTGATTGTAAGCATGTATTTTGAAATCACTGAAAATAACAGTATTTGACAACTTATCCACACTATGGGTTAAATTTTTTAAAAATGCTACAGCAGTAAATTTAATTTGGAGAATTTTGTAAGTGCATAAAAAGCGAAAAAATTCACATCTTCCTCCATACTGTGCCACGTCTCCTGTACAAGAAGTAAATATATTCCCCTCACTCACTACAGTTCCTATAGAATAACAAAGGCATAGAGAAAGTTATGACGATTTTTTAAAGAATAGCATATCACAAATATTAATCAGTAATTATAGATTCTTCCATGTGAAATTTAGGGCAATACCTCATTTTTGAATTTCTTTCAGGTTTATGTTACAGTAGGAATGTCTTAGATTTAATACAGAGAGACTATGCTTCAGGGTAGGAGCCATATCTTTCTCCTTCATTTCTTTGCCTCTATATTTTAATTTAATATCTGTTTGTCTTACTCAGTACATGTTTATTGAATTATTTTTAAGGATGAATGAAGAAATAAGTAAATGCAAAAAATATCCTCAGTCAAAACACAAAATACTCTCACCAAAGTATAATTATTATTTTATATTATTTATTGAGTATGGCTCTACTCTCAATATATACAAATGATGCCTTAGCCTTCCTTCCTACTTTAATAATATATTTGACACTTAAAGATTCTCATGAATTTCAAATACACTTTGTTGTTTTAAAGACTATAACCAAAATAGTTATTTTCTTGAAGTTTTTAACCTTATTTGTACATATTTTAATTCTTGAAACATAAAATATTTGGCAAATAATTTTATTAAATCATTACAACTCGGTATCTTTTCAAATCAAAGACAGAAACCTACAAAATACAATGACAGCTACTAGGCCAATGATTCTCAAATGTGAGGTAGCACAGAAATCAACTGGGGAGCAGGTTAAAAGTATAAATTACCAAGCTCTTCTGTCAGAGATTTTGGCTCATCTGTCATCAAGTTTTATAGTTGATTTCTGATGCAGTTGGTATAGGATCTTATCTTGAAATACACTGGACTACAGTGTCATTTACATGATTGCAGCTATTGTGCCATGGTTTGGTTCTTCCAAGAGCTGATCTGAGATTAGGATTCTAGTGATAGAACTTTATTTTTGGAGTGAACTTTATATGAATAAACAAAAAAGAGAGGGATGCAATAGAGGAAAGGGTTAGCCCTAATAAAAGGTGGACTATTAAGATATTTTCTACAGTAACCAACTGAAGCCTAAACCCTGAGGAGTTTCTGATAAATGTCACCATAGACATACCTCAATATTATTTCCCAACAGGGAAAGAAAACTTGGGTATTTATATCCCAACTCCCAAGAGTCCTTGGTAAAGGCAAAATCCAAGTTAAATGTAAAATCCAAGAGATGTTAGTTTCTCATCATTTTCAATCTGCTTGGGGAGTTTAACAGGGCTATCTGCAGTTTGTGCACAATTGATCTTTAGCACAAGTGCAGACTGGCAAGTGGAAGTCACACAGAGTACATGGTAATAATGTCCATAATAGCTGAATAACATGGATCAGATACTGACAGTGTCTACCAGAGATTGGGTCTGTATATTTATACCTCCCTCTTTTGTGCCTAGAATTTAGTAAGCAACAAATATTTTTAATAAATAATGAATGAATGAGAGAAAGACAAAGCACTAGTAAATGAAGGATTCACATTCTGTTCAAATAAAATGGGAACAGTGATTAAGGCAAAATGAAAAGCTCTGAGAACCAGGGAGCTGACAGTCATGCACCTTAAAATATATTTTTCTCTTACATGATTTGTCATCATCTTAATAGGCACTATAGAATTGTCTGTTTTGTGTTGGCACCTTCTCTCACTCATCACCTTCAGAAATATTTTCTCTAGAACTATTCCCAATGGGATGATGCAACAGATTTTAATGGAAAGCTTCATGTTACAACACAAATGTTTGCTCCCAGTGAATATCCTTCTGCCCTCCTTATTAAATATTAATTCATTTTGTCTGTTTGGTCTAATCTTAATGTTTTTATAACAGCATTATTTTAAATAATCAAAAGGACAAATAGGAAATATATCTGAAAATTTCACACTTAGAAAACAGCACAAATAAATCTATATCTAATTTTTTCAGTCATATGTGCATACTTTACTACATACACTCACACAAATGTATATATCCTTGAGTAGGACACGTGACATGAAATCCCTTGAGATCACTGATGCAGATAGAAAGTGGGATGGCCTTTCAGAATCTCTGTCTTATCACCATGTCTCATATTTCTCATTCAAATCTCAAAGAATCAAGGACACACTCTTGGAAGCTGAAAAAACTCAATATTCCAAATATCTGACTCATATTCTGCTTGGGACTTACAGGGATTGGGGATGTATAAGCAAGTAATCATTTACTCCTAAATTAAAATTCTTTCACAAGAATGTGAGAAATATTCATTTCCACACTCATACCAGTTACTTAGTTAAATGCAGGGGTTACAACCAGAAGCCTTAAAGATATCAATGAGGTAACACAGAGGTGTCAATTAGTCTAGGTGCATATTGGTGCATGACAAATGACAAAAAGAAGGGAGAAGTAAAGTCTTTGAATGGGACAGTAGACATCTTGCGTAAAGTTATTCAAATAAAGGAAATATAAAGTATGTATACACACAAACACACACACACATACACACACACACGTCTTTTGAAGTCCAAATAAAACTTTTCAAAAACAAAGTTGCAGTATTTAATTTAGGGCAAAGAGTTTTCTTCCTTAAACAAAGCAGTTTTCTAGTTTTAACTTCAGATGATGCCCTTAAAGTGTAGTAATTCATAGCCATTTTAAATTTTCTGTTAATTTTCTATTCTGTCATATAATTGAAATCTTCTTCCTGCCATTCTTTGGAATATTTTAAGGAATGTTTGCACATTTGGACAAAATCCAGAGCTGTAAAGTTGCCTAAATGGATTACTTGTTATCTAAATATTAAGCAGTGAAACAGAAAGTGCTTAATAGGACCTTATGGTCCAGTGAGCAGGGTAAGGAAACGTCATAATGGATTCTCCAGAGTTTGTAGTCAGGCTTATTTGGAACGTAGCATACATGACAATGGACATCCAAAGGGCATTCCTTAGGTGTCTTTTGGAATAAGTATTATGCATGGATCTAATCAAATTCTAGCACCTCTTTCTTGCCAATATGATCTTTGCAGATTACTTAAACTGCTTTGGTAAGTTGCATAAGTTGCTTTGGTCAAGTATTGTGAAGATCAGTGGATAGTATTTAAAGTACTTGCACAATACACAACACATAGTAAGCACTAAATAAACATTGCTTTCTGTTATTTTATTATTAACATTATTATTACGCCTGCCCCAAGACCAGTGGCACAGAATACACAAGCAACATTTAAAGAACACTTAGGAAAAGATAGAAATAATAGTAGTAGCTGACATCTATTCAAAGATCACAATGTTTCAAAACTGTACAAAATGCAGGAACTCATTTAATTCTTCTATCAATCCTATTTCATTTCCAACTGTACAGAAGAATCTGAGCCTCTGAGAGATGAAGCCTCTTGCTCTAGGTCAGGTAGGTAGGAATGGCAGGGCTGGCATTTAAACCCACAGAGTCTAGGGTTAGAGTCAGGCTCTTAACTAATATCCTATACTATCTCTTGATAACAAGAAAACAGTCATTCCAGATAGGAACCACATGGATTAAAATGCCATTTAGGGCACGTAAAAAAGGAATAGCAAAAATGAATGAAAACAGAGGAGAAAAGATTTATTTTCCTTAGCTACATGTGGCTCACAGTTTACACCTATAAAGAATGAAACAGGAACCAGAAATTAAATACTACAACTGTGCTATATCAAAAGCATAAGTGTTATGTCAAAAGCATAAAAGCTATGTTAATGTCGGTATACTTTGTTTATGACTAAATAACCTGTATAGTTAGCTGCATAAAGCATGTTATTGGGTGTGTTCTGCCATTATCAATTCGTCTTGTTTTTGTTTTGTTCTCCTTTATTTTTATAATGTTGTAAGTTAAAAATTTTCTTTTCCTATATTGATTTAATAACATATTATAATGAACAGCACCTGACAATTACAGTCATTATTCTGATGTTCCACTAGAGGAATAATATTCCTTATTTATAATACGTAACGTTATATTACTTAGTGTGGGATTTATTTACATTCATGTGTATGTATTTCCCCAAGGTTATTCTGCCCTTCTTTGTCCTACATATCATTTTCTACAAGAGAAAACAATTTTATGTATGTGCTTGTATGTATACACACACACACACAGAGAGAGAGAGAGAGAGAGAGGTCAAACGCACATAAAACACAATCTAAAACAAAACACGTTTAGGGAATAGTTTTTGTTTCTCTTATTAGTAGCATTCAGTTGTACTTTGGATCCACAAAGTTAAATTATTAGCCTAATACTGTGAATTCTTTTATTATAAAATCACAGCAAAACTTACATTATATAATAACATTTGACCAATTTCTTTATATTTACTAATAACCACATTGCATACATTGTGAAAAAATATATTTCCATCAAATATGGAAATTTGGTCCCAGAATATTTTAGTGACCTGACCAATGGCACTGAGGAAATTGGGCTAAAACAGGATGCAGTCCAAGTCCTCAGACACCTGGCCTACTTCTTCTCATCTTCCCAGGCCAAGAGACACAGAAGCAGCAAAACTGTGCATCGCCAGACTAGTCCATGAATGCTTGAAGCAAAACATGCTTTTGTGGTGCCACAAACATTCTTAAAGCAGTTTTAGCAACACTAAAATGAAAAACAAAAGGAACATGGGCTCTAGTCCCAGGAAAGCCATGTTTTCTAATGTTTCCATTTGAAATAAACTCTGCATTCAACTCCCTAAAGCAACATTATTATGAACATGATTTTATGTGGATAAATTACTACTATATTTCAGCTGCACTGTGGGTTAAATAGGCTTTTGTGGGCTACAGTGTAGATATCATTACCTCATATACCGCTGCTACTACAGAAAAATGAATTTTGAGTCCAAGCTAATTTTTAAAAAATTATTAACATTGAAAATATTCCCTGGTAAACTGTTTTACTTTCACAAGACTGAAGATTTAACTATTACTACTTTGGGGCAGAAATGATATTGTATTCTCATATGTGTTCCATAGGGGTATTTTATTCCCATAATTTACCCATTAAAGTATCTTACCAATATGTTAGGTTGAAATATGTAAAAACTCCAATATTTGATCATTTTGAGCTGTAAAAGTAGCAATTCCATATAGTGTAATTTAATATACAAATATACAGTAGCTCAACTCTCTATTGCTGATATTTCAAGTCTTTTCTATATTTCCCATTACACAATGGCAACACCTAACCATAGGCAGTCATATTATCACATTTTGAACATTTTGATTAATTTTATTTATATTTAAACACTATTTATTTAGCATCTCCTATATTCCAGTCATATCCTATGTGTTTTGTGTGATAAAAGTAATACAAATTTATTGTTGACATTGCACAAAATATAGCGAGACGGGCAGATCACGAGGTCAGGAGATAGATACCATCCTCATGAACATGGTGAAAACCCGTCTCTACTAAAAAATACAAAAAAAAAAAAACTAACCGGGCGAGGTGGCAGGTGCCTGTAGTCCCAGCTACTCAGGAGGCTGAGGCAGGAGAATGGCATAAACCCAGGAGGCAGAGCTTGCAGTGAGCTGAGTTTCAGCCACTACACTCCAGCCTGGGCGACAGAGCGAGACTCCGTCTCAAAAAAAAAAAAAAAAGATACAAATAATAAATGTCATGAGTAAATGCAAAAATACAACTAACAATTTTGTAATCAGTTACTTGTTTTAAAAATACATAAAAATAGGATCACTATATGTATGCAGTTATAATTTTTAGATGTTTGTATTGTGTACATTTAACTGACACTCTCTTTCCTATGTCAGAAAGTATTTTTGGTATACAGACATTTCAATGGTTGATAGCACTCCATGGTATGGCTCCACGCACATCATCTGTATTAGGCCACTCTTGCATTGCTATAAATAAATGCCTAAGACTGGGTAATTTTTTTTCTTTTTTTTAAAGATGTTTAATTGGCTCACAGTTCTGCTGGCTATATAGCAAGCATAGTGCCAGCATCTGCTTCTGGAGATGCTTCAGGAAGCTGTTTCTCATGGTGGAAGGCAGAGCAGGAGCAGGCATCCCACAGGGCAAAACAGGAGCAAGAGTGGAGAGGAGGTGCCACACACTTTAAATGATCGGATGTCACATGAACTCAGAGCAAGTGCTCACTTATCACCAAAGTGATGGCCCCCATCATCTGCCTCCATGATCCAAATACCACCAGGCCCTACCTCCAAAGTTGGGGATTACATTTCAACATGAGATTTGGGTAGAGACAAATATCCAAACTACATCATTTTGCCCTCTGCCCCTGCTCCCACCCAAATCTCCCATCCTTCTCACATTGCAAAATACAATTATAACTTCCCAATTATCCCCCAAAATCTGAACTCCTTTCAACATTAACTGAAAAGTCCAAAGTCCAAAGTCTCATTTGAAACAAGGCAAGTCCCTTAAACCTATGAGCCTGTAAAATTGAAAAGAAATTATTTACTCCCAAGATACAATGAGGGTATAGGCATTGGGTGAGCCTATGCCTCACCAAATCAGCCAAAAGAAAGGAGGCAGAGGTAGTCATTAAATGTTAAAGCTCTGAAATAGCCTCCGCTGACTCCATGTCTCACATCCAGGGCACACTGTTACAAGGGTTGGACTCCCAAAGCCTTGGGCAGCTTTGCAAGGTTCAGCCTCAGTGGCTGCTCTCATAAGTTGTTGAGTGTTTGTGGCTTTTCCAGGCACAGGGTCCAAGCTACCAGTGAAACTACCATTCTCAGGTCTGGAGGGCAATTTCCCCCTTCTCACAGTTCCATTAGGTGGTACCTGAGTGGGGACTCTGAGTGGGGGTTCCAATCTCCCATAGTCTCCCTTGGCATTGCCCCAGCAGAAGTTCTCTGTGGGGGCTCTGCCCATGCAGCAGGCTTCTGCCTGGGTACCCAGGTTTTCCATACAACCTCTGAAATATATGCAGAGGGTACCAAGTCTCATTTACTCTTCCACTCTGTGTGCCCACAGGCTTAATGCTACATGGAAGTCACCAAGGTTTATGGCTTGCACTCTCTGAAGCAGTGGCCTGAGCTGTACTTGGGGTCCTCTGAGCCAAGGCTTGAGCTGGAGTGGCCTGGATGTGGGGAGCAGTGTGTTTAGATTGAGCAGGGCAGTGGGGCCTTGAGTCAGGCCCCTGAAACCATTCTTCCCTCATAGGTCTCAAGGCCTGTGATGGAGGGGCTGCCATGACAGTCTCCAAAATGCTTTCAAGGCCTGTTTCCCATTGTCTTGACTTTCAGCACTGGACTCCCTATTAGTTAGTAAGTTTCTCTAGCAAATGGTTGTTCCACAGCCTGCTTCAATTGCTCTCCTGAAAAGGCTTTTGCTTTCTCTGCCACATGGCCAGGCTGCACATTTTTCCAACTTTTATTCTCTGCTTACCTTTTAAACAGAAGTTTCAACTTTAAGTCATTCCCTTGTTCCCACATATGAGTACAGGTTGTTAGAAGTAGCTAGGCCACATCGTGAATGCTTTGTTGCTTAGAAATTGGTTCTAGCAGATACCTGAAATCATTACTACGAGGTTCAAAGTTCCACAGATCTCTAGGGCGCGAACAAGTCCTTTGCTAAGGCCTAACACGTGACCTCTGATCCAGTCCTCAATAAGTTCCTCATTTTCATCTAAGACCATGTCATCCTTGACTCCATTATCCATATCACTACCAGCATTTTGGTCACAACCATTTGACCAGTCTCTAAGAAGTTCTGAACTTTCCCTTACCTTCCTGTGTTCTTCTGAGCCCTCCAAGTGCTTTCAACCTCAGTGTGTTACCCAGTTTCCAAGTCATTTCCACATAGTCAGGTATCTTTATAGCAATACCCCACCCCTCAGTACCAATTTTCTGCATTAGGCTATTCTTGCATTGCTATAGATAAATACCTGAGATAGGGTAATTTATAAAGGAAAGAGGTTTAATGGGCTCATCGTCCTGCAGGGTTCACAGGATGCAAAGTGCCAGCATCTGCTTCTGGGGAAACCTCAGGAAGCATTAACACATGGCAGAAGGTGAACGTGGAACAAGTACTTCACATGACTAAAATAGGAGTAAGAGAACTGGGGGCGATGAGGAAGTGCCACACACTTTTAGAAAGCCAGATCTCATGTGAACTCAGAGCAAGAGCTTACTTACTACGACCAAGGGTAAGGCCCAAGCCATTAATGAGGGCTCTGCCCCCAGGATCCAAACCCCTTCCACCCGGCCCCACCTCCAAGATTTGGGATTACATTTCAACATGACATGTGAGCAGAGACAAATATCAAAACTATATTACCATCTCATTTCTACTCCAACTTTTGGATAGTTAGGCTAAAACTAATTTCTCACTTTCTGAAACATGATGGGATGAGTGTTCTTTCTTATAAAATTTGCATGCATCTCTGATTCCAACCATAGGAAAATATTTTCTTAGAATTTGACTTTCTGGATTAAAAAGTAGGTTCATTTTACTTTGTTACTGGAAATATCTTCCATATTATTTTAAAGGACATATTCCTTGAAAACAACCCAAACATTACAGAAGCCAACCAAACCGAAATGAACATTATACATCCACTTACCAGGAAAAACCACTGTTGATATTTTGGCATATATATGCCCAAATATATAAGGCCCAAAGCTTGATAGCTACTGTGTAATAAAGAGGTTACATTTACGTTTATGTTTTGTCATTGCATTTGTTTTCATTTTAGAATCAATTTTGGGATAACATATACATAAATAAGATACAGGTATTTAAAGTAGGAAGTTACACTAATTTTGAAAAATGCATGTATCTGTGCTATAATCACCACAATCAATACACAGAATATTTTGAACAGCGTAAAGGCTTTTCTTTTATCCATTCCTAGTCAGTCCCAGCTCTCATCTAGGGCCCCAGACAACCCACTCACCCACTTTCTATAACTATATATTAGATTTGTCTATTTTCCATTTTTAGATAAATGAATTCATAAAATTGCCAGCATGTACAGTTTTGCATCTGTTTTTATTTAGCAGAATGTTTTTGAGATTCTATTTTGATGAACATATTTGAAGTTTTCTACTTTATCACTGAGTGCTGTAGCCTTATATGAATGTGGCAGGCAGAATAATGTCACCCCAAATATGTTCATGTCTTAACTCCTAGAATCTGTGAAATGTTACCATACATGGCTATAGGCACTTTGCAGCTGGGATTAAATCAATGGCTTTGAGATGGGGAGATTTTTCTGAATTAACCAAGTGGACTCAGTATGATTTCTTGATGTGACAGTTAATTTAATGTATTAGCTTGTCTAGGTTATGATGTCTGGTTTTTCTTTTTTTTTTTTTTTTTTTTTTTAGTTAAACAATAGTATAGATGTTACTGTAAAAATGTTTTAGATATGTTGCTAACATTTTCAATCCATTCTCTTAAAGTAAAATAGATTATACTTCATAATGTGGGTGGACTTTATGCAATCAGTTGAAGGTTTTAAGAGCAAAGACTGAGGTTTCTTGAAGAAAAAGGAATTCTGCCTCAAGAAATTATGCCTGAGTTTTCAGCCTGTTGGCCAGTCCTGCATATTTCAGAATTGCCAACCTCTATAATCTTATAAGCCAATATCTTAAAATAAATATTTCTGTCAGTGTGTATGTATGTGTGCACATGAGTAAGTGTGTGTGTGTGTAACTTTTTTTGTAGAAACATTACTGACATACATAGATGTTTGGTCAAAGGGGCATGTGACCACAGAAGACTAGTCAGAGATATAACGTTGCTTGCTTTGAGCGTAGAGGAAAGCGTTCACAAGCTCAGGAACCTGAGCAGCCTCTAAGCTGGAAGAGGTGAGGAAACATACTCTCGCCTCCAGGAAGAAAAACTTGCTGACACCTTGCTTTTAGTCCCATGAGACCTATTTTGTACTTCTAACCTCAGAACCTTAAAATGATAAATTTATGATATTTCCATTGCTAAGTTTGTGGCTCATTATGCAACAATAATTTGTGAACAATACATTTATTTATCCATTCACTTCCTGATTGGCAAAGTAATTTTTTTTCTAATTCCTTTGTGTAATGAATAAAGTTGATATAAACATTAATGTACAGTTGTTTGGATAAACATATTTTTCCTTCTAATGAGTGAATTCATAGAAATTCGAGTCACAATTTTCTGTGGTGAGTTTATAACTCTATAAGAAACTACAAAAGAATCACCAAAGTGGTTGTAGCATTTTAAAGTCCCAAGAAAATATGTAAGAGCTTTAACTGTTTCACGTTTTTGTCAACAATTTGTCCTATCAGACTTCTAAAATTTCAGGCATTCTAATAGGTGTAAAGTATCTCATTTTTTTTAACAGTTTTATTGAGATATAAATTACATACCCTAAAACACGCTTATTTCAAATTTAAAATGTTATTTTTTGTAAATTCACAAAAATATCACCAAAATCAATTTTAGAACATTTGCATCACTCCAGAAAGTCTGTACATATTAGCAGTCATTCCCAATTTTGCCCCAAATCTTCCTCACCATTACTACCCATCCATAGATTACCATCAATCTATTTTCTGTTTTTATAGATTTGCTTATTCTAGATGTTTCATATAAATCAAGTATATAATATATAGTACTATGGTTTGAATATGTCCCTCAAAAGTTAATGTGCTAGAAATATAAACCCCAATGAGGTTATATATCTAGAGATGTTTTTAAGAGCTAATTAAGGTTAAATGAAGTCATATGGATGGGGTCCTAATTCAATAGGCATGTGGCCTTATAAGAAAAAAAAGAAAGAGATTTCAGACATACTTGATCTGCTTTGGCCTATAATAAATACCCTCTGCCATGTTACAACATAGTAAGAAGACCCTCACCAGATGCAAACCCTCAACTTTGGACTTCTCAGCCTCCAGATTTGTAAAGCCTAAATTTCTTTTACCTGTAAATTACCCAATCTCAGGTATTCTGTTAAAGCAATAGAAAACTGACTTGTTTCTTTCACATACAATGTTTTTATTTTTTATTCATGCTATAACACATATTACTACTTTATTCTCTTCTACTGCTGAATATACTGTATTGCATGAATAGATCATGGTTTTGAATTTATTCATTAGTTGACAGACATTTGTATTGTTTCTAACATTTTATTATTATCAAAATTCTGCTGTAAATATTTATCAAGGAATTTTTGCATGGAAGCATGTTTTCAATACTCTTGGATACATGGTAGCAGTAGAAGTATATGGTAACTCTATGTTTGCCATTTTTAAGGAACTACCAAACTATTTTTGAAAAGTGGCCACATCATTTCACATTTCTACCAGCAATGAATGAGTGTTCCCGTTTCTCCATATCTTTGTCAATATTTGTTTTTACATGTATTTTTAAATTATATCTATCCCACTGGGTGTGAAGTAGTATTTCCATTTAGTATTAATATACATTTTCCTATTCTCTAATGATGTGAAGTTATCTCATTATGTGTTTATTTGCAATTTAGACAACCTCTTTGGGGAAATGTATACTTCAATCTTATGCCAATTTTTCAGTTGGGTTATTTGTATTATTATTGAATTGTAAAAGTTGTTCATTTATTCTGGCTACAAGTTCCTTTTCACATATACATTTTGCAAAAATTTTCTACTATTCACTAGGTTGTGTTTTCACTTTCTCAATTGTGTTCTTTGAAGCACAAAATTTTAAAATTATTTTGATGATTAATTTTATGTATCAACTGTACTGGGCCAGAGGATGCCCGGATATCTGGTTAGGGATTATTTCTGGATTTGTCTGTAATGGCATTTCCAAAATACACTAGCGTTTGAATTGGCAGACTGAATAAAGCAAATGGCCTTCTCCGATGTGAGTAAGCATCATTCAATCATTTGAGAGTCCGAATGCAGTAAAAGGACGTTGAATGTTCCATCTCTGCCTGACTACATGAGCTGGGACACTGATCTTCCCATGCCCTCAGTTCTCCTGATTCTCAAGACTTCAGACTTCAGACTCAAATGGAGATTTATACCAGCAGCTCTTCAGCTCTCAGCCCTCTACACTGTATCATCAGCTTCCCTGGGTTGCCAGCTTGCAGAGGGCATATTGTGGGAATTCTTGGACTCCATAATTTTATGAGCCAATATCTTATAATAAATCTCTTTAAACATACACACCCATTCACATATACACATGTACACACTAACACGCACACAGATTCTGTTTCTCTGTAGATCCCGGATCAATACAACTATGATAAAGTCAAATTTATCTTTCATTTGTGTAATTTGTGCTTTTCGCGAAATATCTAAAGTTATGAATATTTACTGCTACATATTTTTATGAGTTTTATAATTTTAGCTCTTACATATAGGTCTATGATACATTTTCAGTTAATTCTGATGTAAATAAGGATGGAGTCCAGCTTTATTCTTTTGTAGGTGGAGAACCAATTGTTCCAGCACAATTTGTCAAAAAGTTTATCTTACAAAATTGAATTTCTCTGGCATGCTCCAAAAATCAATTGACTTTAAATGTCATGGTTTATATCTAGACTCTCAATTTCTTTCAATATATATATATGTGTTTGTCTATATGCCACTACCAAACTGTCTTGATTACTGTAGCTTTGTATTCAGTTTTGAAGTCAGAAATTATGGGTTATCCAACTTTGCTCTTTGTTTTAAAGGCTGTTTTGGCTACCCTTGTTTTTTAAATATTAACATGAATTTCAATATCACTTTGTCAATTCCTGAAAAAAAAGATGGAATTTGATAGATATTTTCTTGAATACATAGATTAATTTGAGAATAATTGCCACTTAAACGATATTAAGTTTCTGAGAAATAACACTGGAACATCTTTCCATGTGTTTAGGTCTTCTGTAATACCTTTCAACAATGTTTTGTTGTTTTCAGTATACAGATATTGGACTCCTTTGCTTAATTTACTTCTAAGTACTCTATTTCTTCATATTATTTTAAATAAAAATGATTTTCTATTTTCTTTTTTGGATTGTTTATTGCTAGTGTATAGAAATGCAAATGATATTCATATACTGATCTCATACCCTAAAAGCTCACTGAACTTATTTATTTAAAGTTCTGAGAGTTTTTTTTTTTTTTTTTTTTTTTGGATTTCTTAAGATTTTCTAGATATAAAATCATTTCATCAGCACATAGAAATAGTTTTATTTCTTCCTTTCCAATATGGATGACTTTTATTTATTTTTCTTGCCTAATTGTCCTGGCTAGAACTTCTAATACAATGCTGAACAAAATGTGAGAGTGGACATCATTGTACTGTTTATGAACTTAAGGGGAATTTAGTCTTTTACCGTTAAGTATGATGTTAGCTTGGATTTTTTGTAGAAGCACTTTATTCGGTTGACCAAGTTCTCTTGTATTCCTAGTGGCTGAGTGTTTTTATAATGAGAGGGTGTTGGATTTTTTTCAAATACTTTTTCTGTATTTACTGATATGATTATGTGTTTTCCTCATTTGTTCTACTGATATGGTGACCTACATCATTTGATTTCAAATGTATGATAACCTTTTCATTCTTGGGATAAAATCTACTTAGTCATGGTATATAATGATCCTTTTTATATGATGCTATATATGGTTTCTAGTATTTTCTTAAAGACATTTGTGTCTAGAGTCACAAGATACATAGTTTTTCTTTCTTATGATGTATTTGTCTCGTGATGGCATGATGGTAACCCTAGCCTCATTAGATGAGTTGGTAAATATTTTTTTCCTCTTCTATTTCTTCCAAAATGTTGTAACTGATTGGTATTCATTCTTTTCTAAATGTTTGGTGGAATTCACCAGTGATGCCATAGGAACCTGACTTTTCTCCATGGAAAGTTTCTTATTAATTCAATCTCCTTACTCCTCTTAGGTCT
Organism: Piliocolobus tephrosceles; assembly: GCF_002776525.5. Lineage (NCBI taxonomy): Eukaryota > Metazoa > Chordata > Mammalia > Primates > Cercopithecidae > Piliocolobus > Piliocolobus tephrosceles. The sequence goes on from NC_045447.1 coordinate 70,781,860, forward strand.
AGTCAGATTTTTGGCATTTTCTTGACTCAGTTTTGGTAGTTTATGTTAGTCTAGGAATTTGTCCATTTTATCTAAGCTATCTAATTTGTTGAAGTATAACTGTTCATATTACTCCCTTAAAATCCTTTTTGTTTCTACAAAACTAGTAGAATGTCCTTTCATGCCTAACTTTAGTGATTTGAGTCTTTTCTCCTTTATATTAGCATGACTAAAGCATTATCAATTTTATCATTTCAGAGAACTAATTTGTGGTTTTGTTTATTTTCTCCATTTCTTTTTTTTCTCTCTCTCTCTCTGTCTCTCTTTCTCCATTGTTTTGCTGATCTCCATTTCACTTGGTCTACCCTATTTTTAAAGCTCTTTCTTTCTTCTTGCTCTGGTTTTAGTTTCACCTTCTTTCTCAAGTTTAAGGTAAAAGGTAAGGTTGCTCATTTGAGATCTTTATACTTTTGTAATGTAAGTGTTTAGTGTTTAATTCTCTAAATGTCCCTCTAAGTTCTGTTCTATTTGTATCTTATGGGTTTTGTATGTTCCATGTTCATTTTTATTCATCTCATAGTATTTTCTAATTTCCTTTTCTTCTTTTTTTGATCTATTGGTTATTTAGATGTGTGCTGAATTTCTCACTGTTCCTTCTGTTATTGATTTCTGATTTAATTCCACTGTGTTTGGAGAACAGATTTTTGTCTGACTTCAATCATTTAAAATATGTTGAGTCTTATTTTGTGAACTAGCATAAGGTCTCTTCCAGAAAATGCTCCAAGTGCTCTTGAGAAAAATGTGCACTGTCTTGCTTTTGAGTGCAGTTAGCTATATAGATCTCTCTTAATGTTGCTAAGTCTCCTATATCTTGTTGATCTTCTTTTTAGTTGTTTTATGCACTATTGAAAGTGGGGTATTAAAGGCTACAAACATGATTGTTGAATTGTCTATTTTTCCCTTCATTCTGGCAGTTTTACATCATGTATTTTGGGAGTCGTCTTTTTAGGTTCATGTATTTTTACAATTGTTACACATTTCTAGTAGATTGACCTTTCTATTATCCTAAAATCTCCTTCTTTACTTTCAGTAACACTTTGTTGTTGTTTTACTCTCCATTATGTGTTATTTTAGTATAGCTGCTCCAACTTTGAAATGGTTGCATTTGCATGAGTATTTTTTCCATCCTTTTGTTCTCAAAATATTTGTCTTCAAACCTAAAGTGTGTCTCCAGTACAGAAAATATAGTTGTACCTTGTGTTTTTAATCCAGTCTGTCAATTATTCTAGAACATAAAATGTTTATCTTATCAGGACGCATTTCAAATTTATATACTATATTAATTTCAGTGAGCATAGAAATGTTACTTCTATACAGATTGATTTCCTCCCCTTTTTGTGCTGTATTTGTTACATATATTCGATCTATGTTGCAAACCCAATGATACAATGCTAAATTATTGTATTTTGTAATTTTACGTCTTTCAAAGAAGCTGAGAGAAAAATAGCAGGTATATATTGCAGGTATTGTTATACTAACTTTTTTTACTCTCTTTGATTCTCTTCGTATATTCCTATGTATTTCAGTTAACCATTTTGTGTCATTTCCTTACTCGAATGAAGCTTTGTTCCCATCCACCTTCTTTGTGCTGTTATATAATTACATACACACTGTTTTAACAATTGCTTTTTAATCAGTTGAGAAGAAAGGAAAATAAACATGCAATTACAATGTCTTTGTAAATGACTTACTAATTACCTTTACCACTGTTTTTATTTTTTTCATGTGGATTCAAATTACTTTCTGGTATCACTTGTTTTTTTTCCTGAAAAAAAGTTCCTACGTTATGTCTTATAAAGCAGTTTTGCTAGAAACAAACTCTCCCTTTTTTTCCAACAATGCAGGGATGTCTTTATTTTGCCTTTATTTTTCTAAGTTAGATATTTTATTTTCACTTTATTGCAGATTCATATGAAGTTATAAGAAATTATACAGAGAGACTGTGTTTCCTTTACCCAGTTTTGTAATGGTAGTATCTTGCAAAACTAGTACGATATCAAAATTAGGTGTTGACATTGATACAGTCAAGACACAGAATTTTTTTTATCATGTTGTTCTTTTATAGCCACTCATCCCCACTTGCTCCTTAAGCCCTCACAGACACTAATCTGTTATTCACTTCTATTATTTTGTCATTTTAAGCATGTTTTGTAAATTAAACCACATAGTATGTAACCTTTTGAGAACAGCTGTGACACTGGCCTTTTCTTATCAGCAAAGTTCTTTGGCACTTATTTCAGGTTGTTGTCTATATCAATAGTCATGCTTTTACTTTATACTTTCAATTATATTTCATGGTATGACTGGACCGCAGTTTGTTTAACCATTTGCAGTTGAAGGACACGTGGGTTGTTTCCAGTTTTTGCCTATTACAAATAAAGCTTCTATAAACATTTGCATACTCAGTTTTGTGTGAAGATGTCAGCATTGCTTTGGGATAAATGCTCTGAAGTCCAATTGCTGAATTATATGAGAGTTTTATATACACTTTATTCAGAAATTTTCAGAGTGGTGGTATCAATTTATAGTCTTACCAGTAAAGTATGAATGATCTAATTCTCTTAATTTCTCCTATCTTACCAGCATTTAGTGATCTCATTGCTTGTGCTTTGAATTCCATTGTTCACATATTTTGTGAGAATATTTCTTAGTATTAGGCTATTTAATATTTCATTATGTTGTAAGTGTCTTAATTTGTTAATTTTGTGTATTTACTGACACTTCAAAATTATATATTCAATTGTATGTATTAGACACAAACAATTTTCAGTTAAATTTTTTTCTTAATTGTAAAAATTGTGTGACATATTAATTCTTGCCCAAATTGTTTTTTAAAAAATTCAAATTTAATCAATTTAAACATTGCGATATCCTAGTTTCTTTTTGTTGGATTTGCATAATTTTTAAAAATTTATTTTATCACAATTTTTAAACTGTGTAATTATATAAGTGTCTCTTGTAGACAGAACTTCATTTAGGTTTCATTTTTGACCAAGAATGGATATGGTCATCTCTTAATAGGTTAAATTCTTTTACATTTATGCTTCTACTAAAACATTCACAATTTTATTTTGTTCTTTGTCTTATTTTTATTTATTTTTGCTGTCCTATTGTTGTATGTATTTTTGACTATGATTTTCATGTGTTTTCTCATCTACATATGAGTTGACTGGATTTATAGAATCCATTTTAAAATGTGTTTATAGTGTTAATGTGTTTGAATTCTTATTTTAATTTTTTTAAATTTATTTTTATTTATTTATTTTTTTGAGACAGAGTCTAGCTCTGTCACTAGGCTGGAGTGCAGTGGCCCGCTCTCGGGTCACTGACATCTCCGCCTCCCAGGTTCAAGTGATTCTCCTGCCTCAGCCTCCTGAGTAGCTGGGATTACAGGCGAGTGCCACCATGCCTGGCTAATTTTTGTATTTTCGGTAGAGTCAGGGTTTCACCATGTTGGCCAGAATGGTCTCGATCTCCTGACCTCCTGATCCGCCCACCTCGGCCTCCCAAAGTGCTGGGATTACAGGCATGAGCCACCACGCCTGACCTGAATTTTTATTTTTTAATGTATTGATCTAAAGTAGTAATGGCATTTAAGATTTACTTCTCTTAAATATAAATGCATTAGCATGCTTATCCAACCTTTTTCCCTCCTGAAACTTTCACCATTTCTAAACACCAATAATTACACTTATTTTTGTAATTGTTATTGATATACTCTTGAGTTTTTTAATTTAATAATTTTATTTCTTATGTTTACACCATAGTGTTTTAATTTAAATAAATTAACAATCACTTTTTTCCTAACCATTGTACCCATAGTAGTTTAAAGCTAATTCTGTGTTTGAATTAATTTAATTTGAAGTAATTTAGCCATCATAATTATCTTTTTTAACAACTTTCCACATATTTGTTTTATTTGTTTCCTTATTGTGATTCATTTTTATTGAAGCTACAATCACAGTAAATTCAACAAAAGATAGTTACATACTTGAGAAGATACATCTTTTACATTTACACTGGCATGGTTACTTCATTAAAGAATTCTCGGGTCAAATAATTTTTTCTCCAAGTTTTGTATAAATTGTGTTTTGCTTTTTAGTAGCTATAAAGGCCAAGATAAAATTGAAGGAAAAGGGATTATTTGTTTACTCTCTTAGTGATGTGCTTTTATCCATCTGGAGTTCAGAAACTGATAATTAACACGAAAAATATCATAAAAATTAATTTTTGCCAACAATGGAATAAAAATTTCCTATTCTCAAAATTTAAAGAAAGACTGATTTTTTTTCCATAACAACCTAGCCATCATCCAGTAAACACTGAAATTGACTTTAAACTTTCCCAATTAATCCGTGACAGCTTCACATTAGTGCCCGAAGCATTTCAAAATCAGCCAATTAGTGACTTTTCCATGCTTCTGAAAGTTATTCAATCATCAGTAGCCTCTGTCTAGTGACCACATGCCTATGCCTGAAAATCAGGCAACCCCTAAACACTCAATAATCTGTGAACATGAAGCTTTCCCAAAATCTATGCAAAATCACATCCTTGTTTGGAGACCTGGGTTTGGAGATCACATCAAGCTCTTGTTTAACAAGAAATAACTACGTCTTTTTTATTTTAATTTTTGGTGGTGGTGGGCCACTCTGATGCATGTTTCCAGATCTAGATTTTTCATTCATATACATTAGACTACATGAAGCTGAAGAAAGAAGAAAGGCATGAGAGGGGAACCTGCAATGGGAGAGGAACATATGGATCAAAGCAAAATCTTCAAAGTGAGTTATTTAGTCTATTTATGCTGCTAAAACAGAATATCTAAGACTGAATAATTTTATAAAGAACAGAAATCTGTTTCTCACAGCTCCAAGGCTGAGAAGTCCAAGACCAAGATGCCCCAACTTTGGGTGTCTAATGAGAGCCTTCTTCTTGTATCCTCACATGGCAGAAAGGCAAGCTAGCCAAATGCTCTGGGAAGCCTCTCATAAGGGCCTTAACATCACTGAAAAAGAGGAGCCTTCACAGTCTAATCACCATTTAAAGGCCTCACCTCTTAACACAATCTTGTTGACTACACTTAATTTATTTTTTCTCAACAGAAATCATTTTATTTTTTCTTTTCTCCAGTTTTATTTTATGTTCATGGGGTACATATGCAGGTTTACCGTTTGAGTAAATTGCATGTTCTGGGATTTGATGTACAAATGATTTCATCACACAGATAGTGAGCATAGCACCTGACAGGTAGTTTTTCAACCTTCACCTTCCTCCTAACCTCTCCCCTCAAGTAGGCCCCCGTGTCTACTGTCTCTTTTTGTCCATGTGTACTTAACATTTAGCTCTCACTTGTAAGCAAGAGCATGCAGGATTTGGTTTTCTGTTCCCGCATTAATTCACTTAGGGTAATGGCCTCCAGCTGCATCTATGTTGTTGCAAATGGCATGATTACAGTTTTTTGTTGTTGTTGTTGTTTTACGGCTGCATAGTATGCCATGGTATATATGTACCACATTTTATTTATTCAGTCCACCATTGACTGGCATTTGGGTTAATTCCATGTCTTTGCTATTGTACTTTGATGAACATACAGGTACATGTGTCTTTTTGGTAGAAAAATTTCTATTCCTTTGGTTATATAACCAGTAACGGGATTGTTGGGTTGAATGGTAGTTCTATTTTAAGTTCTTTGAGAAATCTCCAAACTGCTTTCCACGGTGGCTGAACTAATTTACATTCCCACCAGCAGTGTATAAGCATTCCTTTTTCTCTGCAATGTCACCAACATCTGTTATTTTTTTACTTTTCAGTAATAGCTATTATGACTGGTATGAGATGATATCTCATACCAGTTTTGATTTGCATTATTCTAGTGATGTTATGTTGAGCATTTTTTCATATACTTGACGGCTGCAAGTACGTCTTCTTTTGAGAAGTATGTGTTGATGTCTTTTGCCGATTTTTTAATGGTTTGAATTTTGTTTTGTTGGTTTTCTTTGTTGTTGTTTATATTTTGTTTGTTTTGCTTGTTGATTTGTTTAAATCCCTTATAGATTCTGGATATTAAATGTTTGTCAGATTCATAGTTGCAAATATTTTCTTCCATTACGTAGGTTGTCTGTTTAATCTGTTGAAATTTTCTTTTGCTGTTTAAAAGTTCTTTAGTTAGGTCCCACTTGTCTATTTCTGTTTCCATTGCAATTGCTTTTGGAGATTTTATCATGAAATATTTGCCAAAGCCTATGTCCAGAATGGTATTTCCAAGGTATTCTTTCAGAGTTTCTATAGTGATAGGTCCTATGTTTAAGTCTTTAATTCATTTTGAGTTGATTTTTGAATATGGTATAAAAAAAGGATCCAGTTTCAATTCTCTGCATATGGCTAGCCAGTTATCCCAGAACCATTTATTGAATAGAGAGTTCTTCCCCATTGTTTGCTATTGTCAACTTTGTCGAAGATCAGATGTTTTAGGTGTGAAAATTTATTTCTGGGTTGTCTAACCTGTTCCACTGGTCAATTACACCTGATTTTTGAAGTGGACACTTTCAAACCATAGTAGTGAGTATGGAATTAAACACATTCAATTTAGTCAGACAAAAAACAGAATAGAAGGGACAAAAAGCACAAAATACTGAGCTCTTCTGGAGTACTGGTACCCCTGGTGACCACTGCCTAAGAACAACTTACTAGCTAGAAAGTTCAAGGCCCTTAAAAGCCTCTAGAAAAGAAAAGGAGAGAGGAGTTGAAGTGTGAGAATTAAAGTGTGAAAATAATGCCTTCACTTGTGATAAAATGAAAAACAGGTGGGAATTTTTCTATGAGCTTAGGTAATGGTGGACGCATTACTTCTTACATATTGCAAAGTGAATATAAATTAAATAGTACGCCTTTGAATTTCAAGAAGCCTATAAAAGTTAGACTATTTTATAATAGTTTTCCTGGTACATTAGGCAAGCCACACCTAAGTGAGTGGGCATAAGAATATCATTGAAGACAAGGTATGTTTCATCTGCCAGCCCTGAAGGGAAATTGTTAAATCTCAGAAGAAATAAATAATATGGTATATTGGAGCTAGATTCAGAATTATTTTAAACTTTTCTCTAAGGTCTGGGAGGATTTTGGCTCTGAAGCTCCGAGGCCAAGAAAAGGTTAAAGTAAATCTGATAGACAGAGTAGCTATACCATATTTATGCATATAGGACAGCACTTGCAAAATGCTCGCACATTAAAGGAGAACTTTGAAGTCTTTACTAACCAGTTATGATCATAAACAGGACTGATCTGCCTGACATAGGGAGATGAAAATCCTCTACCCAAGGTTGAGATAATGTGTGATTAGGGGAGCTGAGCAGAGATGGTTGTCTCCAGCAGACAAGACAGTTTCCTGGGTCGTTATCAATAGATGCAGCTTCATGATAGCTGGTCAAGAACACCAGAAGAAAATGATTAAAATAATGTATTCTGGGACATTTTTCAGATAGTACTAGTGTATCACCCAACAATAACCAAAGAGAAGTACTTTAAAATGATATCAAAGAATTATAATAGTTTCTAAAAAGCCATGTAGAGTGTTTTATCAATTTAGTATTTATATCTTACTTCCAAATTAAACCTTTGATTTTTTTCCTTCAGGTGTCTTTACTTTTCTTTCTTTCTTTTTTTTTTTGTATTGTTTGGCTTTTTTTTCTAGTTTTGAGAGACTTTATTAAGATTGTTTTGATTTTCCTTTTAAAAATTACATCTATTTCATACTCTGTAGTATACAAAAAGATGTTCACCAACTGCACTGTAATTTTAAATTTGACATTTATGTTTTCATCTTCATGTCCTCTTCATTCTTGTCTGCTCTATTTTGATATAATCAATTTCCTCTTGAATCATGGGAGTGAATAAGAAATTTTCTAAAATGATCTCCTGTTACTAATATGGTAAAAGGGTACTTATTCCGATTCACTGAACATGGGTCACCAACTGTGGCCTATGAAACAAATCTGGCTCATTACCTATGTTTGTAAATAAAATTTAATAGAACACAGCCACATTTATTCATTTACATATTGTTTATAGTTTTCTCCATGCTGCAAAGAGAGAGTTGAATAATTACAACAAAAACTTTCTAGTAAAAACAACCTAAACTGTTATCTTATCTTTTAAAGAAAACGTTGGCCAAACGCTGCCTTAGAGGTTTTTTTTTGTTTAGTTTTGTTTCATTTTGTTTTTTGCTTTTTGAAATACAGTATCTTTTATATGGCTAATAATATGTCTCTATTATTTGCCATTACAGAGGGACTGGACCTATACTGGACGTAGAGGTGGCTTCTTCTAGATATTATCAAATCCTTCTCTGAATCTGTGAAACTGAGATAATGTTAAAATAATTTAGACTTATTTTATTATTTTTCATATCACATATGAAGTCATGGGTGAGTATGGAAACAAGGATGGAATTGGAGATAGAAATAAACATTGAAGGGTTCTTTAGCTTTACACCCAAAGCCTACTTTTCTCATTTACTTTAGCCGAGGATTTATGTAAGGATATATTAATAATCTTCACTAACCTATTTTTAGTAGCCAGCCATACAGTATTCCTGTTCTGTCCTAACTTGACCAAATCCAAGCAGAGATTAAAGGAAAGTTTTGGTTCTCACAGTGAATGTAGAAACTAATGTTTTTCTGATTAATGAGTGACTAACTTCCAACCGTCCTCTGACATATCTGAATTAAAATTATTCTTTTACCTACTTTACCAGGAATATTTCCTTCATACTCAGTTATTCAGAAGATAGATTGGCAAGTGAATGTTGCCATTTTCTAGTTTCTAGTGCTGTCTTTATTATTTTTCAATTTAATTAAAAATTATGTTGATAATTTCAATGACAATATTGAAATAAACAGGAAGCAAATATACCTTTAGGTTATTATCTTGTCAGAAGTCATAAGAATAGAAGAGAGAAAGAGGAAGAGAGAGGGAGGGAGAGGAAATTTACTTTAATAAATAATTTAAAATGAATGAAGAAATAAGATCAGCAATAACAAATAAGCAACTCTAAACTAAAACTGAGATCCAGAGACCTCTGATATCATCAAAGTCATATAATAGGCATTGCCAGATAGAGTTCCGCTTGGTCATGCAGGGTGAAAATAGAACACATAGGAAGTAGCACCCTCTCTGTGTTCATTTTTATGTTTCTTATGCTTCATGTCAAAGCTCATTTGACTCCAAAAAAAGAAAAAAGAAAAATCCCAAAGAGAAACATTTTATCCACAAGGAACACCAAGAAAACTGCAGCTTATCAAAGAAGTGACAAATCCCTTTTGTCCTCTAAAGAGTGTCTTCAACAAAACAAATAAAGCAAACAGTCAAAGCCAAGCTTGACCCAAGTTATAATGACTACCTGGAGAGCTGTTTTGTTTTGCATATCCCAATTCAATTTCACATTATTCCAAGGCACATAACAGATTTGGACACAATCATGAAACATTCACACCTGAAAAATAATCTCTGTAGAACTTGTTTTCAGTGATTTTCAGGTCAGAGACCCCTTTGAAAATCTGCAAAACTATGGAGGTTTATTCCAGAAAAACAAAACAAAACAAACAAACAAACAAAAAAACTTAATATTTTAGAGATTTCAGGTATCTGTTTAGGTAGTTTTTTATAGCAAATGTCACAGGCGTTTGAATGACAGTAACTCCATTTTGAATAGGGGCTGGATAAAACAAAGTTGAGATCTGCTGGGTTGCATTCCCAAGAAGTTAGACATTCTTAGCCACAGTATGAGATAGAAGGTTGGCACAAGATTCAGATCACAAAGACCGTGCTGATAAAACAGGATGCGGTAAAGAAGCCAGCCAAAATCAAGATGGTGAAGAAAGTAACCTCTTGTTGTCCTCACTGTTCCTTATATGCTAACTATAATGCATTATCATGATAAAAGACACTCCCCTCAGCGCTATTACAGTTTTGGCAAGGTCAGGATATTACCTTGTATGGGCTAAATAGGGAAGAAGCTCTCAGTTCCATGGACTCCCCACCCCTTTCCTGGAAAACTCATGAATAATCCACCACTTGTTTAGCATATGACTAACAAGTAACCATAAAATCAGCCAACCAGCAATCCTCAGGGCTGTTCTGCCTATAAGTAGCCATTCTTTTGTTTCTTTATTTCTCTCATAAACTTAATTTCACTTTACTCTGTGGACTCCCCTACCCCCCACCCCCCCCTCCCGCAAATTCTTTCTCGCACAAGATCCTAGAACCCTCTCTTAGGGTCTGGCTCAGGACCCCTTTCTGGTAACACAAACAGTAAAGAAATTTGTTATTCTCTATGTTCTCATAGCAGTGTTTTCTGTGTTTTTTTAAATGGGTAAACAAAACACAAAGATTTTTCACTGAGATTAGAGATTATTTAACAATGATACCTAGGTTATATTTGTAGTCGTTGTTTTGTAAATCTAGGCCATCTTATAGTCTCCCCAGAGATTGCTTCAGCAAGCATTCTACTCACTTGGTTCATGTTTACTGTATTTAAATTCTGCCTGTACCATAAAATATAAAAGAAAAGAGAGTATTAAAAATTAGCTCTAAATTAATTCCCACACTCCAGTTCAACATTCCTCATCCTAATAACATGAGATGTTTTAAAGACTTCAAATTGAGAGAATAGTTTGCATTTTAGATTTGATTCATGAGGAAATGAGCTTCTATCATCAGTTTGAGTCCAATCAGCCTGAGCCTTCTTCCTCCCGAGGACTGGGACTGAATTACATGACTTCAAGTTGTAGAAGAACATCACATGGATCTCCTTTAAGGCTATCACAAGAATTCACAGACCTAAACCAAATATATTATTTTCTTTAATTGAATTTTTCATTTCTACCAAACACTTGGTTCATCTTCACTGTTATTACCATATTACAGTCTATGATTATCTCAAACCTGCCGAGTAGCTTGCAGATTAAGCTGAAACACGTCAACATGAATGTTAAAGCCTTTTAAAACTTTTTAACGTCTTAATTTTCAGGTTCCTATTTTCCGGCTAAAACACAAGTAAGAGACATAGGGTTGTCCCATGTCCTAATCTACTAGGAAAGTGAAAATACCAGTGATGTTAATTCAATCATGGTGCTGGTATACTCATCTCAGTACAAGACTCTATATAACTTGTATGAGGTATATTAACCTTGCTCTTGCAGAAAGAGGTGCCACTTTCTTTTCTTTTTCTTTTTTTTTTTTTTTTTTTTTTTTTTGGAGATGGAGTCTCGCTCTGCCCCCAGGCTGAAGGATATACCACTTTCATGTAGAACAGGGGTCGTCCCCAAACCCTGGGTCACAGACTGGTATCACAGGAACCGGATTCACAGCAGCAAGTGAGTGGCTGGTAAGGGAACATTACTGCCTGAGCTCCCCCCCTGTCAGATCAGCCAGGGCATTAGATTCTCATAGGAGCATAAACCCTATTATGAACTGGGCATGCGAGGGATCTAGGTTGTGTGCTCCTTATGAGAATCTAATAATACCTGATGAGCTGGGGTGAAACAGTTTAATCCCAAAACTATCCCCCTCCACATCCCCTCCATGGAAAAATTGTCTTCCATGGAAGGGTCCTTGATGCCAAAAATGTTGGGGACCATTGATGTAGAATCTAAAGGTAGGAGATGCGGAGAAAATTCCCTACTTTAGCTATAGGTCTTATATCAATTATGATGTTAACTCTCTGAGAGTGGCCTAAAACTGAAATCAGTCAGATGAAATTCTACAACTGAACAACAGGTAGCAAATATTTAGCTATTATTTTTTATATTAACAATTGGTCTGGTTCACTAAAATCCACCTAATTTTTTTCTTACACTAAACACAAAGAAAGGGGTGTACAATATTTATTCATAAAAAGTCCATGTCTGTATTCCCATCAAAACAAGGGAGATTATTATATAAATAATATTCATTTATTTACATATTTATTACATAAAAGTGACATGTAAAATGGCTTTGGCAAAGCATAAATAAACATATAAACAAATAAAAGTAAAATGTAAAGATTTTGGCTTTCAACATATGAGAGAAATTTTAGACTTCTATGACCAGGTATAGGAGCACAAACATCGTCATGATGTCTCAGCCTTTCTACTTCCATCTTTGGCCAATGGGTCTTCTCTATTTTCAGGCGAGTTTTTCTTTGTTGGGACAATATGTCCCCTACTAGTTCCAGGCTAAATTCAATCTCTCCAGAAATAGCCCATAGGAAAAGCAAAACTATAATCTCAGAGGATGCAAACACACACACACACACACACACACACACACACACTCACACTCCCTGCACACAAAAATCAACAACCTGGAATTGAGTTTCATTGGCCAGATTTAGTCACATGCTTACCTTTGGAGTTACAGAAAAAGAAGAAAGTCCAATACGATAGTATACACTGAAAATGCTAACTGTTAATTACCCAAGGAAAATTAAGGTCATGTTAATAAAATAAAATTATGAATACCTATTGTTGATTCCAAATAGATGCAGAGAAAATAATAGATATCCACAATTGTTTTACTCCTCCCAGGTGTTTACTGCTCCTACATTGTTCACTTCTTAAACTAAAAGCTTCGACATATGAATTAAACTAAGCTCCTTAAATGTGCGATGTAAGCATTTAATTTTCATTACCTGAAATGCATTCTCCTTCCCTTTTTCTTGGGCTAAATCTTAATTCTCTTTTCTGTATTAGTTTAGAAATATTTTTCTTGATCCCACTTACATTGTGTACTTAACCTCATTTTCTGTCTCCCACACTTCCACAATGGTTATTCAATTTTTACACTCACAGTAGTAACGAATGACCCTTCCTATTGTTCCACATCCTCTCCAGCGTTTGGTGTTTTCTGTGTTCTGGATTTTGGCCATTCTAGTCTTTTATCACTAGACTATAAGCTGTATAAAGGAAGAGATGTGGCCTTCCTTAACCACTGGTATCTCTAATCTCAGCTGAGTGCCCAATGCAATAGTAGATAATAAATATTTTAATGAAGGAATGAGTCATCTGAGTAACTTTTAAGTCACCAGAAAAACTGCCTTCCTCCTAATAATTTCTGCAAACAAGAACAGAGAGCTGACTGCATATGGACTTCACAATTCCAGTTAATTTTAGTCCAGTTATCCCATAAAGAAGTGACAAAAATAACAAAAGCAAACAAAAAACACTAAAACACAAGTTGCAGAATTGCCTAATGAGGAATTTATATTATTTTGTTGATTTTGTCTTTTTCCAATCCTTCCTCTCTTCAAAAAGTCATATGAAGCATCCCTAAAATCATACATTCAGCAGCGCCACACCAGATGTATGATTTATGATGACTGGAAGAGTAAATAGGTAATTTAAGCCACCCCTTGAAATGGATCCAAAGCCAAAACACTTATTCTTAGGCTATAGACTTTTTCTTGTTGTATCTATCCCGAAAGGATGTTCAGGCTACCATAGTGACTAAGATTAAAGGTATATGTCTTCTGCTTTTTTTTTTTTTTTTTTTGCTTTTCTTGCAATTTTCCTAAGGAAATTAATTATGTACATTTCAGAGACATGCTTGTCTCTCTCCTAAATATCAACAAGGAATAATAGCACATCACAATAAAAATAGACTATGTTAATTTTGGTCAACTTCTAATTTTTTAAAAATAGACGTGTATATAAAACTCCTGGAGTTCATTTTCATGTTTCCTATTGATCTTCACCTGCCACAGATTCTTGACTACTATATCAGAGCATTTCATAAAAAAAGAACATATTTAAATTACTCTTGCCAATATTTTTGTTTGTCTCAACCCCATTAGTAATATGTCAATTACATGGAAATCCAAAAATGTTGAAGAATTTCAGGTTTCTGTGTTCTCAGATGCTCTGATCCTCATAATCAATACACAGTAATTAATCAAGATAGCTTGTTGATTTGCTGCTGTTTGTGTAGGAATATTTTTAGTGGCTACATGACATTTCCTCTAACTCTACTAAGCAGAGGCCACTGAATGAACTCAGAGTCATTAAGATAGTATCTCCCTGCTATGTTGGCATACTATGGGTATAGCTCTCCCTTCTACTGAGCTTTTAGATTCTCTTTTAAATTCTAAGATACATTTATCTTCAACAGGAGACAAGGTTAAAACTATGGCTAATAAAACATTGTGATTCCAGTTTATGTTGGACAAAAGAGAGAGCTTTGATAAATTCCTCTCATTGATTATTTAAGCGTACAGTCTTAGTAAAAACACTTTCAGGTTTTCCTCTTACCTTCCTCATTCAACTTGTGTTGCTTTTACTTCCATAATTGTTGGCGTCTACTTTGGAAGTGTCACATTATGGTAAAATAAGTAATGAGTGAGGTAGTCTAAACTGTGTTTAAAAACTATCTTTACACTGACCAGCCATCCGCCCCCTTCAGACACGTTTCTTAGTTTGGTAAGTCACTGCTTTGTAAATTTTTATTATTTTTCTAACTATGATTCATTGTAGAAATACTCATATTATATGTTGATCTCTGCTCCATATATATTTGCCTCCTTCCTCTAATCATCATGTGAAATATAAAGTCTGTTTTTGTTAACAAAGTACATGATATCTAACATCCTATTAAAATATAATTGGTAAGAATATATTTACCATTTTAAAATTCAAGTAGACTCTGGGTATTTATTTCTGAAGTCCTTATATTACATGTTAAAATGGTCTTTTAAAATAATGTTTACTTTTAAAAATAATTTACCAATTTTATCCTCGTGACTTTAGTTTTATGCAACTAAGTTGAATTCTTGTTGACTATTTACTATAATACTGTTTAATAATCATCTAATTAAACATTTATTGATGTTTATTATTAAATATTAATTTTATTTTTAGAGCTATGCATTTTTTTCCAATGTCAAATATCATTTCAGGTCATGCAAATCTCATAGACCCTAACCTAGAATGTCCAAATAATACAATAGCCCTAATTTTTAAGGTGAATTTTTCCCGCCCTCCTTGGAGTTACACAGTTTTCAATAAATCACATTGAATTAAAATTTTTGATAAGTAATTTGAAGGGATGTTTTTTTAAAGGTGTACAATGAAAAAAGGCACAACGTCTACCACACTTCGGGTGTTCAGTAGATCAGTAGATAGTGGATGAATAATGGAATAAATTACCTTACTTGCAGAGAAAACTTCATTTTTGCTATTCCTAAATCTCTGCTTTTAGTTACTCTCCTTCACCAGGATTACATTTTTTCTTAGTGTGTTTCTGCAGTATTCCTTCTAGCATGGATATATAAAGACAAAACATTTCTTCAACTTATTAGCCTGCTGATATATAACCTATGATTATGTCAGTGTATGTCATATCATTTTTAGTGTTTATTTAATATAAAAACAACAGATGATTTTTAATACTACAATAATTTTTGTCCTATTAAAATATAAGTTCCTTTCCTAGTGCAAATGTGGGTCATTCATTTGTGCCACCTCTAAATATAATGTGAAAACTTGTAGTGTTTTCTAATGTGTTTCTTTAGAGTCACCTTCACTTGATTTGTAAATAAATTTGTTTGTTCGATCATTAAAATACCTGTGATGTTGCTAAATATGGCAAAGAATAAGTAAGATGCTTTAGGTGAAAGGTTTATGACATACATATTTTTACACTAATTGATCTAAAAGAACCAATTGCAGTTACACCCTAATTTGTTTTCAAAATTGTTTTTTAAAAGCTGTCATGGACTAAAATACCCACATCTAAACCTACTCAGATTTTTCTGATTAAAATTTAAAGAACATATTTCAGAAGTATATTTTTTATGTTTTCAAAGTCTTAAATATCAATAAAGTAAAAATGAACATGCCAGTCCAACTCCAATGGGAACTTTTCTTATGAAGGAGATCAATGACGATTCTAGCTAAGCTCCTAAGAAAAGAAAAATCATCTGTGAGCTAGAAGATCTGCATTTCAACAGGCTGTTTATATATTTACTTACATTGAAAAGGAGCCAAATGCTGTGGTTTTTACTTCTTAGCTTTTCCAAATAGGATTTTTTTAATCCTTCATAAAAATGCACTTTAAAAATAGCTAAATTGTGTGCATTTTTTTTTTTTGCCTTTTCATATTCAAGGAAAATAGCGCATATATAATATGGAGCAAACACAAAATCATAGAGAGTACATTAAATTGAAGTAAATGATGCATTGCATTTAACATTTTACTTTCAAGGTTGTGTAGAAGTAGAATATGATCTAAGAAATGGGAAACTAGGCCAGTTGAGGTTTTGTGTGATAGTTTCCCAGTGCTTATGTGATAACAGAAAGATATCAAAATACATTGACAGAAATTCTTCCCTCCACTGCTATCATCCAGAGCATCAAAATAATAATAATAATAATAATAATAATAATAATAATAATAATAATAA
>NC_045447.1:70798343-70880494 GCF_002776525.5 Piliocolobus tephrosceles
AATAATAATAATAATAATAATAATAATAATAATAATAATAATAATAATAAGTGGTGAAAGAATGGTAGCAATATACTTTTCCGGGGCACTCAGTGATGCAGTGACTTGAAGGGAATCAATAAGACAGAAAGATGAGAGAGCTAAATGTATTCTAGCTATGGAGTAAAACTTCTTAATCTTCCTTAAAAGTCTCTTGTGGTCAGCTAGTAGAACTACAAAACCTGGAAGCCTTTAATGGGATGCCATGAGGGAAGGATGCATGAAAGTGTAAGCTAATTCTGACAAAAACCTCTTGACTAGCAGCACAGAACTGTTTAGAAAGAACATTGGAGTCTCAGCATTCTTAATTGCAGTACGGTCTTTTTCAAAGACTTGTCTTTATGTTTTGGGGGAAACTACATATTTTGAGACTCTTTTCGCATCTGTGAAATGAAGCTGATAATATGTATACCACAGGACATATTTTTGGAAATGCATAATACAATGTTTTAAAACTACTATATAATTCAATTATGGTAGAGGTTTCTACCATTTTCAAAAATAATCTCTAAAGCATGTTAATTTTAATGATTTTCAATTAATAATTTAAAACATAGACTTTTAAACAAGTTCTTACCTTAGCATGATAATACTTATGGATAAATAATCAAGCCTTGAAGTGCATAAAATAATTCACAACTTCAGGAAACAAAAAAATCTCACTTTTGTCAGATTTTCTTTTTAGGGGGATAGTAATAAGGGTAACTTACTCCTTAGGTTGAGTTAACCAATGTCTTACAAGTTATGTAGCAAAGAAGGATGATTTAGAGAATTACTGGCCTGGGGCAGTGACTGACATCTGTAATCCCAGCACTTTAGGAGGACGAGGCAGGCGGATCACGAGGTCAGGAGTTTGAGACCAGCCTGGCCAACATGGTGAAACCCTGTCTCTACTAAATATGCAAAAAATTTAGCTGGGCGCAGTGGTGCGCAGCCATAATCCCAGCTACTCAGGAGGCTGAGGAAGAAGAATTCCTTGAACCCAGAAGGCAGAGGTTGCAGTGAGCCGCGATTGTGCCACTGCACTCCAGTCTGGGCGAGAGGGCAAGACTCCATCTCAAAAATAAATAAAAATAAATAAATAAACAAACAAACAAATAAATAAATGAATAGAGTTACTATAAGTTTAATCACAAGAGCTTGATTGATAGTGCACTTGTAAATATATTTTGACTTCTGAATTATTATAGAGATCATTGAAATTAATTTTGTTTTTCACTATGCCTTTTAAGCTCCCCATGGATTTTATATTTTTTCTTTTCTATAAATAACATCTCCCCTAGTAATACAACAGATGACATAAAAGGATAATGCCTTTTAATGGCAGTTGCAAAACACAGATGTGCTTCTAGTTAAAACGCTTTCTCTGTGAATACCCACCCCCATTATGTTCACAATGTAATATAAACATATTAAAAATGCCTTCTTGGCCAAAGATTTGATATCTTAATTCTGTAATGAAAATCCAGAAGTCATTTTGGATGTCTAGATTTTAGCCACCAGTCCCATATACCTATCTACCTTTCAATATCTATGTTTCTCAACTGCTTTCACTCCTATTAGGAGTAGATTGTTTCTAGCTAAGGACAATCTTCTACTTGTGCAGTAAGTCCTCTCACCCAGTAAGGGCTGTTGCTTCAATAACCTCCCCTCTCAACTTCTTCTGAATTATCATTTTTTTGCCACGTCTCTACTGGATCATTATCATCATCACATGAACATTCTCTTACATATTCTCTTAATCCTATTTCAAATAGGCTTTTACTCTTCCTCCACCATCACACTTCTTCTTGTCAGTCAGCCCTAAGCTATACAATGTTAAATCCAATGGTTAATTCTTATCCACTACTTTACTTCATTCATCACCAGTACTTTTTAAAACCACTTAATTGTGGTGTGATTGACATGTAAAAACTGTATATATTTTTGTATACAAACAAATGTGTTGGGGATAAGTATATACCTATGAAATAATTACTACCATCAAGGCCATAGATATATTCATCATCTACCAGATTTCCCCCCCCAACCCAAACACTTAACAGATCTACCACCTTAACAAATTTAAAAATAATAATAAGTTCCGAACATCTACTCTAGAGCATATTGCCTGTAGCTAACATTACCAGTATTTTAAGCAGCCAATTACTTCCTTTTGGAAACATTGGCTACATTTTGTATTCATGACAGGTTCTACTCTGTTTTAGTCTTCTTAACTGTTTCTTTTCATCTTAACCCTCTTCTTTACTCACTTTCCAGGAACCTAAGCAAGTTGCATGGCTTTAAGCACAATCTTTATGCTGTAGACTTCCAACTTTATGTCTCTAGCCTAGAAATCTATTCTGAATTTCAGACACAAATCAAATTTCCTCTACCACATTGTCACTTGGATGGATAAGTGTCATCTTAATATGTCCCAAATGTAGCTTCCCAAGTAGTACATGATAATTACATTCTTCTAGTTTCTCTCTGTCTTAAAAATAAATTACTGGTATCTCTGCATTTTCTTCTCTCTCTCTTTTTTTCTTTCTCAACCTCTATCTGTTAGTAAATTCTGTGACTCTACTTTCAAAATATAATCAGGAAGGTATCAATTTTCACCATAATTACACTTGCCATGATAATCTGATCATCAAAATCTCTTGCCTTATTACTCAATATCTTCCTAACTATTCTTCATTTTTCCATTGTACTTCATTTCCATCTGTTCACAAAACAGAAGCCATAATAAAAATATCCACTTTAAAAATCTTACATCAGATTATACAACTGTTTCTTCAAATTCTACAGTATTTTCTCATTTTATGTACTATCATAGGAAATGCATTTTGTAAATAAGTACATATTATGTACATAATTTTGTTGGAGAATGATTATGGTGATTTAAAAAAATTGTCAGCATAAAAAAAATTACACTAAAGTGAAATTCAGCAGTCAGAGTATAACAAAAACATATTTATAACAGAATAGGTATTAAATAAAAGCTTTTTTATGACAGTATTTAAAGAGTTGATATTGGGCAGTATATTGTAAAATATTTAGTTTTCATTGGATAAAACTAAATCGGTGATATGATTATTTATTTTAAAATATCAATACATAGAATACATAATAAATTATACCCTTTCAATTATATTAGAATTTATGGTGAAAAATGTTAAATTTCAACTCAAAATGTATAAGGGAGAAAATTCTTGAAATTAATTTATGTTATGTACAAACAGAAGTGCTTGGAGATCATTGCTATAGAGCGCCTTCTAATTGTTAGAATTGCCAGGGCCATTTGCAAACACCAATTGCTTTGATAAACTCTCTCAGCTTAGGCAGTTTCAACACATCAATCACATGTTTTGCTTTTAAAAAAAAAAAAAACATTAAAATAAGGGAAAATTATAAATTTTGCTTATTCATTTGAAAATACTTTCAATGAAAACCAAATATAAGTGAGGTACCAGGAAGGCTCTACGAACAAGATGCAACCTTGGAGCCTGGCTGTCTTTGCATAAGTTTCATGAACATGTTTTTTAAGCTAAGTCTTGAGAATTTAAATACAACTTACTTTTGCCTTTTTTAACCTATTTTTAATTATTTAACTATTCAATTTTGTGGGTACACTTTTCAATAAATTATCATGCTTGGTACAGAATTGTATATGAAGTGTGTTACTGTTACATAAGACAGTATATCTCAAAGTATAGTTTCTCTGAAGGGAGAATTCCTACTAAAGACTCAGATTCTAAGGTGTTATCCTAAATGAAATGAGAGTTTGATGCTGGGAAAAGAAGTTCCACAGTTAATTGTGATAAACACTATTTCAGAACTACAGTGAGAGATTATATAAATCTATAAAGTATAAATTTTTAATACATTGAAGTGTATTACATTTTTCTAAAGAGTAGGGAAAGGTAGAGAAACACATACAGAAGAGAAGATACTGAAGAAGTCTTGAAGAAAGAGTATGAATTTAGTAGGAAAGCAGAATATTCAGCAATAGGAAGCACCACATGCAAGAGCACACAGCACTCCGTAACATGATCTTCTAAAGGGAAAACTGCATCTCATCCTTCACTGGCAGAGTCAGAGACCAAATTAAGCTGTATTTTGTGGCTATTAATAAAGTAAAATAGCCATCAAACTGAGTGGCTTCCAGGTGATTTTTTCTATCTCAGAATTTAAGAAGGTATCTCCAAGAGATATGAAAGTGAATAAAATATATTAACCTAAGTATAATTTATTTTATAAAATACACATTTTGTGGGAGTGATTTTAGATTTACAGAAAAGTTTAACAATAAAAAATAGTTTCTTTATACCATTCATCCATCTTTCTTAACAACCTAACAATAATACATTTGTCCATCTTCTAAAGTTAACATATTACATAACATTTCCTAAGGTTAACATGTTACATAAGACAACATCTTCTAAAGTTAACATATTACATTTGTAATATATTTCTTTTACATAACTATAAAACATCCACCAAATATTAAATGGTAACATTGAAACAATAAGCTAAACTACAGATTTTATTTGGATTTCCTCACTTTTTCCAATTTTTCTGCACAGGATCAACTCCAGAGAGGGTACCATACCGCACAGATCATTTCCCATCTGTCATATGCTTTATTGATATGATATGTTTAAAGTAAAGGCTGAATCTGAAAAAGTTTTTAAATAGACCAGTTACCTTACAAAGTCTGTACAAACAGTGTACCAGAAAGCCGTATTAAATCTTTTAAAGACAGGCTGGGATACCTGGTAAGTCCCTGTATCACTGGTAAGTATTGAAACTTAGTAAGTTTGTAAAAAAAGTTCTACTTATCTGTCTCTTCATCAGTCCATATGAAACAAATCAAGACCATATTACATTTTAATGATAAATTTACAGTCTCTTGTTTTCATTCATTTATACTCTGATATGAGAGCCATGCTAAATGCTGCTAATTTTAATATGGGTAATCAGAGCTATGACATTTAGCAGTAATTTGAAAATTAAATTCAAACTCTAGAATTGTGGAGAAAAATGTCTTTAGCTAAAATCTGAATGAGCTTGCTTGAGAAAAACAACTAGATTTAATCATTTTACAGGAGCATGGTAGGACATTTGTGATACATGTTGTGAAATTTATGACAAAGTCCTCTGTGAGAATTTTAAAATAACATTTTTCTTCTTGTTTAGTTTTACTGTCAAATTTATATTTAATTATTTCATTATCTTTATCATAATTGTTCCAACATTTAAAAAATCAGATATTTTTCTTCTGTGAGTTTTACCTGCATTTTTTTCTGATACATGTGAATGTATATTGTCAGGGATGAGGTCTTACCCATTGCATTCTTTTCTTTAACTTGGTGAAAATGAACAGAACTGTCTTTAAATTAATTCTCTTTGAAAAGCATAATGCAAATTTCAGGCAATTGACTACGATGCCAGGATCTAAACTACATGAAACAATAAAAACACCAACTTAACTAACTACCAATCGTCCATCCAAGTACTCATCTATTAAGCACTTTCTGATTTTTATTATTGTTATAAAATACCAATTTATCATTACTTTACATCCTAAATTTATAAAGTAATAGGGAATGTTGAGTTTAGAATGAAAATATGGTATATCCTTATTGGATCGGTCTTTCTAATTGCAAGAGCCAGAAACTGACATCATAAATGCTTTTCCATAAATGAAAAGTCTAGGATGAGTTTTCAGATATGGTTTGATCCATCAGCCTCCAGTGATTTTTTAAGAGTCACCTCTTTCTTATCTCTGAGTTATGCTTACTTCTGTATAGTCTTTACCCTCAGAGTCCTCTATATGTAGTGGCCTCTCGCAGAACCCTCTGAAATTTTGTTTTTCTCCTCAATTCACTAAGACCACAAGCTTTTTGTATTTGGAGTTTTCCCTTTCTTCCTCCATAGTGAGAAAATCTCCTCTGGAAAAACACTGGAATAGTTGTAGGATTTACCTCATTCATTTTTCTTCCTGTTGAAATCACAGTCCTGTCTTGACTACTGTAATGTCTTAAAACAATTGTTGCAAATCTTGTGTATTATTTTCTAGTTGTTTATAATGGCATGTGAGTCGTGGAGGGGTTATACTTTCAAATTTAAAAGCAGAAGTCTGTTTACCCATTTTCAAACGTAATATATTGACATAATAGTTAAACCTGACGAGAAGACACCAGAAGTACTGAGACATGTGTACTTAAAATGTTTAGGCAATGAGGGCCCCTATGCAGGAATTTGCAGGAAAGACAATGGCTTTCTTGGTTTATCTTATTGGATGTTAATTACACCTTTGAAAAATCTCTAATCTAACCTTGTATTTATTACCACCACAGAGCCTCCAGTACTACTGCTCAACTCAGATGCACTATGAACAAGTTCTTCGTGATATTTCACAGTGTTCTATCTTCCTTCAGGCCTTTTCTGTGTAGCTATGGAGTCTTTTTTCCTATTTAAACTAAATTCCCAGGAATCATTCTAAGTAACTCACATTAACTGAGGTAAAATGAGAGCCTGTTTCTCTTATTTAGCTAAAAGGAGCTCATAAGCAATAGTTTACGTTAACATGGTGACTAGACTCTCATATTTAGAATATGCATTTGGCGGTGACACTGGGTCAATGGGAAATTTATGAAAACCCTATCTGCCTCTTTGTTTGCATGCAGTGGCCAGTGGTATTTTCGGTCTTATATAGGTAAGTAAGAGAAGAAGTTGTCCTGAAGATGAGGGTTTGAGTATTTATTCACTGCTAATATATAGCATTATTAGGTTTTTTTAAAGTGGAGGTAGAAATTTGTATCTTCTATTCTTAGAAAACTAAAGCAGGAAAGAAACCCATTATAGAAACATCTCTCCTATTCTGAGTGGTTAAAAAAATCCATTGTTGAATATAATGGCTACAAACTCACAGCTCAACTAATAAATCATCAGTAAAGAGCAAATTGCAAAATAATATATTTTATATAAATATAAAATTTGTAAAAATTAAAGCCCTGGTTGGTAATGGTTTTGAGTTGCATATTTGAATACACATTTTTAAAAGGATTTGGATTGGCTCATGTACATGGAAAATGTTACCTAAATTCCTTTTTACCTAAGCATTGTGTGAAAATGGCAATATTCTTGTCTTGTAGAACATCCTATGACAATATTTAAAACAGTCTGGACTGTGCAGTGATCTGTAAAACTGTCTTAGAAAAGAAATAAATTATATTAAATTGAACTGCAGAAAATTTTAAGTGACTACATCCAATTTGTGGGGAAATATATAACAGTTTAGAACATTATTAGATCTTGTATTAAAGCAGTATGATCAAGGAACAGGTAAAACATTGAAATATAAATTATTTTGGCTCGAATGGAAGTAATAGAGGTATTTAGTTCAAAAATAATCTAACTTGTACAAATGTAAGCTTTATGTTTAACAGCTACCTTTCGTTCCCAGTTGATAAAGTATATTTAATACGGCCTACTGTGTGTCAGGATAAATTTCAGATATCTCTTAATTATTTTTCTTGCTTTAAACTTCCACATAATACTATGAAGATTTTATTATTATGCTTGCTTTTTTATACATGAAATTTAAGGCTAAGAAAAATTACTAATGTCACATGCTTATTAAACAAACACATATTGCACAACTCCGGGGAATGTGGTGAAAGAGTTCAGTATATGTCACTCCAAAATATACCTTTGTATTAGCCTGCTCTTGTACTATTATAAAAAAAAAAAAAAATACATGAGACTGGGTAATTTATGAAGAAAAGAGGTTTAATTGGCTCACGGTTCTGCAGACTGTACAGGAAGCATAGTGGCTTCTGATTCTGGGAAGTCCTCAGGAAGTTTCCAATCATGGCAAAAGGCAAAGGGAGAGCCAGGCACTTCACATGGCCGGAACAGCAGAAAGAGAGAGAGGGAGAAGGTGCAACACACTTCAACAACCAGGTCTCTTGAGAATTCACTAACTATCATGAGTGACAACACCAAGGGGGATGGTATTAAACCATGAGAACTGCCCCCATGATCCAATTACCTCCCACCAGGCCCCACTTCCAACATTGGAGATTACAATTTGATGTGAGATTTGAGCTGGGACATGGAGCCAAGCCATATCAATCTCTATGGCATATTGCCTATTTTGAAGTAAATGCACTTTAAAAATGGCAGGTGCAAAAATAATGGTGATATTCTTTCTTCTTCTTAAAAGCAGGAGATAAAATTCTCATATAAAAGATGCCCTCCCTATACCACAAGGAAAACATCATTCTTATCATCAAGGGCAAAAAGTTGAGACTAAGGGACATCTGTAAACACAAGCTTTGTTAAACTTACCCTTATCTTTCTAGTCAGTTCTCCACCCAATTAACTCTCTTAACCCAAATCCCTTTGCCTTTTCACATTTTCACAACTGACCACTCTTTATCAAACCCATTATATAAACATTCAACACTAACTGCTTCTTTGGGTTTTCATTTGTTTAGGGGATCTTCATTTCTTTATGAAAGCTCTTGTGTCATGTAAAACTCATGTTAAACAAATGTGCATGCCTGTTTCTTGTTAATCTGTCTTATGTCAATTTAATTCTCAGGGCCAGCACAAAACCTTAAAAGAATAAAGTTAAAAATATGCCTCCACTACACTGGCATAGTAAGATGAGAACAGACTTTGAGCAGGGGTACAGAAGTAGAGAGACATATCCTACTGATTATGTGTCCTTTGTTCACTTACTTAAATTCTCTGTGCTTATTCAGCTTTAAAATGGTTATGAATATAATACTTAACTTCTGTGTTAGTGTAAATGTTAGCCATGATCTCTCTCTCTCTTCCCTCTCTTTCTCTCTCTCATCTAATCAAGCAAAGTATTTCGCCCATTCTAATTATTCTAAATGTTACAGTGGACATAGCTGTTCTTATTATGGTATATTGGCAGGCACTGTATGAAATACATTGCATTTATTATCTTATTTAAACAAACCTATCTATTTTTGATGATCTGGAATGACTAAAATGATGAGGAACCAAGGCTCAGACAGCACATTATTTTACTGTCTATTTAGGTTAAATAGATAACCTAAATAATATGGTTTGGCTCTGTGTCCCCACCCAAATCTCATCTTGAATTATACTCCCACAATTCCCACATTTTGCGGAAGGGACCCAGTGAGAGACACTTTGAATCATGGGGGCGGTTTTCCCCATACTGTTCTCATGGTAGTAAGTCTCACAAGATCTGATAGGATAAGGGCTTTTGCATCTTCCTCAGTTTTCTACCGCTGCTGCCATGTAGGAAATGCCTTTCACCTCCCACCATGATTCTGAGGCTTCCCCAGTCATGTGGAACTGTAAGTCCAATTAAATCTCTTTTGCTTCACGGTCTCGGGTATGTCTTTATCAACAGCGTGAAAAAGGACTAATACAGTAAATTGTTACTGGGAGTTGCGTGTTGCTAAAAAGATACCAGAAAATGTGGAAATGACTTTGGAACTGGGTATCAGGCCAAGGTTGGAGCAGTGTGAGGGCTCAGAAGACAGAAACAAAATGTAGGAAAGTTTGGAACCTCCTAGAGACTTGTTAAATGCCTTTGATAAAAATGTTGATAATGATGTGAACAAGGTCTAGGCTGAGGCAGTCTCAGATGGAGATTAGGAACTTGTTGAGAAGAGGAGCAAAGGTGACTCTTGTTATGCTTCAGCAAAGAGACTGGTGGCATTTTGCCCCTGTCCTAGAAATGTGTGGAAATTTCAACCTGAGAGAGGTGATTTGGGGTATCCCGCAAAAGGAATTTCTAAGCAGTGGAGCATTCAAAAGGTGACTCGGGTGCTGTTAAAAGCATTCCATTTTAATAGGGAAACAGAGCATAAAAGTTCAGAAAATCTGCAGCCTGATAATGCATTAGAAAAGAGAAACCCATTTGTTGAGGAGAAATTCAAGTTGACCGCAGAAATTTGCATACGTAACAAGGAGCAAATGTTAATCCCCAAGACAATGGGTAAATGTCTCCAGGGCATGTCGTAGGTCTTCACGGCAGCTCCCCATCACAGATCAGAAAACCTGGGAGGAAAAAATGGTTTTGTGTGCCAGGACCAGGGTTCCCATGCTGTTTGCAGCCTAGGGATTTGGTGCCCTGCGTCTCAGCTGCTCCAGCCATTGCTAAAAGGGGCCAAGGTACAGCGTGGCCCATTGTTCCAGAGGGTGTAGGCCCCAAACCTTGGCAGCTTCCATGTGGTGTTGAGCCTTCAGGTGCACAGAAGTCAAGAATTGAGGTTGGGGATCCTCCACCTAGATTTAAGATGTATGGAAACGCCTGGATGCTAGGACAAAAGTTTGTTGCAGGGGCAGAGCCCTCATGGAGAACCTCTGCTAGGGCAGTGCTGAAGGAAAATGTGGCGTCAGAGGCCCCACACAGAGTCCTTACTGGGGCACCGCCTAGTGGAGCTGTGAGAAGGTCACCATCCTCCAGACTCCCCAATGGTAGATCCACCAACAGCTTGCACCGAGCACCTGGAAAAGCAGCAGACACTCAATGCCAGCCTGTGTAAGCAGCCAGGAGTGGGGACTATACCCTGCAAAGCCACAAGGGTAGAGCTTTGGAAGACTATGGGAACATACCTCTTGCATCAGTGTGACCCGGATGCAAGACGTGGAGACAAAGGAGATCATTTTAGAGTTTCAGAATTTGACTGCCCCGCCGGATCTCAGACTTGCATAGGCCCTATAACTCCTTTGTTTTGGACAATTTCTCCCATTTGGTACAGGTGTTTACCCAATAGCTGTACCTCCATTGTATCTAGAAAGTAAGTAGCTTGCTTTTGATTTTACAGACTCATAGGTGAAGGGACTTGCCTTGTTTTAGATGAGACTTTGGACTGTGAACTTTTTGGTGAATGCTGAAATGAGTTAAGACTTTAGGGGACTGTTGAGAATGCATGATTGGTTTTGAAATGTGAGGACATGAGATTTGCAGGAGCCAGGGGCAGAATCATATGGTTTGGCTCTGTGTCCCCACCCAAATCTCATCTTAAATTGTATTCTCATAATTCCCCATGTCATGGGAGGGACCTGGTGGGAGATAACTTGAATCATGAGTGTGGTTTCCCCAATACTGTTCTGGTGGTAGTGAATAAGTCTCACGAAATCTGATGGTTTTGTCAGGGGTTTCCACTTTTGTATCTTCCTCATTTTCTCTTGCTGCTTCCATGTAAGAAATGCCTTTTGCTTCCCACCATGATTCTGAGGGCCTCCCCAGCCATGTGGAACTGTAAGTCCAATTAAACCTATTTTTCTTCTCAGACTCAGGTATGTCTTTATCAGCAGTGTGAAAATGGACTAATACACTAAACCAATGCAACTATTTTTACATTGGTTTAGATTAAGAGATATCTTAGGTTAAGAGACAATACTATAAAGACATATCTGCAGAGATATTTTGGGATGATATATTCCAAACTCTTTCACCACATTTCCTGGAGTTGTGCATTGTTTGCTTTAATGAGAGTGTAACATTAGTAATTTTTCTTAACCTTAAATTTCATGTATAAAAAAGTAAACTCAGTAATAGTATCTTTTAGTATTATGTGGAAGTTTAAAGCAAGAACAAAAATTGAAAGATATCAGGGAGCATTATTTTTGCACCTGCCATTTTTAAAGTGCATTTTCTTCAAAATACTCAATAAGCCATTGAGATTAATATGGTGTGGTTCTGTGTCCCAGCTCAAATCTCAGGTTAAATTGTATTCTCCAATGTTGGAGGCAGGGCCCAGTGGGAGGTAATTGGATCATGGGGGTGATTTCTCATGGTTTAACACCATCCCCCTTGGTGTTGTAACATCTATTATCTTATTTTACACTGTTAGATAAGCAAAGTAGGGTCATTAATTTAAAATCGTACAGAAACTGATGTTTCTAGAGGTGTGTGGCTTTAAACTAGAGATCAATGTTATTGTACATTCTGAGAATAGACCAAAAAAAATGCCAGAAGAATGGGCAGAACAGATGTTCTGCATAAAGCAATGTTAATTAGCTACAGTATTCCCTCTGTCTCTCTTATCAGCAGTTGGTCTCCATTCTACACCATACAGATTCTGATCCAAAGCAGTTTTTGTCGACTTTGTAAAAAAAATAGCAAAAAGATGAGATATTTATGATGTATTTTAATTTGTGAAAACAAAAATAGTTCTTGTTCAATGTTTAATTTTGTTTAATAACAATGATTTGTAGTTATTGCTTTAATATTTTATTATGAAAATTACTTTTCAATAGTAAAAGAATCAAGTTAAAAACAATGACAAAATGTAGATATAAATGTGTGTTTTAATCAAAACAAACATCTTAGGACTCTGATAATTAAACACACTATTTTATATATATTCAGTTTCACTTGTATTCATTTTTAACATATGAACAAAAGTATCTTAAATTGTTTTGTGTTAGTCTGAGACAAAGTATAAATATCTATCTAGATATTCACACTTTTGCTGCAATTGCATTCTATAATGGCTTTAAGCTTTATTCTTTAAAAATTTAACAGTGTTTCAAATGTAATCACGTTTGTTCTGCTGTTCTGCAGAATTACACAAAAATACGCTTCTGCTGAAGCTAAAGATCACATTTTCCTATGAATGTTTTTTTCAAATTTTTATTTACTGGGAGATAAGTAGGTTCAAATGTATCTTCCATATACAGTTTTGGTTTGATCTTTTAAAAATCTTTTATTTAGAAAAAAACTATTTTAAGTACATAAATTAACTGAAGTTATTATGAATGTATTCAATGTTTTCAATGTTTTTATATTTATGTCCTTTTATAATTAAAGATCTTGCTTGTGAAAAATGTCCTTACTAAAATATCTACTATAACAGTGCAACATTTTAGAAATCAGAAAGTACTTTCAATTTAATCTAGTCTAATCTCAAAGTAATTACACGAAAATAGTAACATTCAGGAAAACCATATGACATGGGCTTCTAGAGTAACTGGATTATGATTTAGACTATGGGTGGCAAGCTCAAATTCTTCAATGGTCAGTAAAGAAATATAAACCTGTGAGACAAACGGCAAAGGCAATGGGGCTGTGGCTTGTCTTTGGGATGTGAAGAGTGCATGCCAACTGAAAGGCACTGAAATCTATTAGCAAACAAATAAAAAATATAGACCATCCAAGCAGACAAGCAACATGAACTGAGCCAGTCATTAATAATGCTGCTGGCCTGATTTGGCTATGGGTTTGAGAGCTGTGACTTAGATCTTCCACTGACCACTCCAAGTCTCTTTCCAATATAACCCAGTTTCTAATGTTAGATAAGGAAATGCACTGGTTTTACTTAAAAGACTAGACCCAAAAAAACTTGCCAAATAGGTTTTTGGAGACACCATAACACAGATTACCATTTACTTACTTTCAAATTTTGATAATGTTAAACTTAACCTGAGACCTGTGGTTTCTGAAGAGTGATGGTTAAAGAAATCCCCAACCTGTGTATTCTTGACAAGGATATTGCAAAGAATCACCCTTCTTCAAATGATTTGCAGGTGATACCTTTGTTCCCTATGACAAGGCCAGATATACTCTCCAAATTCTCATTCTTTACCTAAATAATGAATAGCTCAAATGTTTTTACCCACTAAAAAATCTGGACTAAATACCTGGCTTATCTGACTTTAGTGAAGCTTCTCTCCTTTCCTTAGGCCTCTGAACTTTGACTTATCCTCATTTTGATCCAGAAACACACTTATTCTCTAAGGGACCCTTCTGAGAAGTTGCTTAACTCAGGGAAACACACGTTCCCTGTGGTCCCACCATACTACTCACCTCTTTCCACTTGCCCATACTGCATTTTTTTTCTAGCCTTGTTTGTTCCTCCCTATTAAAAGAAGAGCCTTTTTCTGCCTGACCTTGAAGACTTTTACAGATCTTATGGTAGGAACTTCCTCCCATTGCTATCAAGAGTTCCCTTCACCTTATATTAATAATCTTTTCAAACTGGTTTCTTCTTATCTAATTCCAGATTTGTATGACAATGTAAACAAACCATTATGCTTTTAGAACTCAGATTTAAAAAATTTTGATGTTTACAGAAATACATGATGGAATATAATTTTATTTCATTTTTTTTTTAAATTTATTTACTTTTGAGACTGACTCTTGCTCTGTTGCCCAGGCTGGACTGCAGTGGCACCATCTCGGCTCACTGCAGCTTCTGCCTCCTGGGTTCAAGCGATTCTCCTGCCTCAGCCTCCCGAGCAGATGGGATTACAGGTGCACACCATCACACCTGGCTAATTTTTGTATTTTTAGTAGAAACGGGGTTCACTATGTTGGTCAGGCTGGTCTCAAACTCCTGATTTCAGGTGATCCACCCACCTCAACCACCCAAAGTGTTGGGTTTACAGGCGTGAGCCACGCGCCTGGCCAATTTTAACATTGTTTTTTATTTTAAAATATTGAAAAATATACGTAAAATGAAAACATTCATGTACCATGATTAGCTTTCTCAGACATAAACACTCCAGGATATTTATGTCAGTATATATATATATTTAAGTAAATATATTAAGAATAACAATTTAAAGGCTTCTATATATCCCTATTGTTGCATAGAGGTAAACACCATTCTAAATTTTGAGTTTATCATTTCCATGCCTGCTTTTTTATTTTCACTACATACATATATATATGCCCATAAATAACAGAATTGTTCATAATGTTTTTAAACTTAACACGAATTTGTCATAATTTATGTAACTCCCTGAAATATTAATTTTTAATTTAATTTTATATATAGCAATGTTGCTGTAAACAGTTCTAGTCAATTATTTTCACTGTTTCCCATCATACGAATGTTTATTTCTTTATTCCCTATTAAATAGCATGTAGGTTTCCCCTCAATATTCAGAGTATCTTACAAACCATATTACAATGAGTTGTCTAGTATGTTTCATTAGACATACTTATGTGTAAATGTGCTTTTAGAGAAAATACTTCAGGTTGAAGAGTAAGAATTGGAATTTCATAGGCAGGTCCGCAATGTTATTAACTATTGTCTAATATCTCCCCAAATGGCACTCATTATATAAATTTTACTTGACTATGATGCATTTTTAATACACTGAAGAATTCAGCTTCCTAATATTTTACTTAGTGCTTTATGTCTATATTCATATTGATTTTTTAATGTTATTTTCTGCTGTCATTTCTGTTTTCACTTCTTTTATTCTATCCTCATAAAATGAGTTTGGTAACATTTCCTTTTTATGTTTAATTTGAATTCTCTAAAATGTGTTGGATAACACAGGAATTAACTGCAAGTTGGAGACTTGATAGAACATGATCAGAGAATAATACATATCCAGTGCCATTTGCAGGGATATGGGGACCCCAAAAAAATTAAATTTTAAAAATTGTGGTCTTAAAAATGATCCTGTTTTTCTCACATAAATTTGGTAATGAATAGTTTTACATAAAAATGCCAGTATTCCTCCATTTTAAATTTTTAAGCAAGAATTTGTTCATGGCATTTTCTCATATTTAACTCTTCTTCAATATTTGAACAAATGTTTCTACTTCTCCCTTTTAATTGTATGGTTTTAATGTAAGATAAATAAGGTAAAGTTACCTTTTATAAGGAATTTTGAAGAATTAATACTATTTAGACGGATAAATGTCTATTTCTTTTTAAGTAAGAGGATTTTTATTGTCTATTTTCTTGAGTGTTAGTTTTCTATTTGTACATTTATACACTTATTTTTCTTCAATATATTTCTTTGTTTATCTCATATTCCTTTATTTTATTAACATAAGTGTATCACATATTTGAAATTTCATTATTAACGTTAGTTCATTGAAAATCTAAAATTATATTTATTATTTTAGCTACATCCTGACATTTTTTACAAATGACACATTCATCATTGCTTTATTAAAGAAGATGTTGTGTTTTCTATTGTGATTTCTTCTTTAATCTGTGAGTTATTTAGAAATGTATTTAAAATTTTTCAATATGTAATAATATAAAAATATATTTCCCTTTATCATTGAGCAAACACACAGAATTAAACTATCAAATCAGATGCGCACAAGCCAGACATCTAAACCAGTATCACTCTTCTAAATAATTTTAAGGATACAGGCAATCAAAAGGCTCAAACAAAGAGAGAGACGTCCAGGACTGGGTTGATACTTGTGTCTTTCTTTCCCAGTCAGACATGCCTTTGTGACCCAGAATAAATTACCTTAAAGTGAGGGTCGTGCAGTTTCTCATGTAGCTAGATCATTTAAATTATGAAACCTCTCTATTTTATACTTCAAACAGTTGTATAGCTTCATAGATCCTAGGTTCTGTTTACTATAGGCAATCCTTAGCGAGTGATGTCCTAGTAAGGACATTTCACAGGCAAGGCCTCCTCTTTGTAAAAAATATTGCTAGCCTATTTACTTTAGAGATAGAGCTGAAAAGATTAGGTCACTATGCTATGTAGATTATAGGTTTTTTGTTGTTTTGTTATTTTTTAATAAGACACCTCCTTCCACTTCAAGTAAAGGGGGCGAATGGCTCCCGGGGCACTTCCTTCCTCTCATTTTAAATAAAATTGCAGTATGCACTACATTGTTTTCTTAAACTATTATGAGTTATCTTTGAGTTTCAATTATTTTCAACAATAATTGTTGACATTTTTGAAAAAATAAATATATTTGTACATAATATGTATCTGTATAAATAAGTTATACATGTATAAAACTGGATTTTTCAAACTGTACTAATTCTTACTAATCCTTCATCAAGATTGTATGTCCCTAACAACTGCAAATTGGTCAATGCTTGCCTTCACAATTTTACATGTGGTTTGTTTATATTTTGAAGATACATTTTTAGAAGCATGGAAGTTTATAGTAGATTATTCCTTTTGTCATTTTGTAATATTCTCTTTTTACTTATTAGTTTTTATATGTGAGTAATTTTGGATTATTAATTGCTGCCTATAAAATGGCTCATCCTTTTCATTTTTCTGTAGGTTTTACATGTGCTTTGTTATATTTTTCAGCCGAACTTACCACCTTTGTTTTTTAATAGGTAATTTAATATTCTTTCATTTATTGTAATTACTGATATAATTAATATTAGTTTAATCTCATTTTGTGTTATTTACCAGTCTTTTCTGTTTTACCCTTCATTTCTGCCTTGAATTGGTAATTTTTTTCATATTATTCTATCTTAGTTTGAAACACAATTTTTAGAAATTTGTATTAAAGCTTTATCATGCAAAACTATTTAATGCTATTTTTTCTTGCATTTTAGTTATTAATATTTTAATTCACTGCCTGAACTTAGCAAAAACTTACTCTAGCTGCTTATTAAGCTTTCTTCATCCTTCATCTTATTATTGTTCAGAATTTTAGATTTTCTTATTTTAATTCAAAATAATTATTTTTGAAATATGTACAGTTAAATTTATTATTTTTTCAGTGCTTAACAATGTTGCTTGTAACTGATTACTTCTGTCCTCTCATATGTTTATCTTTTAATGTTGTAGTAAAGTTTAAACGTTTTCTCTGAAGGTTTGATGATTGATTCATCCTGTCAAAATATACTTATAATGGACAAATTAACAGGAGAAAAGGCATGCAAGTAGATTAATCTGCACATAGACAAAGGGGTTTTCCAAATATGAGACTCGAGGAAGAGTCAGATGGTTGAGGTTTAAAGAGCACACTTCTCACAGGAGTGAGGAAGATAGGGAATGTAGGTATGATGAGAGGTAGTTAAGTGATTTTCAGGAGAGATAAGTGAGCCCAAACAACAGACAACAGCCAGGGACAAAGTTCCTCTAAGTTCTGGCAGGAGAAGGTGGTGGGAAGGTGAGGGGTGGAACTTAGCCAAGAACAAAAGTTACCTTATTATGCAGGTAAAGTATCCCAGGCAATCTCTAGAGCTGTCTCAGAATAGCTAGAAAGGCTATCTTAGCATGGTGGCAACGTTTAGTCTTTTATCTTCTCTAGTGGTTAACCGTTTCTGATAATTTGCTAAGAATTCTAGGGAGAAGGTCTTAAGGCAATTGCATTTTTTTGAAAGCAGTTTTTCTCAGACAGAAAAGAGAACTTCCAGAGAGAGACACTCCCTGCACTTGGGAGAAAGTTAAAAGAGAAGGTTAAAAAGTCCTTGATTCTCAGGTAGTTTCTAGGCCTTCTGTCTTTAATTTAAAAGTGCTTAGCATGCCAAAGCACCACTTTTGGGTTATTTTTCTCTGTGCCCCAATAATGTTCACTTTGGTGAAGTGATTTTTGGTGTTAAATACTAATTTTTATGTAAATACCAAAATGTTATTATTTTCCCATGCATGACAGGTAAATCGCATGTTATAAGATTGTAAGTTGACAACAGTTTTCCCTATATTAAGTTGAAAAGATCTATTTTTTGTAAGTCAATTTATTT
The DNA here is from genome assembly GCF_002776525.5 of Piliocolobus tephrosceles. Classification (NCBI taxonomy): domain Eukaryota; kingdom Metazoa; phylum Chordata; class Mammalia; order Primates; family Cercopithecidae; genus Piliocolobus; species Piliocolobus tephrosceles. The sequence goes on from NC_045447.1 coordinate 70,816,817, forward strand.
AGGTACATAATTTACATATGAAATTTGACCAATTTTAAATATAAAATTTGATGAATTTTGATAAATGTCAAGTAACCATTATCACAATGATGTAGAATTCCTTTCACCAACTAAAATATTTCCCCTTGCATTCTTTTCAGTCAATCGCCAATCCTTACTCTGAGCCTCTTGCAACAACTGATTTGCTTTCTGTTGCTATAATTTTATTTATTCTAGAATTTATTTAAATGAAATTATACACAAGGTAGCCATTTATGTCTGCCTTCTTTCCCTTAGCAGGATGGATTGTTTTCCTGTAGTTGTCTATCAGTTATTTGTTTCTTTGTATTGCTGATCAGTGCTCCATTGTAAAATGTAACCACACTTTGTTCATCCATTCACCAGTAGATGACATTTAGGTTGTTTCCAATTTTGGCATTCAATTAATTTTGATATATATGAGGGAAGAAGCAAGGTTTATTTTTGTGCACAGGAATAGTCAATTGTTCTGGTATCATTAAATGAAAAAAAAACTTCCTAAATTTAGTTACTTCGCCCTTAGATCCAACATTAATTTTCTATATACGCGTGGGTTTATTTCTGAACTCCGTTTTGTTTCACTGATCCATATGTTTGTTCTCATGTTCATCTCACACATTTAATTTACTCTAGCTTTAAAGTAGTCTTAAAATCAAGTAATATAATATTCCAAATTTATAATATTAAAAAATGCTTTAGATACAGGAGCTAGAAAGAAATTATTTAGGCAGATAGTAAGGAGAACAGAATCCTCGGCAGAATTTCCCTTTTAACAAAAAGCAGCCCCCAAATCATTTACTTTCTAACAAAGAGCAGCCTGAAAAATCGAGCTGCAAACACAGATTAACAAGCTGGAAGCTTGCACAGGTGAATGCCAGCGGTTGTGCCAATAGAAAACGGTTACCTGAGGGCCAGGCAAGTTCAACATGGAGGCTCCATCTTCCCTTTTCTTAGTCAGCACATATACAGTAAAGAAACAGGCGCCGGGCGCGGTGGTCTCAGCACTTTCAGAGGCCGAGACGGGCGGATCACAAGGTCAGGAGATCGAGACCATCCTGGCTAACACGGTGAAACCCCGTCTTTACTAAAAAATACAAAAAAAAAACCAGCCGGGCGAGGTGGCGGACGCCTGTAGTCCCAGCTACTCGGGAGGCTGAGGCAGGAGAATGGCGTAAACCCGGGAGGCGGAGCTTGCAGTGAGCTGAGTTCCGGCCACTGCACTCCAGCCCTGGCGGCGGAGCGAGACTCCGTCTCAAAAAAAAAAAAAAAAAGAAAGAAACAGGCAACATGGCGCAGGTCAGGAAGCGAACACATCTGTGTAATAAAAGGTTAGGGTGGGGACAGCCAGATTCCCGTGCACTATGCAAATTGCTCACCTAGCCCTAACCAGTTTTTTTGTGCCTTATGCAAATGACACACTTGTTCTGACCAATCTTTTGTGCCCTATGTAAATCAGACACCACCTCCTCAAGCCCGTCTATAAAACCCTTTGCATTCCACCAGGGAACCAGCAACCCATTTCTCCAGCACCCCTCTCCGAAGCAGAGAAAGATTTTTCTTTTTCTTTCTTTTACTTTTTTTCTTTTCTTTTTTTTTTTTTTTTTTTTTTTTTTTTTTTTTTTTTTTGAGACATTCTTGCTCTTGTCACCCAGACTGGATTTCAGTGGCAAGATCTTGGCTCACTACAACCTCCACCTCCCGCACCTCCCAGCTTCAAGCAATTCTCCTGGCTCAGCCTCTAGAGTAGCTGAGATTACAGGTGCATGCCACCACACCCCGCTGAATTTTGTATTGGCCAGGCTGGTCTCAAACTCCTGACCTCAAGTGATCCCCCAGCCTCAGTCTCCCAAAGTGCTGAGGGTTACAGGCGTGACACGCCCGGCATGCAATTTTCTCTTTCTTTTGCCCTTAAACTTCCTCTCTGAACCTCACTCTTTTTGTGTTCTTGTCCTAGTTTTCCGTGGCCATGAGGCAACAATTTCATGTATTTATCCCAGACAATGATGCCACTTCACTTTGACTACTTTAGGTATAAATTTTAGATTCAGCTTTTGTACTTCTATAACAAGAGTTGGAATTTTAATAGATATTTTATTGAGCCTATAAATCAATTTGGGAAGAATCGATATCTTAATATTATTGAGTCTTTAAGAACATTGAGTCTGTGTTCATTTATTAAGATCCTCTTAAATTCTTTCAGCAATATTTTATAAATATTAGCTAAAGGTTGTGAATATTTATATATACTACTTTGTGTAGAATATTTTTGATGCCCTTTAAAAGGTGTTTTTAAAAAAATATTTTTACTATTATCTGTTTTAGCATCAGAATTTTTACATATTTTTGAATAATTTTATGCGTGTTCAATTGGCTGGCTCATTTTTTGTGTTTGTTTATAGTTTTCTTTCTCTCTGTCTTATTCTTTCTCTCAGTGTTTCTTATTTAGCTTTTTTTTTTTTTTTTTTTTTTTTGGCGACTTGTCACCGAGGGTCCCCAGTGTGCAACCCTATTTCCTATTTTGTAATGCTGCTTTGGGTTCTTGTCTTCTTTTGATATTACAGTTTAGTTAACTGCTGAATGGAGAGACGTGTTCATTCTCTCCAGGCAAGCCTGTTTCTTTCTTGCTATGTCTTATTGCCTCCTGGTACATAGAACTTTATGTAAACGATAACCAAGCCTATAATTGGACTGGGAATTTTATTTGTTCTCCATTGTAGAGCATGGGTCAACTCCACTCTGAACTCAAGATTTCAAGCTTTCAGCTTTACTCTTGCACCTCCTATGGAGCATCTTTAGTTTCTGTTGCCTTAGAATGTCAATATCCCAGCCACTATTGCCTCTTCCTCACAAAGAGCCCAGCGTATCTATAAGTAGTAAAATTCAATCGTTCTTTGTTTGTTTAGTTGTTGGTCCTCTTTTTCTCTTCTTTGCTCAATTAGATCTTTTTTGTTTTAGCCATATTTAAAATTACCTGTCATTGGTATGTACTTCTCGCTGAACATGTGTATCAAAGCTTGAACTTCTGGCATTGCGCTATCTGTAAGTTCCACTACATAAAATTTCAAAATTTCTATATCAGATAATTATAGACTATCATTTCTTGAGCTATAGTAAAGAATTTCCGGTTCAAGTAAAGACATTCAAAATCAAATTAGCCTTGCTTCTGACATCTAATGTTACTCTGAATCCCAGACTCTAAGAAATTATACTCTTGTTATTCTCTGTCTTTTCAGTTGCAACAGTTGTGGCTTAGACAGGCAGGTGGTATTCTTTTAAAGATCACACAGCTCTTGCTTCATAGAGGAAAGACTACAGGGAATCTTGAGGTTTTCTAGGTGAGTCTGCATGCTATCAAATTAACCCATGTGCAGTGACATTCCAGACAGAACCCTGCCTACTGCAGGACAAAAGAAAATAACATCTGGCAATTAATGTCTCCATAATTCTTGAGTATAAGGCAAGAAGATCCATATTTTCCTGTGGAAATCTCGATTGAGAGAGATAAATAAATATAAAATATTGAATATTAAAAACAATTTGAATCCTATAATTTCTAAGGCCAGTCACAAAAAATGAATATGTGTTTTCTAGTTGTATGCAGAATTTGAAATGTGAAAAAAATTCAAATGAAAAGTTATTTGGTTTATAAAACATTTCTAGAGCAATTGGAATGAATGTTTATCCGTGCATTTATTAAATTCACTTTTTGTGGGTCTTTGTAAAGTTGTAGTTGAAGTTTTAAATTCATCTGAGTTTTCTTTCTTGTTCCATTGCTAAAGATGAGCCTTCATAGTATGCTGCCTTAAATTATCTCTTAAATTGTAATAGTTCTGTGGAAATTCTATAATTCTGCATATACAGAGAGAAATGTATTCTGAGAATATGAAATTTCACAAATATGCTTAAAAAGTAAACATAATTTTGAAAGCTCAAATATATTAAATAAAAGTAATTGTCTTTAAAATTGACTCTAGTATATTCTATAGAGCACTTTAGTATTATTTGGGTTTTCTCTCTTCCATGAAAATGAAGCCTCATGTGTTGCAAATAAAACAAATGACTTACCCAAAATAACTTAGTTGCCATGTCTACACAGTGCATAAAGACTGGCAATTTTTGGTGGAATGTAGGTGGTATGCACAGGCAATCCAGAATATGCTAGCCAATACTTTTTTTTTTTTTTAATATCGTTTCATTTATTTGGGTAAAAGTGGAAACAGAATGGCAAAACTTGATAGTAGTAATGATTGGAACTTGTTAAGTATTTAGTAACTATATGTACCGTTATAGTATTGCTTAGAATCTTCTTTTAAAAGTGAAAGCACATAACTATCTGTTCTTCTTGAATTTACTATTGATATTCATTGTCACTCTAAGAAAATTTCAGTAGGAAAAAAAAAACAACAACTTTATTTTCTGTTCATTTAGGGAACACTAATACTTTGACAATGCTTTATGTAACTTTTCCATTATCCAAACAGCAGAGTAGGCCTGAGTGGGTGCTTAATAGACATGATTCACTGGATGTGTAAGTATCTGTATTGTCATTTATGTTGCTCCCTCTGATTAAAATTCCTTTCTCATTCTAGCCAGCTTAGAAAATGTCTAATTAACTTTTGACACTCAGATACTATTATTAATCTCTCCCTCAGACAAATCTGACCACACTCTTTCCTTTTTGTGCCCAGTTAATCAGTTAATCATAAGTGTCTACTGGTGAAAACATTATTTGAAGACAAAAAAACATTTCCTTCACTGCTATATCCACAACATGGTTATTGGTACTGTAGATATTAATAGTAGGGAGATGAGTCATAAAAAAACCTTTCTCTTGTACTGTATTTTTATGATCAATAGACACAGACATCTTGGTTGTGCATACTGAGTGGATTACACAGTAATTTAAAAACGGTGTGCTGTTGCTTAAAGTCAAAACATATATTGATTTTGAATGATTTCATATGTAAAATATATCAACATAATCATGAATTAGATAATCATGAATGAAATACAAGATTCATCAAAATCTCATATAGAAAAAAAGTTTTAACAATGATGGGATAAACTATATTCCCACAGGATGTGCAAGATAATTACACACTTAAAAATCTATGAAATAAATTTTATGCAAGTGTGACCATGGGACTTTAAAAAATATGCAGTTCTTAATTACTTATTATTACTTTATAAGTGTGCTATATCTATAAAAAATTGGTAAAAGAAAACATTCTAGTCTATCATGTAAATGCAAATATTTCTCTTTTTCTAAATGTTTGGAGGACCATAGTTTAAGAAATTATGTTAGAAGCCTCAGTAGAATCTTAACTATTTAGTAATTATACATTATTGTAGATGTCACAGAACCCTCTGAGTTTCTCTTCCTCATTCTATAAATTTCCAGGGCACTTTTAAGATTAAATGTATGTAGGCACTATTTGTATAATGTTATATTATTATTTTTGTTTTTAAATATGTATCATGGAAAATCATAAATGAATAATTAAGATAAATTTAGTTTAAGCATATTTTACTATATTTTATGAGGATGAGAGATGTTTTAGAAATGCCACTAAAATTACATGGTTTAGCCAAGTATGTTTCTAATAATGATAGTAATTTTTCACTTACTATGTTTTGCAATTTTTCTTTAGAATGAAAATACTGCTCATTACATATATTCATCTCAGAAATGCAGTTTCTAAAATAATTTTTTGCCATTTTCTTTATTTTTCAAATTGCATGTTACAAATTATATTTTCATACTCTCTAGTAGATAACAATATAACCATAAAAATATTTGGAAGGAGAAATAGTAAGTGAATTTATATTCTGTATTAATTCAAGATAAACTTGAAGTCAGTTTTTTGTGTGCTTTTTTGAGGGGTTGGCCTTATTTTTAAATGTTGAAATCAGTTTGACAATAATTATGTTCACATACATAATTATAGTTCATTACCATATTTATTAAAGGTGAAAAGGGGGCTTTTAACACGTCATTTAAAATATAGGATTAGAATTTACATAAGTAGTTTTGAAGTGACAATGACTTACTCTTTTTTTATATCATCTCTTTATAATGTCTGACTGCATTATTTTTCAGCTAAGATAAAACCACTTGAGATGGACTTTTTATTACAATCATTGATAGTTTATCCATATGTCATCATACTTTTAGGCCATTTCAAATTTCATTTGGACCAGTGTTATTTTAAAATTACAGTGGTAGGCTATATTATTCAAGCATTTTTTTTCACTACATTTTTATAATATTGCATTGATTACTTAGACTGCTTTTGTCAATATACAGAAAACTTAAAATGACTTAAAAATAAGGAACTTGATTAGCTCATACAATTGAAATTCAGATGTATATAAAAGGTCTTATTTGGATTTCATTCAGCCAGTGTGTTCTCATTTCTGTAATTTTTTGGGTATCTCCCTCCTCTGGTCTGGGGTACCTGTTTTTTTGTTTTGTTTTGTGGTTTTGTGTGTGTGTGTGTGTGTGTGTGTGTGTGTGTGTGTGTATGTTTAGATGAAGTCTCACTCTGTTGCCCAGGCTAGAGTGTAGTGGCATGGTTTTGGCTCACTGCAACCTCTGCCTTCTGGTTTCAAGTGATTCTCATGTCTCAGCATCCAGAGTAGCTGGGACTATAGGCATCTGCCACCACACCTGGGTAATTTTTGTATTTTCAGAAGAGTAGAGGTTTCACCATGTTGGCCAGGCTGGTGTCAAACTCCTGACCTCATGTGGTCTGCCTGCCTCAGCCTTCCAAAGTGCTGGGATTACAGGCGTGAGACACCACCCTGGGCCCTGTGGGGTACCTCTTAATCATTCATGTTCATAGAAAAATGGCTCTAGCTTTCCTAAGCCTTTCATTTGCATATCTAGCAAATTAAGACCAATTTCTTCTTCCTAACTTTCTTTTAACAGTGAAGACTTTTATACATAATCTCCAGTGTGCTTCCCCGTGGCTGTCCATGACCCCAGTTGGGTCATATGCCCATTCATGAGCTAACCTTTAGACTTCAGTCTGGATTTCTGACAAATCATCAACAAAGAAGACTGATCATAATTATGTGAGTTTTAATCATGACCTACTGCGTGAGATTGGAACAAAATATAAGCTGTCTTCAAAATATAAGACAGCTGAACAAAAAAGAGAAGCCTATGATGTTACTGGAAAACAACAATATTCTCTACAAGTATTAACTGTTTACAAAATACTTTTACATCCATTATCTCACACTAAATGATGGTTCTAAATGCTTCCCCTTTTGCAGTTGCCCCGAGGATACATATGTTAACCCTTCCAACTCTATAATCCTTATCAGTATTATATCCCATATAATAGTCTCCTAAATATCTTTGGAGTCCCAGAAAATAGTCGTGTATTTCATCAAATGCCAGGCATCAATATACAACTTGTTTCTGTATTTACTGAAAAATAGTTAAAGAATAAAAGTTAATCTTTCTATAAAAAATATTCTCATCAGTGGAACAAAACAGTAATTCATGTACTAGTATCCATTAAAAAATATACTGTTTCAGTATCCTAAGGCTAGGACTTTGTATACCAAACAACCAGACTGAAGCAGAACTTATTTAATCATTAGAGCCATGTGAAAATCTGGACAGATTTCTACAGCATTCTTTTGGTTGCTAGATATATTTAAATTGACACAATAGTGGCAAGATCACCTGTGTAGTTTTCCTGATTTATGGATGTAGATTGATATTTTTCCATGGAATCTCGCTTTGCTATTTAGTCATTAAAATACATGCCTCTTATTTTACTTATTTTTATACTCCGAACAAATACTCTGAATCACCACCAGAAATAAATATCTTCTTTATGTTATAGGTTTTGCTTTATTCATTTTCTCAAAATAGTACATTTAGTAAAAGATGCAAACTCAGCTCTTATAATGTGGCACAAAATAATCCAACTTTGACCTTAGGGAAACTATATATGCACTAATGTCTGATGATTAAAAACAGCAACAAAATTGACAAACAATTTAGCAATTTTAAACCTCTTACATTTGTTCAAAATGATTTAACTATGTTATTGAAACAAAATCACTTCAACATTTAAGCTGAAAATTCACATTATTTCTGTAGAGAAGAGAAGAACCCAGGGATTGGAGAAATGTTATATTAATAATAACTCAGTAAAGAATTCTTTTTAAAAAATGGGTATAATGGCCTTCTTCTGTTGCTCACCTAATGAACAACACACAACTGCCCAATCAAAGTCTTACATGTTGAAGATTAAAAAAGAGAAACAAAATTTTAAAACTTGGTAATTTAATGGGCACAAGTATTTTCTTAATAATAGTTTTCACATAAGAAGGTTATGGTGTATAAGCAAATATCTAACAGTATTTATACTGTTGTTTATTTGAAAAGCAGTGCTAATTTTAAGGAATCAGGTTAAGTCTGTTTTTGACTCCTCATGGTGTTGAACTATATGTTGGAGATGAAAATTAGTAGTACGTATGCCAAACCACATCTTTCTGTTCCCTGTTATTGGAGGGAAGGACGAGAGCTTCGGAGTGGACTAATTCCTTCTGTTTATCTCAGACTATACTACGAAATGGTTGTAATTTTGACTAATTTGGAAAGGTTGCCGAATCTCCAACTGTTCATTCTGACATTTATTAAACATTTTACAGTAGTGGCTGCTTCTGTTAGCTGCCTGCCTTGTAGTCTCATCTATCAGCTCCCATGAAAAATAAATGGCTTGATTTCACACAATGTGTGACTGTCATCTCCCTGCCCAAACATTTTTATTGTAATCTATGTGATTTCATAGCTGAATTGTTTGTGTTCTTTAAGTGATATGGGTGTCTGCATGCCAGTGATTTCCAGTTTCAGTGTTTCTTATTTCATTGGATGTGGTCACCTATGGTGTTTTCAAACATTTTGACTAGAGATGGGTCAAATACAATCACAATAATTTAAAGCTATGTGCAGACAATTATATAGTTTCCCATAAAAATGAAAGCATAACTATTTTATTGACATAGTTAATGAAAATCCACACTGTAGCTTAACTATGGGAAAATCTACATATCCATATGCAAATTTATAATATATTTTTAAGCAATATACAGACACATTTGGCCCTCTTTCCCTATTTGGTGGGTACATAAGAAGAGACATGTACTGTCCCTAATATAAATGCTTTTAAGGTTTTCCTATATATAAGAGGATTCTTTTTTATATTATATACATAAATATTTAATTTTGATATTTATTGCTTTCCCAATCAATTTTTATTCCATTTCTTTATATTAGTCATCTCATAGTTTTTTTTTTTTTATTACCAGTGTGTCTAGGTTTCAGTAATACACATCTTTGCTTATTATCTTTGTGCTTATTTGTAAAACAATGAGTCAACTTTGTTTTTGAATTTTTTTTTTATTTTTATTCGTCCATTATACTTTTTTTTTTTAGTTTCATTAAATGTCCAAGGTTTAGAAAAGTTAAACAGTGTTGTAAATCCCTGAACTTATGCATTTTGAGTATGAAGGCTCTGTGTTCCTGACCTACTTTGCCATGCAGAGACCTGTAGCCAGGGGGTGCTAGGCATCTGTGCCTCAGCCATTCACAGGTGCTGCTAAATATGTTTTTGACTTTCAATACATAAAACACTGTTAAATTATGAAAAGATACGGGGATGATGGAATTTTCATTCCCATCGAATTTTTCATTCACATTTCCCATCAATATTTCAAACAATACTTTTACTTCTTTTATAGTTTCACCAGAGAGAGCAAGAATCCTGATAAATAGCAACTCCCGCTAATGTAGATTGGCTACTGAGTATATCACGTCTTGAAGAAGGTGTAAACACAACTCTTGCGGGAGGGAGAACAACTTCCTGTCTAGTTAAGCTAATGTCCATTAAAGACATGCGGTATTTTGCAATAAGAGACAGTCTTTATGATGATTGTCCTAATGTCTACTTTAAGAAAAAAGTGAGACCCATCAAACAAAAAATTGAATGGATAAGATTATGAGATTTTGAATCAATAAACAGACTGCATGTTTAAAAGAAAAAAAGTATTTTAGATTCATTATCTAATTATTATCTAATGTGATTTGTAACACAAAATTTATTGCTATAACCAATTGCATTGATATACCCAGGCAGGTAAAATGAACTGAAACCACAAGGAAAGGGGATACTTACATCCACATTATGTTGTATGCTTATGTAAGTGTAGATCCTGGATAGTAGACCGAAATGCCTTAAAGTAAGTAGCTAATATCCTACCTCCCAAAAGCTCATGTTATTTTTTATAGTATCTTCAGATTATAAAATAATTCTGAGAAGACTGATTTTGTTTGACCTACCAGCATCTGATGAGTTTGCCACTGCTGTTTTAAATTAGAATTAAAGACATAAACATGGTAAGATGTGGTGGTGGCGTCTGCATATTCTGCAGAGATGGTTTAATATGAAGCAAAAAAGAAAACATCAATTTGATTGTGAAACAATCATCATTATCACATTTTCTTTATAGGTTACAAAGAAAAGACAAACAAAAATTATACACACTGATTACCCTGTCACCATCTTAACCCCCCAACCTTCTCTTACAAAGATAAAAAATAAATTTCTTTTGTTATTTCAATTGCTATGGCATCATGAAATTTTGTCAAAGCCCAAATGACTTGCCCAAACCCTACATATTGTTTTGAGACTTTGTTTACATTCCACTGTTTTTGTTTTTTTGTTTTTGTTTTCTTTTTTGGGTCGACAACATGCTATTGGGGACACATAATAGTTGTACATATTTACCAGGTACATATGACATTTTGATATGTATATAGTGTGTAATGATCAAGTAAAGGTGATTGGGAAACCACCCAATTTATCATTCCTTTGTGTTATAAGCATTCCAATTCCACTTTTGTAGTTATGTTGAAATATACAATGAAGTATTGTTAACTTTAGTCACCCTTTTGTGCTACTGAACACTAGATACTGTTCTATCTAACTATATTTTGTAGCCATTAACCACCTCTTCTATATTCTCTTCCCACCTTCTGGTATCTATCATTCTACTTTCTATCTCTACAAGTTCAATATTGTTTTTGCACCTACATATGAGTAAGAACATATAACATTTGTCTTTCTGCACTTCACTTATTTTACTTAACCTAACAATCCTCCAGTTCCATCCACATTATCCCAGAAGACAGAATTTCATTCTTTATTAAGGATGAATAATATTCCATTGTGTATTTGTACCACATTTTGTTTATCTATTTATCCATTGATGGACACTACTTAGGTTAATTTCATATCTTGGCTATTGTGAATGGTGCTGCAGTAAACAAGGGAGTGTGGATATATCTTCGATATACTGATTTTTTTTTTTTTTGAGGGGTATATACCCCACAGTGAGATTGCTAGATCATATGGTAGTTCTTTTTTAGGTTTTTTTTAGGAACTTCTACAGTATTCTTTATAGTGGTTGTACTAATTTACACTGTCATCAACAGTATGCAAGTGTTCACATTCTTGACAGCATGTTATTGCCTGTCTTTGATAAAACCTATTTTAACTGGGGTGAGATGATATCTCATTGTAGTTTTGATTTGCATTTCTCTAAATGCAAATGAATGATGTTGAGCATTTTCGCATGTACCTGTTGGTCATTTGTATGTCTTCCTTTGAAAAATGTCTCTTCACGTATTTTGTCCATTTTTTAATTGGATTATTATTATTTTTTCATATTGAGCTGTTTGAGCTCCTTATACATTCTGATTATTAATCACTTGTTAGATGGGTAGTTTGCAAATATTATCTCTCACTCTGTGGACTGCCTCTTCACTTTATTCATTGTTTTCTTTCCTTGATATGATCCTTTTTGTCAATTATTTTTTGTTGCTTGTGCTTTTGAGGTCTTACTCAAGAAACCTTTACTCAGACCAATGTCCTTGAATGTCACACCAATGTTTTCTTCTAGTAGTTTCACAGTTTCATGTCCTAGGTTTAAACTCTCAACAAACTGGGTAGAGAAGGAACATACCTCAACATGATAAAAATCGTATATGACAAACACATAGCTAGCATCACACTGAATAGGAAAAGACTAGAAGACTTTCTTCTAAGGTCTGGAACAAGACGAGGATGGCCATTTTCACCACTGTTCTCCAACAGGTACTGGTAGTCCTAGCCAGAGCAATTAGATGTGAGAAAGAAACAAAGGCATCCAAATTGGAAAGAAACATGTCAAATTATTCTTGTTTGCAAATGATATAATCTCATATTTAGAAAAACCTAAAGACTTCACCAAAAACATTAGAACTGATAAATTCAATAAAGTTGCATGACATAGTATCAACATAGAAATTCAGTAGCATTTCTACATGACAGTGGTGAGCAATCTGAAAAAGAAACCAAGAAAGTATTCCCATTTGCAAAAGCTACAAATAAAATACATAAAAATAAACTTGACCAAAGATGTGGAAAGATAAAAATAATAAAAACTATAAAACATAAGTTAAAAACTTTGAAGAAGGCAAAAAAATACAGAAAAAGTTTCCAGGCTTATGGATTGAAAGAATTAATATTGCTAAAATGTCCATAGGATGTAAAGCAATCTATCAATTCAATGCGATCTCTTTCAAAACACCAATGACATTTTCATGGAAATAGAAAAAATTATATCATTTTATGGAACTACCAAAGACCCAGAATAACCAAAGTCATCCCGAGCAAAAAGAGCAAAGCTGGGGGCACCACATTACCTGAACAATGAGAACACATGGACACAGAGAAGAGAACAACACACACTGGGGCCTGTCAGGGGTGTAGGGGGAAGGAGAGCATCAGGATAATTAGCTAATGCATTTGGGGTTTAATACCTAGGTGATGGGTTTATAGGTGCAGCAAACCACCATGGCACACATTTACCTAACAAACCTGTACGTCCTGCACATGTATCCTAGAACTTAAAGTAAAATAAATAAATGAAAGTTTATGAGTAATTTTTGTACACTTAATACCTTTCTTCATTTACAAATAGTTTATAACTTGTATCTTAACATACTGCCTCCCTCAGCGTTGTTGTACCAATGTGGTATCAGTTATTCCCTTTCATATACCTTTAAATTCTTACCTCTACTATTTTCTTTTTCCACCATTTTTATCCTTTTTTCTTTACTTTTTGTTTCTCTTTTTTGCTGTCTGTTGATCTTTTACCTTCTTTATTTTTTTCTTTTACCATACGTTGTAAATCTATTTAGTGCAAATCCTGTCTGCTCTGCCTATGAAGTAGCCATTCTTTTATTTCTTTACTTTCTTTAAAAACAAAAGAAACAGACAAAAAACATTTAGTGCAAATTCGGATGTTAAATTTCGAAATGGTTCAATGTCAATTGTCTGGATCCTACCCTTGAGGTGCTGTCTGGTAGGACAGATGGAGCATACATACAAATTAAATATAATACAAATTATCAGTAATGAATGCCATGAGAAATTACTGATAAAGAATTTCCCACATACAAACCACCCTTTTGCAATGTTTCTAATCATAACTTCTGAGTCACCTGTTTGCTAAACTACGTGATTTATTTTGCTTTTGCATATCTTCACAAAGATTCCTCTCCTTTATTGTTAACTGAAAATTTCTCAACAGTTAGAATAAGACATGAGAATCTATGAAATGTTTAAGAGTGAGGTCTTGAAATATCTACATTTGATCTGAGATAGTGATGGTATCTGTGTTTAGAAAGGTTTCAATCAGAAGGAGGCATCCCTTTCCAAAGGCTACTGCATTGGTGCAGCAGAAGAAAATAAGCAACTCAGCTAAAGTATATAGTAAGGAGAGAGAATAATATATTAGGACTAATTTGAATAATAAATGTAAAATAGACTTATTTTTTTCCTTTTTTCTTACATAGTTTTCTCATCCAAAGGCAAAATTCCTTAGGAGGAAGCAGTGGACATGACGTCTGAAAAGAAGGCCAAGACTTAACTATGTTCAAGACTAATGGACTAGTGCTGATGAGCAGAACGGTGGGAACATACAAAAATGTCTGCTAACAATCTTCCGTTCAGAACGGCCTTTCTCCCGCTTGATCCACGTGATCATTGTGGAGCTATTATCACTGAGCAATGCCGCTCTGCCCATACAGACACACTCAATGTGTTCAAAGACGGGAAGCTCAACCAAGTGTGCCAAAATCCTCCCTGATGATTAGTGTATGGATAAAGAACCATTTTCCACCTTTGGTTATCTATACTAAAAGATGAAGCCTGTTTTTGCCAATGGGATTATGAGAATGAAGAAAGTAAAGCTCCTAAGAAAAATAGAGCAATTACTGCTGGTGATAGGATCCCATACTGTGCCAAATGGGGTCATAACAGAGGAAGGGAGAGGTGGAAGACACAAGGGCAGCTTTGGATATAGGAATAAATTATATCTCACAATTTTTTCAGGATACATCTGTAGTTATTTATTTATTTTTGAGACAGAGTCTTGTTCTTGTCACCCAGGCTGGACTGCACTGGCATGATCTCAGCTCACTGCAACCTCCACCTCCCAGGTTCAAACAATTCTCGTGCCTCAGCCTCCCGAGTAACTGGGATTACAGGCATCCACCACCAAACCTGCCTGATTTTTGTATTTTGAGTAGAGACAGAGTTTCAGCATGTTGGCCAGGCTGGTCTCAAACTCCTAACCTCAAGTGATATGCCAGCCTCAGCCTCCCAAAGTGCTGGGATTACAGGCATGAGTCACCGTGCCTGGCAACATTTGTATACTTACGATAAATTCCTCTTACTTCCTTAAACAAAATCAAGATGTTTATTTGTGCTTTAGTTATCTCCCTACTCTGTATAGGCTGTGAAATAATTTTGAGCAGGCATAGTGTGTACTGAACATACCTGATTATACTGAAGAAAAGGTGCTGTTAAATAAATTTATTATAATTAAATAATATCTATTTGGATGACGTATAGAAAAGAAAAACACAACTGCCATATTCAAAGACAACAAATAAAACTTATTTTTAATATAAATTAGAATGCAGAAAATTAGCCCATGATGAACTTAGAAAGTTGTTGCAAAATATGGCATAAATTGTCTTATTTTTTCTGTTATAACCATGCCTAATCATAATAAACTAGAGGCTTTAGTAAAGTTTTTTAAGATAAGTTTAATTAATATGGTTTTAGCTATAAAACAACATTTCATAGTTTTCCTGAGTCAGCACACATTCCATATTCTCATATATTTTCTATCACCATTGATCTTTTAAAATTCTAAATAATTCTGGAACATTTCAAAATCATCAAAGCTCACAGATTATTTTAACTATTTCACTAGTAAATGTTCATCAAAACTGTCAAATTATAGTCTTAAAAAATATTATAGTCCTCTTGGGAAGATTTATTATCATGAAGTAATCACGTTGATTATTATACAAAATATTTTTTTTCTTTGTTTAGCAATGATCATTGTGTTGCTAGTCACTTTCATTCAACCTGATTACTATTCTCTGGGTTTGTTTATATAGTGAAATGAATATATTTCTATAAAATATTATATATTAATATGGGTTTGGGGAGATTTGCTTCTCACTCACAGAAGTTGGGTCCATAAATGTTTGAGGAACACGTGATGACTAAGAGCAAAAAATTAGGACCTAATCCCTAACTCTAAAGACAAGCCTAACCCCTAATTCTCAAGACAAGTTAAAGATTTTAGAAGTCAGAAAGTGAAAGTGGAGATATGATGATGAAGAAGTTGATGGGGGACACAAATAGTTTTTTTTAAGTGAACTGGAGTTGAGTGAGCAGCCATAGATTCACAAGTTATCCTCTTGTGGATTCTATCACAGTACCCAGTGCCTGCACAACACATCAGTTGGAATCCAGAAACCATTCAACCCTCACCTGAATGGGTCATATGGTGTGCGTGTCAAAGAACCATTAGTTTTCTTTCTAGTTGGCCTCATGAAGATCCTCTTGGTAACAGTCAAAACGTCACATAATGTTACTGCCTTGTTAGAGTGATAATTATCGGTAGCTTTAGGTCTAACTAGGTGCTGCGATAGGCTAAAAAGAATGTTCCCAAAGCTGTAACCACCTTCCAATCCCTTAAACTTGTGATACCTTATTGTGGAAAAGAGGCTTTGCCAATGTAATTAGTTAAAACTCTTAAGTGAGAGAATAGTCCTGAATTATTCTGGTGGGCCCTAAATAACATGAAAAGTCAAAGCGAAAGATAGAGGGAGATGACACAGAGCAGAAGGCATTGTGAGGATGAAGGCAGGGATTGAAGGGATATAGCCATGGGCCCAGGAATGCCAACATCTCTCAGAAGATGGAAAAAGCAAGGAACACATTCTCCTTTAGAGTCTTCAGAGGAAATGTTAACCTGTGGACACCTTTGTGGACTTCTGGCCTACAGAATTTGAGAAAATAAATTTCTATTGTTTCAAGCCATTGAGATTGTGGCTTTTATCTTGGGATATTACCTTTACAATGTCACCTATATACATATCACCTAATTTATATCTAACCTATTACATTATCTATAGGAAACTAATATAGCTACCATGTCAGTCTATTCTGGCATTGGTTTAAATAATTACCTGAGACTGTGTAATTTATAAAGAAAAAAAGCTCAGTTTGGCTCATGGTTCTGCAGGCTGTACAGGCATGGTGCCAACATCTGCTCAGCTTCTAGTGAGGCCTCAGGGAGATTTCAATTGTGGTGGAAGTTAAAGTATAGCCAGTGTATCACATGGTGAGAGCAGGAACAAGCGAGAGAAGGGATAAGATACTAGGCTTTTCGAACAACCAGATCTCACTTAAATTCAGAGAAAGTACTTGCTCATTAGCCTGGGGGTGGCACTACGCCAGGGATCTGCCTCTATGATCCAATACCTCTCACTAGACCCCAACTCTAACATTGGAGATTACATGTCAACATAAGATTTGGAGAGGACAACACATTCAAACCATATCAGCCACCATCTTACTTTTGCCAAACAGCATTCCTTTTGTTGATAGCCTGAGATAAAAGGTAGAATGCTGGACATCTAGTGGAATGGTTGTATAGAACAGAAACTGCCAAACACCTGAATATATATGAAAATGAATGTCACCAACTCAAGATCTTTCTCTAAGCTAGAATAGTGGTCAAACGCACTTCTTGGATAAATGTATAAATATATATATACAGATGTGTATGTGCATATATGTGAATATAAGTAATGCATGTTTGTTTAGAGGGAGCAAAAGAGCACATTTACTTTTCATCCTCAAGGTTAAAGATATGAACAAATACTGTTTAATACATTAAATTTCTCTGTAACTGTATCACTCTTTATCCATTTGAGGGGAAGTTAGGAAAGTATGCTAAAATACTGACAAACTGGAACTTTTTTTTCCCTCTTCATTTCTGGATGTATTTAGATTGAAAAGACACTGTAGTAGAGGGCAGAAAAAATAATCTACCCTTGGCACCTAGGCACTCACAATTTAAGACAATTATATACCCCAGGATGTTTTTAAAGAAAGATTCACCTGAAATGGACATTCCCAAAAAGAGAATATTAACAGTATAGTTAATTATCCTGGCTAAAAGGTAATATATTCACATCCATGTAATCTATGTCGTATACTACCAGAGAACATTTCAAAACACTCAAGAGTGTAGCATGCTTTCTATTTAGGTGCCATATGCACAATCTACAATCTTTGTTGAGAGCCCCTTGCTCTCACAGTTAAAAGAAACACAGAAAGTACATGTCTTTCATCACAAAGCGAGGTTCAAGGCTCCATTTCACCAGTCACCTACCAGTGAAACCACTTGGTGGCATGCCTTTCCCTAAATTTATACAGAATTCCAAGCATAGCTTAAACATTTTACATCTCGATTTCATGAATGTGAATAGTTAAGGAGTCAGGGCATATGGACACATTATAAGGAAAACTTAAAGAAAAGTAGCAAAGTATTTTATTTTTTATTTCAACATTAAAGCAAATACCACCTGTGCAGTCAAAAATGCCCACATTCTTAACATACTGAGAACTGTGAGAAGTCAAGCAGGTGCTGAGAAGAAAATAGTAAAGAAAAAAAATTGTGTTTCTTAAAATAAACAAAACATTTACCTTCAAGTTTTTAACATCCTGTTCATTTCTTTTCATGTTAAGTTATAACAAGTATCACATACATTGTTGAGAAATATTTTTCAAAAGAAGGACTAGAAGGCCACAGAATTACGACCTATAGAAAATGACAAGAAATAGATAGAAGTTTCAGGGTTTTCTTTTTTAAAAGACCATTAAATAAAGAAGAAAAAATTGTGAGGTGGTTATTATCTTGGAACCCAGGAGATTACAGAAATTAGCCAGTGGAAGAATCATAAGTTTATAACGATTATGAAATATTGTAGTTCAAGAAACCAGGTGTAAACATACAGTGAAATGTGTGCTGCAGTTGCAGCAACAGTTTTTCTCCTTAAGGAGAACCTAAGAGACCTCTAGCTTAAATGAAAATTGCCTTTTAGGAAGGATACCAGGTTAAGAGTGGTCAAAACGCAGGTTGCCCCATAGTTATTTCAAATAAACAACAAATAATTTTCTACCATAACTATGTTCCAAATATTGCACTATTATGCTATACTTACGCTAAAAACTCGATTGAGTATCTAAATTTCAAATTGCAGCTGGATGCCCTGTACTTATATTTGTTAAATCTGTCAACCCTAACAGGAAAAATAAGAAACAGGATTTGGAAATATCACAGGAAACAGTAAGTTTACATTGACTCTGTCAGTGATTCTCTCTCTCTATTAAATCTCTGTCTCCTTGCCTCTCTCTTTCATCCAGAATTTATTTATTTTTTCTCTCTAGTTTATTCATTTTTTCTCAATGTAGAGCAATTTTATCTGTTTTTTTTTTTAATGTATTTTTATGCATGCAATAAAGAAACAAGTTGTAGCCTGGGCAATATACAGAGAGATCATCTGTACAAAATTGTTTTTAAAAATTAGCTGGGTGTGGTGACATGTGCCTGTAGTCCCAGCTACTGGGGAGGCTGAGAAGGGAGGATTCCTTAAGCCCAGGAATTAGAGACTACAATGAGCTATGATCATGCCACTTCACTACAGCCTGGGTGAAAGAGTGAGACTCTGTCTCAAAAAAGAAAAAAAAAAGGAAGGAGGAAATGGAGGAAAGGAGGGAGGGAGGGAGGGAGGAAGGAAGGAAGGAAGGAGGAAGGAAGGAAATAAGGAAAGCAAGAAACCAGGAAAGCAGGAAAGAAAGAAATTGGCCCAATTTTGCAGTTTTGGTTATTATCTACTTTCTGGTCAAAGTAATAACCACCAGGGTTTCTAGGTCACTTCGCCCAGAGTCTTCTCAATAGATGCTATAGAAGCAGTCTTAGAAAAGAAATAGAAATGGAGGAGGTAAACTGAGTAACATGGCTATCTAAGTCACAGTTATAAATCATGTCTTCAAGGGTTATTAGCTTAAATATCACAAATTTACAAGATTAATTGAAAATATGAGTACACAGAATAATCTATACTGCAAAACTCCAGTTTGCATATATACAAACACAACTACATTCACACAAATAAAAAAATTCAAAAATATTTCCAAGCATGGTTGTGGCGATGATTAAAATTTTATCTTCTATGTACATTTTTATATTTGCCAAATTTTCTTCAAAAAGCCCTACTTAACTAAAGAACTCATGACATCAAAAATTGATAAGTGGAAGGAACACATGTTTTCTAAGAATTATGAGGACAAGAAGGTTGTTTAGTAACCCAGGAGATTACAAATATTTCCCTTAATATGAAATGCAAGCTGTTCAGTCTGGAAAGTTCTGAAAATCTGCTCCAGAACATAATGTTTCAAAGGGAGAGAAATTAGAAAGGACAATACCTAAGATATTTTGAGGGAAAGTAATATATAAGGGAAAAGTGAAATATTTAAGCAAAATTAGAGTATTTTAAATTATCTTTTAATTTAATTCAATTTATATGTCCTATACACATATAAACAGGGCCTGAAATTGGGAAGCATGTACCTCACCCTAAATTCAAAAATTAAAGAGCTGGATAAATAATTAAGGACATATAAGGTAATAAGTCTTATAAAGCTTTTATTATCTGTACACCAATATTATCAAGTCTTTTTGTTATTATTTTTGGAAACATCTACAGCTTTAATCTTCTAACAACTTTTTCACCATTTGTTAAACATTTATTTTCTAACAAGCTGTCTTGTCCATATATTTTTCACTTTAACCTCCTGCCTTCTGTTAAAATAACAATTTGCCAAGGCATTTAGACTAAAACTTGCAGCCCACAGTGAATGAGTCACCAAGTTCTTCCAATTCTTTAAATTGCAACTTGAATCCCTCTGTTGATCTCTCTTCTGCTTCCACTTTGTATGTCATCATTATATCATCATTGTTTTATGCTTAGATTGTTTAATTATTTAAAAAGTAGTCTGACTCTCAGCTTGATCTTAAGTTTTGAGATTATTCTGAACCTGATTAATCTTCTCAAAACACTGCTTTGTGTATGTATTAGTCTGTTCTCGTGCTGATAACAAAGACATACCCTAGACTGGGTAATTTATAAAGGAAAGAAGTTTAATAGACTCAGTTCCACGGGACTGGGGAGGCCTCAGGAAACTTATAATCATGACAGAGGTGGCAGCAAACATGCCCTTCTTCACATGGCAGCAGCAAGGAGAAGTGCAGAGTGAAGTGGGGGAAAGCCCCTTATAAAACCATCGTATCTCATAAGAACTTACTATCACAAGAACAGCACGGAGGTGACAGCCTCCATGATTTAATTACCTCCCACTGGGACCCTCCTATGGCAAGTAGGAATTATGAGAACTACAGTTCAAAATGAGGTTTGGTTGGGAACACAGCCAAAAAACACCAGTGTATAAGTAACTATGACCCCAAATTGTTCACGTAAAAAAATAATAATGTGAGAGTCTGCCCTTTACTTAGTACTTGAGGAAAAAAATAATTCACAAAGAGCGTTTAACCAAATCTAATACGTTGCTCATTACCATTTTTTTCTGCTTGAAACACTTTTTATTTTATCTTTATTTCTTAGAACCTATCATTTCTTCAAGGTCCAATTAAATTTTGGGGTGTTCCATAACACCTTACCTTAGCCCCAAACCATGAGGATTGTGGACCATCTGTGATACAACACATAGATTCTTTACAATGGGGTTTTAACTCCTTACTCAATGTATAAAGTGCAGATTTTGATCAACATTTCCAAGAAGGCAATGTAAAGACAGATATGTAGTTGAATGTTTCTTACAGTTTATGAGCTAAAGTTACCCATTTTTCAGAAGTGAGCCAGCCAATTCATCTTCTGGGAAACAGATGAAATCAACACCTTAATGTTAAAAAGACTCCCACTTTTGCATGGAAAACTAATAATTTTCTCTTATACCCTTTGTTTCTAAGGCAATGTCAAAAAGTTTCTAAACTCTATAAAATGTATAGTTGCAAAAGCCTAGAAACTTTGTTCAGAAATATAGATTAATTTAAAAATAGAAACTAATATTATCTCTTTAAAGTAAAAAAGCCAGAGATAATCCACAAATCTACATATATCATTATTAACTACAACTATACTCAAGCACTATAAATCTTATTCACACAAAAGATATAATAGCATCTAATTCCTTGGAGTTATCTATGAGTCATTAAGTTGCACAAAGAATCCTCAAATATGAGGCTTGTAAAAAGTTCCTTTAAGTAACACACACACACACACACACACACACACACACACACATATACACACAATTTTCTTCCAGAAGTTTTTTATTTCTTAATTGGAAAAAAATTTTGTTCTCATAATATTTTGTACTTAAGCTTACCATGACTGGGAAATAATTTTTTCCAGCTAGTTAGGGCTGAGAATGTCATCTGGGGGAATAGTTGATCCAACACACCTGAACAGCTATTATATGAGAGTTTCATATCAAACAATTACAAATGATTGAGGGATGAAAATCATAAACGTTATTAGAACTTTAATTTCAAAGAATATAAATTCATGAAATTAAGAATACATTGAATTTTAATTTCCAAGAATGCATATTTGGAAATTATATTTTTGAAAGAATAACTTCATTGTTATAAGAGAAATCTAGTGATAAATAGCTCCTTTTGAAATAGGAGTTTTATATATATTATAGAGCCTTGATTTTATACAGGACAGAAATATTATTGTGCTGTCCATTTTCAGATACTGCTAGTTAAAATGAGGAAAGTGTAGCATAGTCACTCTCTTATTAGGTAAGAAAATTATTTTTCCACAGTAACCTCACTTAGTCTAATCCAGATTTGAGCTAAGAAATGCGGCTGAGAGTGTGCATTTTAGATTATGCTTTGGCACAATGTTGTTCAACTATGCTTTGGCTTTACAGATTGGTAGGTATTCCCACTATACTGTAGAAACAAGTAATGGATAAAAAAGTTAGGGTTGAGTGTGGAGAAAAAGAAGTCTAGGTCTTAAAGGAATATGAATGATATACTAAAACCTATCACTTTACTCTGAAGTCATTCAAGGTTTCTGAGCAGGATGATGTGACCTAACATTGCTATCCTATGACGTACTGTTCTACGCCCACTCAAAGAGAAATTTTAAAGATAATTCTCATAACAGGAAAGCTTTCTTCTCCTGTTTACTAAGCATCAACTATGAAGCTTCATTATTTGTCACTTCCCTAGGAAAAACTGTCAAATTTATAAGAGTAAAGAAGCTATCACCTTCAGCCTTGTCATTCTATAAATATTTGCTTTTGACAAGGAGGTACATATGTAAAGAAGAACAGTGCTTTTCTGCTGGGCTATGCAAATATATTAATATACCATAATATTTAATTTGACAGTATAAAATACAATCGAAGCTTTATATTTCACATCAGAAAAAAAATATTACATCTAGAAAAAAAAAGAACAGCTTTGTTTGTGAAAAGATGTTTTCTAGGGATCTCCTTTTTTTGAAAGATAGGAGGAAAACGTGATCAGACAAGAATTCATCAGGGACTTACTTTGTTGGAGGATACTCCAAGTGTTTTATTTCTACTTCTTCTTCCTCCTCCTACACACATTTAGCTATTTACTCAACGTATTTGTAGTAAAAAGAACACACCAATGAGTCCACTTATTCTACTTTTTCCCTACTCTGGCTAAAGTATCATAGGAGAGAAGTATGAATCATGTAGAATGAAGATCTGGGGCTTTGTTTTTCCAGGTTTTTGCTGTCCCCCATTACTAGGGAAAAGAGAATTGGCTTCAAGTATCCCTGGGCATCAAGTATTTCCAAACAAAAAGAAACTAGATATGTAGCTCCTAGGTATTAGAAGCTGGTAAATAACAGGGACAATTTTATTATAGAACAAAAAACAATGCAGGATATATGTGATAAATATGTAATTGGCAAATAAAATTGTTCATTTTAAAATAGTCATGCAGTCAGTAAGTGACTAAAATTTCATGTCAAACTTGAAATTCTTGCACCAATTATCAGAATCAAATATTAATGGTTCACGTTAATATCAGTATTCTGACTAGTCCACTCTCTAAATAAAGATAAAGCTTACATCTACTAATGTCTTTCATAATTAGAAAAACTATTTAAAGGGAACTTACCTCTTGCTCCTACAATCTTACTGTCCAAATTCAAAAAAAGTCATGAACAAAATATAAGCAGTGGCATTAACCCTCATGAGAGTAAAATGTTCTCACCAGTTAGTGAATTTAAAATATTGCTTGACACTAACAGAGAAAAGCGATAATTTGAAACTGAGTTTGAAATTCAGACTAACTTGGTTTTAACTCTTTCTTAAAAATTATATAATCTTGAGTAAATTATTTGACTTATGTGACCCATTGTTTCTCCTCAGTAGGAATAATATAGCATAAGGTTTTTGTGAACCTTACATGCCACAATGTACTTAAATAACATTATATTATATACATTGATTTATTTCCTTCCTCTTAGGATAAAGATTTTATAACTGCATATTGCAGGGCAAAATTTATGCTTTGTGTGGAAAAAAGTACTCTTATGAAACTTGATTCATATTTTATATTGCTTCTTTCTTTACTTAGAATATTTTGCTGGAACATATAAAGAAACCTGCTGACATCCATTCTAGTCACTTTTTATTATAACTTTTGTATTCTCAGAGTACACACCCATGGGAGAAGTATACTCCCCAGGAGGCTATCCATTTGTGAGCAGATGCAGCGTCTTATTTCTCACTAAATGAAAATCATGTAAATATAAAGATGAAATACATGTTGTTCAAGGTTAGCTACTGAAAAGGTCAAGGACACTCACTGTACTCTTTTTTCCTTTATGTATATACCTTACTAGTGCTGACATCAGCTTCAGACTTTGGAATTTACTGCATTAAAAAAAAAAACTTGATGTCTTCATCTTATAACCACACTGTTTGTATTACTGCTGTTAGTATTAACTAACTGTTATAGCAAGCACCTCCTGATCTCAGTGACTTAATATAATTGTTGCTCATTTGTACTGATATTACAGTGTGTGCCAGAAAGCTTTCTTCCAACTGGAGACTCAGGAATCCAGTATGCTTCTGTCTGATACATCTGGCATCTTCATTGTAAGGCTTTCAAGATCTATGCGGACGAGACACTAGAATGTCAAGTATCAAGCATGGTTTTCAAGGATGTGCTTCTACATTATATGCATTAATTTGGCCAACATAACTTTGGCTAGAACTTCATCACATGACCCCAACATAACTACAAAGGATGCAGGTTAATGTAGTCTTTATGTATGCCAGTAGGGAGATCACATATTTGGTGAAAACACAGTATTGTCTCTGCTATACTATCTAAATTGATGTCTGTGCTCCTTTGAGTATGTGTGCTCCATGAAGTTTAATTTTTTTTTTCTGAGATGGAGTCTCACTCACTCACAGTCTTGGCTCACTGCATCCTGGGTTCAAGTGATTCTCCAGCCTCAGCCTCCCGAGTAGCCAGGATTACAGGTGCGTGCCACCATGCCCAGCTAATTTTTGTATCTTCAGTAGAAACAACATTTTCCCATGTTGGCTAGGCTGGTCTCAAGCTACTGACTTCAAGCGATTCGCCCACCTTGGCCTCCCAAAGCACTGGGATTATAGGCGTGAGCCACTGCGCCTGGCCAAATGTGCATCACCAGTGTCTAGAACAGGACTATAATATGTATGTGGTATATGTAGAGTAATTAAATACAAGTTACAAGTAAAACAAAAGATAATTGTGTGGTAATCAAAGGAAACACATATTGTTGTGCCCATTCTCATCTAAAAAATAATATGCACTATTATAACATTGTCTCCATGAGATGGATGAACAGTGTAATCTTGGATGTTATGGTGAAAGAGAAGTGTTTAGAAGTCTTACATAGTATTATTGAGAAGTATTACTTTTTATTGTGAAGAACTTTACAACAACAAATCTAGAATTCTGTTTTCCATTGAAAAATAAAAAAACTGAATGGCTTTGATTTCATATGTATTTACTTATATACGCTTACATTAGTTTAAACAGAGACAAAATAACTTACAGACATATATATACATGTATGTATACACACACACACAGGCACAAACCAGATATAAAAGCACAAGCCAGGCATGATGGTGTGCACCTGAAGCACCAGCAACTCAGGAAGCTGAGACAGAAAGATTCCTGAGGTCAGCAATTCCAGACTACAGTGTGCTATAATCATGCCTGTGAATATCTACTGCACTCCACCCTGAGCAACAGAACAAGATCCAGTGTCTAAAATCCAGGCTATATAAAATTTTTAAAAAATTAAAAATAAAGACATGTTGGGTTAGGATTGGTGTCTATTGATTTTTAGAGCAACTATTTTCAATATGCAGAATCATTCACCATCAAAGTATTTTCCTTAGTCCCTAAAAATGATTGTTAGTTATAAATGTCATAAAATTGCTTCTAAACAGATGTTAAATTCACCATTCCCAGTCAAACCTAGATGAATATTTGGATTCAGAAGAAATAGTTACATTTAGTGTCTAGAGTTTAATAAGAATTGCATAAATTGATAGCTATTTGATGACAGAAGATGCATTGTAAATGGATAGATGGATTAATGGATAGATGGATGGATAGATAGATTGGTTGAAGGATATGGATAGATGCTTGGTAGAAGGAAGAAGTAAAGCCATTTTGAAATAAATTTTCATTGACTGTAGAAAAGAAAATTTAAAAAAAAAAGTGCAGCAACCTTTGAGACCACAGTGAGTGATTATGCAGCATTGTGTACAGTATTCCCTGACCAGGTCATAGACCTAGCCTCCTAGTTGTGCTATGTGATTATTTGTGAGATGTAAAGTCAAATGCTATAAATCTATTAACCAATATTTTCTAGAACTCAAAGCCCAAATTATAACTTTGCTAGACATGTATTTCTGCATCTCTTGTAAGAACAGATGGTTTTCCCTTCTAAGTATATTCTTAGTATATTCTTTTAATTGACTGTTTAAAGGTAATGAGGACTCCCAACCTGATATGCTGAGTTAGCAAGGAAATGCAGCTGGTCTTTCTCATGCAGACAAATAGCAGTGGCTCCAGTGGTGATATGCAGAAGCATTGTTTCCTTCACAGTGCCATCTTTTATACCCCACATTTTAGTAGTCTCACATATGATTTTGATGTTAGTTAAGATTTTTAACCAAAGTGTGCAACTTTTAAAAATTATGAGTGAAGAAGAAACTTAAAGAGCAACAAATCTTTTGCTTTATCTTAGTAAACTTTACTTATGTGTCTTTAAGTGGTACTTGAACTATTTATCCTAGTGGTTCCTAAAAATCTCTTTCAACTCCTTAGAAACTTACAGGGTATCACTAACACTATTTTACAAAATAACCCTGTGTCTCATTTTAATTCAAAGGTCAGGAGTATATGAGATAAACTTTAAAATGCCCCTCTTACCCGCTCTGTAATATCTCCTTTTGTTCTTGTCTTGTAGGAACCAAGTGCATAAAATTACCTAAATGGCCACAAGATAAAATGCTATTTCCTTTGTAGTCTTTCATTCCTTTTATTTGTCTTTAGTTTGTGCTATTGTACTTTTTCCAGCAACAACTATAGCACATCTTCATGTGACATCTTGAATTCTCATTTTACCCTTGATTATCTTCCTTTCTATTTCACAGAGAAAATATAGTATCTTGAGCAGGATAAATTCAACACAAATATGCTGTGCAAATGCACTGTTTTCCTACATCTTGTCTTAGACTTTATTAGAATCATTTATTGCTGTTGTCAAACCCATTTCATTTTTCACTCTCTCCCATGTATACCTATATGTTGATGATTCCCACAATGCATTCCTAAACAAAATTTATTTTATGTATGCAACACATATTTCCAACTCACCATAAGACTTGTTTACCTGGATGCTCTATGGTCTGCAAAAATTCAGCAAGTCCAAATCGATATATTTTCCCAGAATTATCGCTACTAATCTAAGTTAATGTAAACATTATTTAATCAAGTCACACAAAGGGGAGAAAAAACTACAACAAACAATTCAGCATCAGATTGTTAACTCTCTCACCTCCCAACATGAAATTCATCATAAATATTTATCAGACTTATCTTTTCCCTTCTAGTGCCATCTTAATTCAAGCCCTCATTATGGTTAATATAATTTTTTTCAATAGCTGTCTCACTGTTTTTTTCTGTTTCTGTTATTATCCACTCTCAATACAACTTCTTGCACAGACTCACTGATCTTTCTAAACATGCAAAACATTGTAGAATCTCTCTAATTATAATCTTTCAATGATGGGGCTTGGTCTGTGAAATAATTTCAAAATACTTTGTAGTCCCTGCTTAATTTACCAAACTCTATCCTGATATTGGGAGACTTGAAACTTCTCAAATTGCTATACTCCATTGTAACTCCAAGTCATTGCGGAAGCTCCTCCGTCTACTCAGTTTACCTCTACTCTTGTCTCTAAATCATGAATATCTCTTTATTCTTTAAGATTTAACTCAACTGAATCCTCATCTGGAATCCTTTTTCATTCACTCCCTTATTTACAACAGGCAGACTTAGAGACATTTTCTTATACGTATTTATAGCTTGTATATGTGTCTTCAAAATAACACATCATATTATACTATAATTATTTCTTTTGTTTCTGTCTTACCTGGTATATGTACTCAGTATAGATTTGTATATTCAGTATTTAGCACAGTCCTGGAAACATAATAGGTACTCAGTGAATTCTTGTAGAATAATTCATGATTGAATTATTTCTTCTCCTAGAACTGATTATATAAATTTTTATTGCTTGTTCTTACACTATTATTGTATTTATATATATATATATCTTATATTACTATGAAATTGTAGTTTCCTACTGGCTGGAGATTTCCTCTATATTTAGACTAGAATTACATTTCTACTACCTTGAACTATCATATTTCTGAAAATAAGAGTCTATCATTACTGAGTCTTCTGCCTTACTCCTTACTCAATCATTAGTCCTTGAAATACATTTTTACCTTATCATTTAGCTGGTATTTCTATTCTGAAAATCACTAATGACTCCCTAATTGCAAATATTTTCCCATTTCTCACCTTGCTTGAACTTAATGTGACATTTGATAATGTTAACTGTTTTCTATTCTTGGACTTTTTATTTTTTTTCTTTGAGGCTTTATGCTATTCTTGTTCTTTAACTATTGCTCTAACTTCCTAGTTCCTCTCTCCTTCTCTATCACCAAGAAACTATTTTGCAGTTTGTGCCTTCCTTCTGTTTGTCTCAACATTCACAACATCTAATATCATTTAGTTTCCCATATAACATGAGTGGCATAAAATATGTCTTTATACTGTATTTGTTGCTTATGCCTTTTTGGGTATCATGTTGGTATCCAAACTTCAACATTTCTGAAACAAGGATGTTATCTTCTCTCATAAATACCACACTTTTTCTTCTCTATTTCAATTAATGATGCTGCATCACCCTTCCTACTGTGACATGAACCTAGAACACAGACATATCTTGACATGCCTATTTCATATGACTATGATATAATGAATTTCTCACACCTATAAGGTTCCCCTCAGTATGTATATTTTTCACCCCTCAAAACAGAAAATTTCCTATTTTCCCTCATTTTGCTATCTATTTCAGACTCCTTTTCACTCTAGCTTTTCTCTATGTGTAATTTATATCTCCTGTTTAATGTAACATTTGTAATTTCTGTTTGCCATAAATTTATATAAGATCACTCTATAAATAAACGTATGAAGTTTTATAACTCTTTAGATTTACTCATTTTTATCAATCTGAAATGCTCTTCATTCATTCTTTATCTGTTAAAACTCTTCCTAATTTGAAAGGTCTGGTTGAGAGCCCATCATCTCAGGTTCCTTCAGGTAGAATTTCTCCAGGATCTCAGTCCCAGCAATAGCTCCTTTTAAACTCTATTTATCACTTAAGTCATTTGATTTGTTTTACAAAAAAAATCACTGATGTGCCTTTCTGTAATTTAATGCCAGTAATATTTGAGACCTGTTTTGTTCATCTCACCCTCACTTACTAGAGTTACTGGAGGTAAGAAACTGTGTTTTATTTCTCCTATGATTGGGATTGGCACAAAATAAACATTTCCTAAATATTTATTGAATGAATGTGAATTCATTATAATCTCTGGAAATCAGCTCAATACTTTGGAAATAAGATATAAGTGTGTCAATTTGAAATTTAGAGTATTATAATAGATAACACCAAACCAAAAATGTTGCATATTTTTGTATAAAAGAACAGCCTGACTAGTGATACATTGATCTTTAATATTAGTGGATTTAAAGACATTTTGAAATAACTAAGATCAATATCATTATTATTGTATTATTTTAAATTGTTACCATTTATTGAGTGCTAACATGTCAAGCAATATGTTAAACATTAAAATGTTTTTTTCATTCATATAGAAACTATAGAATATTAGTAGACTCAGAGTTGTGTTCATATTTTTACAGATGAAGACTCTGTGGTTACACAATGAGTAAATGTTGGAGTAGGAATTCGAACGATTCTGTCTGCTTCAAAATTCTAAGCTCTTAGCCAGTGCTTGCTATTGTCTCCCACTTCGCATGTAAACTCCAAATGTGCTTTTATTTTTTCTGACACAAAATAAATGGAAATGTTCTTTGTGAGTCATTCATTCAAGTACCATAGCTTGGCCTTTCCTGATAATGGCATGATTCAGAACTTTTAATAATGATTATAATTAAGCAATGATATCATTGCCCCTCTGTTTTATGAGACAATAATCCAATTCCTAAATGGCTAAACTAGAAGGCCAAAGGCAGAGCAGTTTATCACAGCTAGAGAATCAGATTACTGCTGAGCAAAACAGAGAGCCTTGATATTATTACTACATAAAGCATGTGTGAGGGTTAATAGCCCTCTATCCAAATTTTTAAAAATATTATAGAGACAATATTTAAAACAGAAAGGAAGGACACTGATTCCATTGGATATATCTGCTAAATGCTCTTTGTACGATGGAGAAAAATTACTTCCCTCAAATAGAGCAGCTGACTTAGAGTCAAGATAACTCAGACCTTTCTTACCTGCTATATTCATTAAGTCATTTAACTTCACTGAAATTCAGTTTCCATGTTAAAGTAACAGACTCCTTGTTCTACTATTCTATAATTAAATAAGTCAAAAAGATCTTTTAATACATATTTGATAATGGAAAGAAATATGTGCATTTATTTGATCACTCTCAGTTTTCCTATATATGTGAACAAACAAAGTATTGCACTATATTGGTACATAGTACATGTTAGAAAAGAACAATTTCCATTTTCTACTCTAAAAAGGTACAACTTAATGCTTCTCACTTTCTTACCTCCTACACAGTCAAGTTTAAAAGGACTTCTCTACATAGGTTTCTTCCTAAGAATCTGTCACACAGCGGCTGATTGGCATGTCAGACTTTCAAAAATATTAGATATTCTCACTTAATTTAACCACTGGTTTATGAATTTTTATTAAAACTATCTTTACTTCCTAAAACATATGAAATCTACAAGACTGACTACAGATATTTGAAATATATTATTGGCAAAAATGCATACATGTACCTATCTAAAACTTGTTTTTAAAACGAGTCCAATTTCCAATATGGATACATGAAATCAATAATTAAAACACTGTATTTAAAACTGCAGGGGACTATGTGCATGGCTATAACAACTAATATATTGTTTTAAGGGGAAAACAATGATTGTGTATAATACAATGAATTTAACTTTTTAAATAACAATTGCATGAAGAGTAGAGAGTAAACATGATCACTGCCATGAGATTAAAATTTCCCTTTATTTTAGAAATTACTGCAAAATATCTAGGAATTGTTTTGAATTTCATTTAATTTTGAAAATTCAACTAAGCAATTCTAGATGATATAACTAAAAACAAAAATCAATTACTTTCAAACTAATGTAAAAACTTAAACAATGCTTTTGACTGATTTTTATTGGTTAACTATTTTGCAACTATTGATGCTCCTCGATTTCCTTTGGGATTACATCCTGATAAACTCTTCTTAAATGTAAAATAACATAAGTCAAAATGCATTGGATACACGTAACCTACAGAACATTACAGCTTAGCCTAGCTTACATTAGCCTACAGTTGGAAAAATCTCATTCAACACAAAGCCTATTTTATAATAAAACATCCAATATCACATGTAATCTATTGAATACTGTACTGAAAGTGAATATCAGAATGGTTGTATGGGTACTTGAAGTACAGTTTCTCCTGACTGTATCGCTTTTGCATAATGCTCAAGTCAAAAAAAGCATAAGTCAATCATAAGTTGGGCATCATCTATACACAGATATAACCTTTAAAATTATAATTTTTATGACTTACATGGCTTTAGAAAAGAAAATATCTTTCTTATATCTCTTATTTTCAACCATGTGCTACTACCAAAGTACGATCCACAACTCCATCCGGATTTCCAGATTCCATGCTTGTCTTCTTGAAATACGTCAACATTTTTAGAATGACAATGGGGTTCAGCACATGCTACCTTCAAAAATGGCACATTGGCATTTGAGACAGCAGCAGAAACAAGAAGGTCTCTCTGACTTTCTCCTATTCTTCTCCCCTAAGCAGGCCATAAAGAATTATGTGCCCTTTTTCTAAAGTAGATCATAAGGGTTTCATTGAATGGTGTCCTCTCTATAACCTGAGGAAAGGAAAGTCCTTATCTCTGCAGATACAGGGACACAGAAGATAATCTGAACAAATAGGCCTTCCTAAATTCCCCCAGTTTATTACCATTAGATAGTAACCTCTTTGTCCAATCATACTTCTGCTTGACTGTTCATGCTTCAATCTAAGCACAAAAATACTAGATTATAATTAAGCAATGATATCATTGCCCCTCTGTTTTATGAGACAATAATCCAATTCCTAAATGGCTAAACTAGAAGATTTGCCTATTTCTTTGGGTCTTCATTTCTTTATGTAGTTTCTCATCTCATGTAAAAACTATATAATAAATTTGTATGCTTCGTCATATTAATCTCTTCTCACAGGTGCCTCAGTCAGGAACCTTGTAATGGGTGAGAAAAAAAAAATTACATATTTTTTTCCTACAATGGCATGCAACTCCCTCCTACAGTCTATGCCAAGAGTTAGGAAAGTATGTCACATGGGCCAAATAAATAAATAAATCTTTATTGAAATGAATCTCCATTCATTAGGTTATGTTAATCTATGACTGTTTCACTGCTATTATTGGGGCACAGAAAATGATATCCCAAAATATGGCACTTTGTCATGCTAAATGCTTTGAATTAAGGAACATTGAAAAGCCTCAGAAACAAATCTCAGAACTAAGGTCTCTCTCTGACTGTCTCCCACCCATCCGCCCTTGCCTTGCTGATCCATCTTTTTTTTTTTTTTTCCTGAACACCAGGAAGAACTCTTTTTGGAATTCTTTATATTATCAAGAAAGCTTCTTTCCAAAAAGAAATGCAATTATCTTAACACCTCTTACCTAGGAATCTCATGAAATAACCAGAAAAGTTTGACCACTGGAGAAGAGAGGGGATTGGGAGTCACCACTATGTCCAGACTTTTCATCTATTTTCCTGAAGGCAGCTTCAAGAGGTAACCCAGGGTACTCTACCTGCATAAGACAACCTTTCGTTCACAATGCAGTCCTGCATCTCACCCTCCTATACCAAGAGAATCATTTACAAACCACTGTCTATTCTTCAAACTCATTCATTTACAGCACCACCAAATTTCTCTGCCCAGTGAAAAGTACTTAAACTTCAACTATCTGAAACTTCTATGAGTTTATTCATTATTTGTACAGCTCCTGTGCTTATGATGCAGGATTTTTGCTCCTTAGCTCAGTCGATCCAGGTTCTGGTCTCACAACCAGGAAGAATTAGGCATGCGGAAACATTAAAGGGTGAGGAAGGCGGAATTTATTTATTTATTTATTTATTTGAGACGGAGTTTCGCTCTTGTCGTCCAGGTTGGAGTGCAGTGGCACGATCTCGGTTCACTGCAATCTCTGCCTCCCGGGTTCAAGCGATTCTTCTGCCTCAACCTCCCTAGTACCTAGGACTATAGGCAAGTGCCACCATGCCTGGCTAATTTTTGTATTTGTAGTAGAAGCAGGGTTTCACCTGTTGGCCAAGTTGTTCTCGATCTCCTGACCTTGTGATCCGCCTGCTTCGGCCTCCCAAAGTGCTGGGATTACAGGCGTGAGCCACGGCACCAGGCTGAGGGACGAATTTATTAAGAGAAAAGAAAGCTCTCAGCAAAGAGAACAGTCCTGCAAGTAGGTTTCCATCTCCCAAATTGATTACCAGGGCCACCACACACAAGCTAAAGAGGTCAGGCTCTCCCTCTGCATAAGGTGTGAATTCTTGGTGGCTCCACCCCATTCCCCCAGTGCATGAGTGCCTTCAGTTCACTGAGGGCATGCCCAGGCAAGCCCCCTGTGCAGTTTCCCATATCTACACCAAGCATCTGGTGTAAACACCTGTGGGGTGGGATGGAGATTCTCCAGGAACCCTTTTCTATCTGGCTAGGCCTTGGTCTGCCTCCTGCCCCTATCACTTATGCATGTTAATAACTTTGTATGTTTTCCTCTTCTTAACTTGTCTTATGTTATAGAGGTATAGGTGGTGACCATTATGATAGGGAGGATCACCCTCTTTCCACCCCACACTATAATGGCAGAGTTACCTAGCTGTGGGACAGACTGTGTAATCCTCTAAATCTAAATATTTATTTCTTTGGTCCTTTACAAAACTGTTGGCTAGATTCTGTTCTAGGCCAAAAGTCCTATTTCAATTTGATACTTTGTCTCCTTTCTATTTCTTCACATCTTATCAAAATCACTTGTAGGACTCTAAAATTATGCCATTTCCTTTTTCTTTTCTATTCTTTAGTGTAGGCAAATAGCTTTTAACAACAGTGGACCTCTTCCATTCCTCAACATCAATGATCATCTTTTTAAAGGCATAAGTCAAATTTCACCCACAATCTCTGTTCAAATTGAGCTCTCCTTCTGAGTCTTCATAGCATTTACTTTAGCAAATTTTGATACTTGTAGCATTTTCATAAATACTAGAATTATTTTTGGCCAGGCATGGTGGCTCATGCCTATAATCCCAGCGCTTTGGGAGGTTGAGATTGGCAGAATGTTTGAGCCCAGGAGTTTGAGATCAGCCCGGGCAACATGGCAAAACCCCATCTCCACAAAAACATACAAAAAAATTAGCCTAACATGGGAGCATGTGCCTGGAATCCCAGGTACCTGGGAGGCTGAGGTGGGATGATCACCTAAACCTGGGAGGACAAGGCTGCAGTGAGCCATAATTGCACCACTGTACTCCAGTCTGGGCAACAGGAGTTAGATCCAGTATCAAAAAGGAAGAAAAAAAGGAGTTGTTTTTGCATGTGTCTCATATCCCTTACGTATTCATTAACTATTAAATAGTCATTGCTAGAAATTACTTATATAATTATTACTATGAGATCCTTGTACATAAGAGTTAATTTTTAGAGCTGATAGATATTTTAGAGTTCACAATACTTACAGTTGAAGAAGCATAGAAAATGCACATAGATTGTATGATATATAAAACAATTGAAGGAAGGGGGAAAGAATTGTGGAGGGAGATATAGGAGGTATGCAAAACGTATAATTATTTACAGTGCAAGTAGAGTAAAATCAAAAGGGCTTGCCTGCTTCAAATGAACAAACACTTGTTAATGCCTTTCAGGGTGGCCCAAACATCTACTATGAGAAATAGTGTTTTCGAACGTATCAGATTATTTTATTAATTATTTATTATTTAGAGGCTTTTTTATTTCCAAAGAGAAAGTGAAATATTTGGCTCAGGCAGCATTGCTACAAAAATTTAGGTACAAAATTATAACAAGAAATTAATGAAAAAGATAGTGGCCAATCAAAAGCCAGGAATAATGCCTGTTTGTCCTGGCTGAAATCTGATAAGATACTTGAATTTTTTTTTTTTTTTTTTTAAGAGCTCTATGGAGCTGGATGCAGTGGCTCACGCCGGTAATCCCAGCACTTTGGGAGACCGAGGCAGGAAGACTGTCTGTCTTTTAGACCCTGTTTTGGAAAAGGTTTTTCAGTTTACTGAATCCCCTTTGCAATTATGTTTGGTCCCTCTGTCTGCTTCTTTACTTGGCATAATTTTTGCTGAGAAAAATGTAAAACATTATCGACAATTTGGACAGCTTATAATCGCACCGAATGTCTTATCTAAGACTGACTCTCCCATTTCCTTCTACTTTTGCTTTTTTTTTGTGTGTGTGATCTTTGATAAAACAAATATATCTAGCAGATTTCTAGAAACTCTGAGATCCTCTGAGGAATAAGAAAAAGGCACTACACGCCATTTTTGGGGAGTTTTCTGTCTTCTTCATAGAATCCCAAAAGTCATGGGCAGGTTCCTTTCAAGTGTAAAGCTCTTCACTTTTGTACTGAGTTTCCTGATCCTTTGGCATTTTTCAGTACCAGAGATTACACTGTACTGTGAGAGAACACTTGGCCTTTGTGTTTTCAATGACTGGCAATTCCCTGGTGAAGGCTGCAGTTTTGGAGGTGACTGGCAGCAGTTGCAGTGAGCGGATATTACTGCAAGGGGATACTCTTTATGTGATGAGATAAGAAAGATGCAGTTTCCACATTTGGAGATTGCGGAAAACCTCAACACTGAAGGATATAACTCCCATGGGGAATGGGCTGAACAAAGAGTGAGCTGATTATTGTTTGGTCACCCACCAGCATTACAGAAATATCCTCCAAGCAAGGTGTACTGTGGAAGCATCACACAGCCTGTGATGTTTCCTTCTTTTGATGGCTCCAGATTTAGTATAAAAATGAGATCCTTGGTTTTTATTGATCTAGGTGTTCTACCTTCCAGTATGCTTGTTTTTCACATAAGTATTAGGCTCTGGAAACTGAAAATGGTTTGCTGGTTTTGGCTCTAGTTGTTGTCTCCATCCTGAGCTCAATGCCTCAACTGGAAAACAGAGATTAAAGTAAAAGCTACCTATCTAAATAAAATTGGTGTCCTTATACAGTTCTAAAGTAAATTCCTATAATTTTGTGTTACCTTGGCTTCCATTTTTAATCTTCCTCTAACGAACACACTCAAACTCCTTTAAAAAGCTTAAATTCTCTTTCTGTGCTTTGAAATGTAAATTTGCTACACTGTTTTCTCTAAAACTTGGTAAGGGTTTTGGCATGTGGGACAGATAAATTTATCTTGTTCCATTTACAGAGGCACAACTAAATCTAACTGTTCTTTTAAACTAGTGACTTATGATTTAAAAATTTAAATTAAAGCTATAAAGTCTTTATGCTCCTTTCCATTTTTATGGGTATATGCCTACGTGTCTGTTTATATATTGTCTGCATGGTATCAAATTGGCTTATAAATAAATGAGTGCTGATAAATTAAACAAATAAGCCTAAATGTTTTTCAAGCTCATGTGACTTTAGCAACCTTTTTATAAATAAAACCAGTTTTTAAAATTGCTAAGAAGGCAAAATTGAAACATCTTCAGAATTTACTTTAGACATTTTTTCCTGAGTCTACTGGTCAGATACATTTATGCTATCTCTCATAGATGTTTCAAGGTCATAACCTATTGTTCCTATAATGTTTTTGATACTTGCTTAACTTGTTTGTGAGCTTATATCTTTGGATTTTAGCCTTTCTTTTCTGGTGTCTAGATTAGTGGCCATGATGAGGCCACGGATACGTGTGTCCACAGCAACTGGCCTACCAGCTAGAGAGCAGAACCAAGCCCAATATGATCCAATATTCCCTGGCTCAGGTGTGCCTCCTGACCATGTTGGGAAGTGTTGGATCCTTCAATAATTCTCTCTACAGCTCTGTTCTCTGTCCCAGGCTACGCGCCTAGTACATAACAATTAAAATTGCTTAATTCCTTATTTTTCAATGTAGATTAGGGTTACTAAGAGTTAACATTTCAATTAATATATTTAATTAAAAGTGATACATAAAAAACAATTGTGTATGTGGAAAGTAGGATGCATTTTTGCTATGGAAAATTGTAAGAAAGGCATGAGAACATGGTTTTTGTTAAAGAAAA
The DNA here is from genome assembly GCF_002776525.5 of Piliocolobus tephrosceles. Classification (NCBI taxonomy): domain Eukaryota; kingdom Metazoa; phylum Chordata; class Mammalia; order Primates; family Cercopithecidae; genus Piliocolobus; species Piliocolobus tephrosceles. Next base: position 70,854,592 of record NC_045447.1, read on the forward strand.
GGGAATTTTGCTTAGTTGAAAGGTTATTTAAAAGTTGTTTTATTTATTCATTGATTCATTTATTTTTATATAGGTGGGATCAAACTATGTTACTCAGGCTGGCCTCAAACTCCTAGGCTTAAACAATCCTCCTGCCGTGGCCCCCCAAAGTGCTGGGATTACAGGCATGAGCCACTGAGCCCAGCCAGCAACTTTGAAATCTTTAAATTATACTTTAGCTAAATGAATGATGATTATTTTACAGTAAGCTGCTATCCTAATTTGCTCAAATGTCTTAAATCTTTTATATGTGACAAACTTTGCATAATTAAAATTGTAAAATTAAGTCTTTTGACCTCAAACTAAGTTTTGGACCTCCCAAAATGGTCCCCTGGAAGCCTGAGAGAGACATATTAGGCTTATTTTTTGTTATGCCTTATTTACAATGCTTACAAGAAGCATTGTAAAATTAGAAATGTTTAAAATTCTTTAGGTTATATTTGCTTGAATATGTTATTAATATGGGTTTCCAAAATTGTATGAGGTTTTGAAAATTTGATAAGTCTTGGTATTTTCACTAATTTGCTTTATTCTAATGCTTATTTTCTAAAAGCTCTTTGCAAATTCTAAAGTGTTGATTCTACAAAGAGGTTTATAGAAAGAATAAAAAGACCATCTTGTACCTGAAGTACCAGCCCAGCCACATGAAGATAGAGCAACAGGCAGGCTCTTGGGGTCCCCAATTCTAAGACTCGGCTCTTGAACAGCATTTTTGGACCTACCCCAGGCCAGAGGGAAGTCAACTGCCTTAAAGGGTGAGTCCCAGCCAAGCAGCATTCACAACAAGCTGGCCATAAGGGAACATTGGCAGTAGTCTGGCAGTACTCCTCATGGCTGGGGTGGTGGTGGTTAAGGGGTGAGACTCCTGTGCCTTTGGAAAGGGAATGGAAGACTGGGAAGGACTGTGTCTTGTGGTTTGAGTGCCAGCCCAGTCACAATACAATACAAGAACACCAGGTAAAGTTCTGATATTTTTGACTCTAGTCCATGACTCCTGTACAGCACATAAGGACCCACCCAGGGCCTGGGGGACATTGCCACACTGAAGAAAAGGATACAAGCCTGGCTGGCTTTGCCACTTGCTGATTATTGCAGAGTCCAAGGGCCTTTAGAGAACACAGGTAGTAGCCAGGGAGTTTTTACAGCAGGCCTTAGGCAAAGCACAGCACTATGCTGATTTTGGGTCTGAGCCAGTGTAGTCATAGTAGTCGTGGACATAGAGGTGCTTGTGTCACTCCACCCCCAGCATCACGTGGCTCAGAACAGAGAGAAAGTCTCTGCATGTTTGGGAGAAGGTAAGGAAAGAGAACAAGAGTTTCCCTGCTAATCCAGAGAAATCTCCTGGATCTTGCCCAAGACCATCAATGTGGTGTCTCTGTAAGTCTTCAAGAACTACAGTGTTATTGGGCTAGGGGTGCCCCATAAAGAAGATACAGCTTAGATGACAACACCCAAGTCCTTTCAAATATCTGGAAAGCTTTCCCAAGAAGGAAAAGTACAAATAAGGCCAGACAGTGAAAACTACAATAAATAAACATCAAATGAACAATCTAATGATGCATCTTAAGGAACAAGATAAAACAAACCTAAAATTAGTAGGAAAAAAATAAAGATCAAAGTGAAAACAAATGAAATTGAAATAAAAAACTAAAGATCAATAAAGGTAAATTTTTTAAATTTATATTTATGTTTATTTTTATTCTTTTTGAGACTGCGTCTTACTCTATTGCCCAGGCTGGAGTGCAATGGCACAATCTTGGCTCACCAAAACCTCTGCCTCCCAGGTTCAAGCAATTCTCCCACCTCAGCCTCCTGATTAGCTGGGATTACAGGCACCCACCACTATGTCCAGCTAATTTATGTATTTTTGTAGAGACGGGTTTTCACCACATTGGCCAGGCTGGTCTCAAACTCCTGACCTCAGGTGATCTATCCTCCTTGGCCTGCCAAAGTGCTGGGATTACAGGTGTGAGCCACTGAGCCCAGCTGAAAAAGTTAATTTTAAAAAACTTAAACAAAATTGACAATTCTGCAGCCAGACTAACTAAGAAAAAAAAAAAGAGAAGATCTAAATAAATACAAGCAGAAATGAAAAGGGGGGCGGGGCATTACAACTGATACTGCAGAAATTCAAAGGATCATTCAAAGCTACTATGAACAACTATATGCCAATAAATTGGAAAATCTAGAACAAATGGACAAATCCCTAGATACATACAACCTACCAAGAATGAACCAGGAAGAAATCCAAAACTTGAACTGACCAATAACAAGTAAGAGGATCAAAGCCATAATAAAAAGTCTCCCAGTAAAGAAAAGCCCAGGACCTGATGGCTTCACTGCTGAATTATACCAAATATTTATTTATTTTGAGAAGGAGTCTCCTTCTGCCATTCAGACTGGAGTATGGTAGCACTGTCTCAGCTCACTGCAACCTCCACCTTTTGGGTTCAAGCAATTCTCCTGCCTCAGCTTCCTGAGAAGCTATGACTGCAGGTATGCACCACCATGACTGGACTACTTTTTGTATTTTTAGTAGAGATAGGGTAAATAGAATTAATATCTATCCTACTCAAACTATTCCAAAAAATAAAGCAGGAGAGAATACTTCCAAATTTATTTTACAAGGCCAGAATAAACCAAAAAACCACTTCAGACCAATATCTCCAATGAATATGTAAGGATATAACTCCCAAATAACTCTACTGGAAAAAAAATTTAATAATCTGATGAAAAGATGGGCAAAATATTTAAATAGACATTTCTAAAAAGAAAATATACAAATGCCAGACATATGAAAAGGTGCTCAACATTGTTAATCATCAGAGAAATGCAAATCACAACTACAATAGGATTTTATCTTACCCCAGTTAAAAAGGCTTATATGCAAAAGAAAGGCAATAGCATATGCTAAGGATGTGGAGAAAAGCGAACTATGGTACACATGTACTATGGTGGCAAACCATAGTACAACCACTATAGACCACAGTTTGGCAGTTCCTCAAAAAACTAAAAGTAGAGCTACCATATCATCTAGCAATCCACTTCTGTTTATATATCCAAAAGAAAACAAATATGTATACTGAAGAGATATTTGCACTCCTGTGTTTGTTGCAGCACTGTTTACAATAGCTCAGCTCTGGAAGCAATCTGTGCCCATCAACAGATGATTGGATAAAGAAAATGTGGTCCATACATACAATGGAATCCTATTCCGCCACAATAAAGAATGAGATCCAGTCATTTGCAACAACATGGAAGGAACTAAAGATCATTATGTTAATGATCATTATGTTAAGTCAGGCACAGAAAGACAAACATTGCATGTTCTTACTTAATTGTGGGATCTAAAAATCAAAACAATTGAATTCATGAACATAGAAAGTAGAAGGATGGTTGCCAGAGTCTGAGAAGGATAGTTAGGGATTGTGGGGGAGGTGAGGATATGTAATAGATATAAAATAATATAGAAAGAATGAATAAGATTTACTATTTGATAGCACAATAGGGTGGCTATCATCAATAATAACTTAGTTGTACATTTTGAAATAACTTAAAAGAGTGCAATTAGATTCTTCGCAATTCGAAGGATAAATGCTTGAGAGGATGGATAACCCATTCTCCATGATGTGCTTTTTTCACATTGCATGCCTGTATGAAAACATCTACCCCATAAATATATACATTTACTATGTTCCCACACAAAATAAAAAAATAGAAAATAATTTTTGTTAAAAAATTAGTAATTTATTAGCTAGTCTGAAACTACAGAAAATGGAAAATAATGCCTTGAAACAATTACCCCCAGGCATGTGTGTTCAGGGTGTGACTGAAGTCTCATGCTCATGTCTTCCTGGCCCCGATAAATTTCACATACATCACATTCCTCAGTCTGCTCTGTGCCACTTTTCTTTCTCATCTGAAATGACTTTTTATGACTTCCTGTTTGAAACATTGCTGATTGTTTTTATGTTTTGTTTTCCAGAGTTAAGAAAACTTTTTCTTTTGCGCTACTTATAGCTCACAAAAAAAAATGGCTAAAATATATTTTTATGAGCAAAATTGAAACATTTTTGTTTCTGCCTACCTGATTTATTCAGAATTTGAAAACTCTTCATAAACATTTTTATTTTATGGTCATATAGTTATTAGCATAAGTTCAATAGGAATCTGTTTTGTTTAGTCACAGAACACATTGGAAATATCAGTTATTTTACCAAGGCTTTCACTGCAATGTCATATTTTCAAATGTTGCTAGACTGCTTTGAGATATTGAGACAGATTTTATAAAGCCAATAGACTCAGAAAAAGACTGACCTGGTACCTTGTCTCCACGGTTCTCTTACAGGGTTTCTGAACTAGTAGTAAGTAAAATATGTGTTAAAAGAAAACCCTTAGACAAATTAAATTTAACAGAGTTTAATTGAGCAAAAAAACAATTCACAGATCAGGAAGCCTCCTAAGTCCAAGTAGCTTCAGAGAGACTCCAACACAGCCACATTGTGGAAGAAGATTTTTGGACACAAAAGGGGAAGTGACATACATAAGATGGAAATGAGGTACAGAAATAACCAGATTGGTGTTTGACTTATTTGAACCTGATTACAGCAGTTGACCACCTTTGATTTGCCAAAATTCACTGCTTGGCACAAGAGTAGGTTACAGCCTCTTTAAATGTCTAGTTAGACTATAGTCCTCTGTGCACAGAGAAACCTTTAGGTCAACTTAAAATATATAAGGAGACGGCTGTAAGTTAAACTTAATTTAAGAAACATCACTTTCTGAGAGCCCAAGCAACCTCAAAATATTTAGGGAACTCTGAAAAGACAGGAACTCACCCAATTTGTACAAATATTACAAGCACAGTCTGATAGTAAATCCTAGCTTGGTTTCCTAGTCCTAGGAGATTTTTAAAAGTCGAATCTGAAATTTATGAAAAAATTTAGCAAAGTCAACTTAAAAATACCATATATGGCCAATCACTATGCTTGCTGAACTTTATACAAATAATCAGGCCCTAGTATAATAAGACTAAAACTTATTTTGACAATAAATTAGTTTATTAGTTCTGCTATGATTTATCTTTGGTAAAAAAAAAAAAATAGTTGGCTGGAGAGGAAAAATATATATTTCAGAAGATAACTAAGCACATTTGTTACTAGACTCTAGCCCTGTCCATTGTTTTGTGATATTTTATGATTTTCCTACAATAATTGCACTGAAACCTAAATTCTTTCCTGGCTACAAGCTCCAAACTAATGTTTCCATTCTTTTTCTTTGATTTTTCTGATTTGGACTTAATGAAGTCTTTTTCCTGAGACTCTGCAAACTGAAGTTCATGTAAAAACCATCATGTGTCATACAAACTTACTGACCCGAAAAATCTGTCATATTGCCACTGTCTACTTAAACTTTAACTGACGATGCCTTGAGTCTAACATCAAGGCAACTCAACTGATTGCCCTCCATACTGTAAGGAAACTAGTTTATAGACTGTTCCAAACATTAATTTTTGTTTTTCTTCCATTTGAGAGACTGTCCACAACATAATCTCTTCTAATAAATGCAAATATTTCATCGTATTGTCCTATTCCCAGAAATCCTTTGCCACTCGTGTATTAACTTGATTATACTCTCCACAGACATAACTCAGCTTTTAATTTGTGAAACTTCTATGAAAGTTTCAGACAGGAGAATGTTGGGGTAGCAAAAATGATTTCCAAAGTATAACACTCAGTCATACTGAGTGATTTTGAAGATTGAAAAGCCTCAAAAAATAAGCCTCAGAATCAAGGCCCCTCTAAACTTGTCTTATTTCTCTTCCTATCCCCACTCAAGCTCAGAGAGGGACTCCCTCTGGAATGTCCTTATCTAACGAAGAAAGCCTCTCAACAAAAGAAACACAACACAGTTCATTTATCTGTTAGAGTAGGTAGTTAGGCAGATATGAGCAGTGCAGAAGAGTGCTCCCCCCAGAAATGTCAGGCCACCATCAGGTGATGGTCAGGCAGTTGTTAAACTGTCTCTCTAAAATCATTGGTTGCAGCTGACTCCAAGGGAAGGCAGTCTCCCAAAAGACAGAAAACACTAGCAGGTTCCTGATAAGATCGCAGAAACTGGGTAACAGGTTTCAAGCATGTGCACTAAAAGGCAAAATGGCAGAATTTAACTGGTATATGAACTTTCTCTAGGAACCCTTGACTGGTAAGGGAAAAACATGTCAAATGAGCACGCACACAACTTCAGTAAATACACTGTGCCTGTGGCCCCTCCTAAATGCTGGCAGGCCACTGCGCAGGCAGACAGCTTGACCTAGGGAAAAATCAAGGGAGACAAAACGTCAACTTTAGAACCATGCCAAGGTATGAAAACCCTAAGTCAAGGGTAGGACAGAGCACTTGGATCTCTCGTTATGGGCTTAGCCCTCTTCCAAGTGTACATTACTGCTTTTCATTACTGCTCTAAAGCTTAATAAATTTGATTCCTGCTTTAAAACTTGCCTCAGTCTCTCACTCTGCCTTATGCCCCTTGAACAAATTGTTTCCTCTGAGGAGGCAAGAACCGAGTTTGCTGCAGAAGGATCAAATTCCCCTCTGCTAACATACTTATTAACCTATTGCAGAATATCTCGGTTGTCTCCAGGTTTTGGCAGTTGTGAATACATTTCTATAAACGTTTATATGAAGACTTTTGTGTGGACATAAGTTTTAAATTCATCTGGTTAAATACCAAGGAACATGAATGCTGGAGTGAGTAACACTCAATTTAACTTTGGAAGAAAATGCCAGACTGTCTTTCAAATTGATTGTAGCATATTGCATTCTGCCAGCAATGAATGGAAATTTCTGTTGTTCTACTTGCTGTCCACTATTTAGAATTGTCAGTATTTTGAATATTAGCCATTCTAATAGGTGGGTAGTTGTTTCTCATTGTTATTTTTATTTGGAATTTCATAATGACATAAATGTTGAGCATTATTTTCATGCCATTTTTTTGCCATCTGTATATCTTTTGGTGAGGTATATGTTCAAATTTTAAAATTCTATTAAGATTTTTTTAAACTGTGAAGTGTGAAGAGTTCTTTGTATATTTTGCAAATAAATTATCATACATATATCTTGCAACTATTTGTCTGTATCTTTCTCTTAAATTCCCCAAAGTTTCTTTCACAGAGCAGAAGTTTTTAATTTTAATAAAATTCAACATATCATTTTCATTTTATTACTTTTCTCAAGATTGAAAATGTGCTATTTATTTAACAAAAAACTTTTGCATTTAACAAAGGAATGTCAATAATTTGTATATACATTAGTTAAAAATATTTTCACTAAGCACAAAATAGAATAATTCCCATTTTTTTCACCAATAACTCCTTTGAAAGAATGCCTAAAACTTAATCGGTTTATCTAGGTTTTGAACCAAGAAATCGAAAGCTGCTAATGAGAGTTTCTAATTAATATGAGATGATCCAGTTAACAACCTTGACATCAGATAATGTGAGGTCATATAATGTGAGCTTTAAAAAGCTTTGTTTAATCTATGCATTCTAACTGAGGGGGTTCGTCAGCTTCTGGCTGGTAAGCACACATCCATATGCCAGATACCACACACACACAAACAAAATTGAGTAGTATCATGTGTAGAAGATAAATAACATATGATCTTTGTATATTTGAGGAAAATAATGTCTAATTTTCTTTGGTGTATGTATTAGTTTATTCTCACATTCCTGTAAAGAGCTGAGACTGGATAATTTATAAATAAAAGAGGTTTAAGTGACTCATGGTTCCCCAGGCTGTACATGAGCATGGCTAGGGAGGCCTCAGAAAACTTACTATCTTGGCAAAAGGCAAAGGAAAAGAAGCATATCTTTACATGGCGACATGAGGAAGAGAGTGAAGGGGGAAGTGCTACATATGTTTGTTTGTTTGTTTGTTTATTTATTTATTTATTTATTTTTGAGATGGAGTCTCGCTCTGTCACCCCAGGCTGGAGTACAATGGCTCAATCTCGGCTCACTGCAGCCTCCACCTCCTGGGTTCAAGCAATTCTCCTGCCTCAGCCTCCTGAGTAGCTGAGCTAATTAAATTAGCCCAGCTAAGTTTTTTGTGGGGGGGCGGGGGGACAGAGTCTCGCTCTGTTGCCCAGGCTGGACTGCAGTGGCACGACCTCGGCTCACTGCTAGCTCCGCCTCCTGGTTTCAGGCCATTCTCCTGCCTCAGCCTCTGAGTAGCTAGGACTACAGGAGCCCACCACCACGCCCGGCTAATTTTTTTGTATTTTTAGTAGAGACAGGGTTTCACCATGTTGGTCAGGCTGGTCCCGAACTCCTGACCTCGTGATCCACCTTCCTCGGTCTCCCAAAGTGCTGGGATTTCAAGAGTGAGCCACCACACCCAACCCAGTGCTACACACTTTAAGACAATCAGATCTCATGGTAACTCTATCATGAGGCAGTACTATGGGGATGCTAAACCATTAGAAACCACCTTCTAGATCCAATCACTTCCCCCCAGTACCCACCTTCAACACTAGGGATTGCAATTTGACATAATATTTGGGTGGGGACACAGAGCCAAACCCTATCAGCATACAATTAGTGAGGAGCAGAGAGACATACAAATTACGAACCTGTAAGGGAGAACGAAGCAAGGGCAGTAGAAGAGATACAAGTCCTTTGCCCTGGGGATACCGTGAAAGGACACAAGGAGGCTTCAGGGACCAAGTGGCATCCAGGTCAGACCAGGAGCATGAGTATATGTCAATGTATGTGGGGCGGGATCTTCAAGGTTGGAGAAAACAAAATGAACTGAGACACCAAGCCACAGGACTACAGCCTATTCAGAAGACAGTGAAGCACTTGTTCTGGGTAAAAGGATGGAATCTAATAAGAGACTATATAAAATTCAGAAGAACCTCACCAAATAAGAGCCAAGAACAACACTAGTCTGTATATTTTAACATCAATTAAATAGAGAATCAGCAATGGCCTGTAAAACTAAGAGAAGAGCAAAGTATCTTCAGAAAGGTGGAGGCATCGCATGGTTAAGTAGCCAACAATCACCCCATAGCCCACCTCTGCTTCTATCCCAAGACCCCAGTATCGTGGAATCAAAGTCACTAGCAATAACCATCATTAATGAAAAATGTCTGCTGAAAATGTAAAGTAAAAATGATACAGGTAAACAAAATTCAAAACAAAAAGAGACAAACAGAGCAAACTTTCATCTCTCGGACCCCATCTATGCCCTGTCATGATACTGAAAACAGGGTCTGCCTCATTACTTAAACTGATTCAATACTGTAAAACATAACAGAATTTAGCATATTGATTATCCTCCTGCATTCCTCCCCATCAAAAAAAGTAAGCACCACACAAAATATAAACTTAGCCCAGATAAAACTAAGAATCAACCTAAGGATCCTATTGTAATATTACTATACTAACCCTGGATATTTGAATTCTCTTACAACTTATTTACAAAAAAAAAATCCCCATTCTGAGAGCTCTGAAAGCACTAAAAACATTGTTGCATTTTATTCCTTCTCTTGAAGTAGTTCAAAGTCTTGAAACACAGCAAATTTACATCTTTTTCTACACTGCCACTATAAGGGGGTGATTATTATAAAAGACCTACAACTGAAACCTTCATCCCATGATTCTCGGGCTATTATAATTTGTTCCCTCAGATTAAACACTAATCTAACAATGGGAAGCACACACACAAAGATGAAAAATCTCACAAAAATTTTAAGATGCAAAAAATAAAAATAAAAATCTGTATCATCACACTAACAATCCAAACTTTCCTAAAAACAACAACAAAAAATTACTTGGTTTATCCAAGCTACTGGCATTTTTAAAACTACTCAAGAAATTAACACCTATGAAAACAGTGGAAAATTTAAGTAGAAGCATAAAACTCAAATCAACTCATTTTCTGGAAAAGAGTTCTTCCAAAATGCCAACTTCACAAGAAGGGATGTTTGGCAAATGGTTAAATTTTAGGTATTATGCTTTTCGTTGTTATATCTTAAATCTCATTGCCAAAACCAAAGTCACTTAGATTTTTTCCTATGTTCTCTTTTATAAGTTTTATAGCTTCGAACTTTACATTTATGTCTATGATTCATACTGAATAAATTTTTGTGAAAAGTAAAAGGTCTGTGACTACATACATTTCTTTTTGCATGTAGATGTCCAGTTGCTCCAGTACTATTTGTTGAAAAGACTATAATTTCTTCACTGGATTGCTTTTGCTCCTTTGTCAAAGATCAGTTGGTTATATTGCTGTGGATCTCTTACTGGGCTCTATTACATTTCATTGACCTAATCTCCTATTCTTTCACCAATATCACACTATTTTGATTTCTGTAGCTTTATAGTAAGTCTTGAAGTCAGGTGGTGTCAGTGCTCTATCTTTTCCTTGTTCTTCAAATTTGAGTTGTTTATTCCATAACTTTTGTCTTTTCACTTGAACTTGAATAAATTTATGATTAAAAACAACTTTTTAGAATTTTTATTAGAATGTTATTGAATCTATTGATCAAGTTGGGAAAATTTGATTATATTAACCATACTGAATCTTTCTATCCATGAATATGGAATATCTCTCCATTTATTTGGGACTTTTTAATTTTTTTATCACTGTTCTGTCATTTTCCTGATATAGATCTTTTACATAATTTGTCAGACCTATGTAGATATTTCAATTTTTTTTGGTGCTAATGTAAATAGTGTTAGGGTCTTAATTTCAAATTTCTTTTGTTATTAGTGACATATAGGAAATCATTTGACTTTTGCATACCAATTTTGTACCCTGCAACCTTAATATAAGCACTTATTCCAGAAATTTTTGTTGTTGTTGATTATAATAATTCTTTGAGGTTTTCTTTTTTTTTCTTTATTACATTTTAAGTTCTAGGGTAGATGTACACAATGTGCAGGTGTGCTATATATGTATACATGTGCCATGTTGGTTTGCTGCACCCATTAACTCGTCATTTACATTAGGTATTTCTGCTAATGCTATCTCTCTCCCATTCCTCCACCCCATGACAGGCCCCAGTGTGTGATGTTCCCTGCCCCATGTCCAAGTGTTCTCATTGTTACATTGCCACCTACGGGTTAGAACATGCAGTGTTTGGTTTTCTGTCCTTGCAATAGTTTACTCAGAATGATGGTTTCCGGCTTCATCCATGTCCCTATAAAGGACATTAACTCATCCTTTTTAATGGCTGCATAGTATTCCACGGCATATATGTGTCACATTTTCTTAATCCAATCTATCATTGATGGACATTTGGTTTGGTTCTAAATAAGCAATATTATTATATGGAAATATTTTAGTTGTTCTCACACTACTAAGAGAGTCTTACTCCAGACTGGGTTTATGAAAATACTATGCAGCCATAAGAAAGAATGAGTTTATGTTCTTTGCAGGGACAGGATGAGGCTGGAAGCCATCAGTTTCAGCAAACTAACACAAGAACAGAAAATCAAATACCACTTGTTCTCACTCATAAATGGAAGCTGAACAATGAGAACACATGGAGGGGAACATCACACACTGGGTTCTGTCAGAGGATGGAGGGCAAGGGGAGGGAGAGCACTAGGACAAATACCTAATGCATGGGAGTCATGGGGGGCTTAAAACCTAGATGATGGGTTGACAGGTGCAGCAAACCACCATGACGCATGTATACCTATGTAACAAACCTGCACGTTCTGCACATGTATCCCAGAACTTAAAGTAAAATAAATACAAAAGAAAAGAAAAAGGTTTAATGAACTCACAGTTTGACATGGATAGGGAGACCTCACAATCATACCAGAAGGCAAATGAGGAGCAAAGTCACGTCTTACATGGCAGCAGGCAAGACAGCTTGTGCAGGGGAACTATCATTTATGAAAACATCAGATTTCATGAGACTTATTCACTGTAATAAGAACAGCATGGGAAAAGAGCCTGTGTGTCAGAACTTCCCTTCAGCTCACTTTACTTAAGTGTTAACAGAGCTATTTTAAAACATTTGACTTAGGATTTGATTTGTTTGTCAGAGTTCGATGGAGAGCCTGATCAGAAGGTATTTGGTTTGAGATGGGGAAAAAAAGTATTCATGAGTCAGTGACTAGATATATAAATTTCCTATTGTTGCTGTAACAAATTACCACTTCAGTGACTTGAAACACCATAAATTTAATATCTTATAGTTCTCTAGGTCAGAAGGCTGACACAGGTCACTGGTTTCACCAGAATAAAATCAAGAAGTCAATAAGAATATGTCTCTTATTAGAGGCTGTAGGAAAAAAAATCATTTTTTTGTGGTTGTAGAACTGAAGCCCCAGTTTTCTTGATGGTTGTCAGCTGATTATCATTCCCAGTTTCTACATATTATATGCATTTTTTTGGGTTATGGTCCCCGTCCTCTATTTCCAAAGCCAGCAACAGTGGGTTGAATTCTTCTCATGGCTCATGGCTCTGATCTACTCTTCTGTCTCCCTCTTCTACCTTTCAGGATTTGTTTGATTGCATTTGGCCCACCTGAATAATCCAGGATAACCTCCCCTTTTCAAGGTTTTCAATCTTTATCACCAAAGTTGTTTTTCCATGTAGGGTAATATATTCATAGGTTCCAGAGATCAGATCAAGGGTGTCTTTGGAACAAGGGTGCATTATTCTACCTACCACACTTGGTAGTAAGGAGAACAAAAGAAAGCCAAGTAACAAAATATTTAAGTGAAGGTCAAGGAAAATTATCCATTTTTTGTATAAGAAAGACATAGTGGTTCAAATAAGAAAATCATTTATCATAATGGTGGGCATTTAATATATATATTTTCAAGTTCATAGAAGATGGTTGTCTCAACATTCATTGTTCTTTCCAGTTTTTTCTTAAAAGATATTCATCTGATGCATCTATTATCTTAAACTCTTCTGAGATATAAGGAAGTATATAGATTTTTAGCCTTTAGATATTCATTTTTTCCAAAGGTTGGAGAAATACTTGTTTCATTGAAGTATCTGGAGTGCTTGAATAATATTAAAATTGTTATATGATCACCTATTACTATGATGACTATTAATGGGAAAGCAAAGGGTGAAGGGGAAATAGACATGGTTTCTAGGATGTTCAGGTTCCAGTTGAATGAAAGTATCGTAGTTTGCTTTTCATTCCTACAATACTTTTCTTACCTTAATTTATTTAAGATTATTGTCTTAAATTAAATAATTTAGATGATTTTTAGACTGATTCTTCTCCAATGTGCAGTTTTAGCACAAGTCTGTCTTATTTCTTCGCGATATTTTTCGATGACATTGCCCGGGCTGTTGTTTGATGTTTGATGCCCGGGCACATTGTTTAATGGATTGTGAGCATCCATATCTTGCATATTTGAGTTGAATTTAAAGACGCAGCAAAGCCAATTTTTTTTTAACTTGGGTTTTAATTGTTTCCCACAGAAACTATTACATTAGCCCAGCTAAATACCTATTAGTGTGTTTTATATAAAATGGAATAAACTCGAGAAGGAAGTTTCACTTTCATTTGACTAGTTTAATGAGTTTATAGTGTGTAGTGGTAACGTTTTAGGATAAAAGGTAACGTTTCGATTGCAGACTTTGAACTGCCAAGTATATCAACAAACTAAAGGAATGTCATAAATATGTGCTAAAGTATATGTAATAAAATTAACCTACACATTTAAGGTGGTATTAAGCAAACTTTATTTTTAATCTACTAAATTCAGACATAGTAATTCCTAGTAGAAACAGAAATTTGATAGCAAACTTAACAGTGTATATTATTGAAGCTCTTACTGATAATCTCCTGCAATCAATTGTAATAAAAATTCCAAGGCAGATAAATAGCATAAACTTGCACAGTGAATTGTAGGTCTAACAGTCTAACATAAATATGTAATATTTCTTCCTATAAAGAGATATGGTGGTCCTCTGCTAAATCATACTTCATAGTTCCATTTTTCAAGGGACTTATTTTCAACAGCAGTGTTGAGTATTCTTTAGGCCCTTCTTGGGAATTCTTATGCTCTCATGCTGCTATTTCTGGCAATCAGAATGTGGACAATGTCACCAAACTGGTTTAAAGTCTATTGCTAGGTGTATTGCTTCCACCTTGAGTCATCAGCTATGCTGTTCTTCCTGAACTGATTAGAAATTTTTCAGTTGCACATAAGCAAAATCTGACTTCAACTGCTTTTTTTCAAAGGGGAATTTACTGAGACAGTAATGTGTCTCACAGAAGCCAAAAATAAAAACCAAAGCTGGCCATGAGAAGCAAATGGAACTAAGAACTATGTATCTCCAGATTCTGAGGCCACTTCTTATCCCTGCTCCTAAGTATGTCCCATTCCCTCCACTTTTCTTCCTGCCTTCCCTTTTATTCCCCTCATATCACTTCCTCTCCTGTCTCCTCCTCATTTTCTCCAGACATTTATTTTGCTCTTACACGGTAAATACAATAATTCACATTAAGGGTTAGTACTATTAAATACCATCACCAGGTGGATATTCATCTCCATTTTCCCAAGTATAGAAGATGAATTTGTATTTAATAGCATTTTTACTGGTTGATAGGTTAGACTTGGCCAAGGAAACATTTTCTGTTAAAGGATTGATAGAAAATGTTTTAGGCTTTGTGGGCTATGTCGTCACTGTAGTTTTACTCAACTTTGCCAAGATTGTGCAAAAACAGTCATAGAGAATGTGTAAATAAATGAGTGTGACTGTGTTCCAATAAACTTTATTGACAAAAACAGAAAAGGACTGGGTTTAACTCACAGGCCATAGGTTGCCAGTTTTAAGTTAGGCTATACCACATACATTTTCTCTTCGAGTGCTCTTTTTTCACTGTGGACTCAACTATTTGAAGCGGCTCATCAAGTTTACTTATTGCCAGTCAGTTTTAAATATTAGTTTGAGTTGCACAGACACCTGTAACCCTCCAAATTTGTCTGGGTTATATACCAGTTTGGTCTTTATAACCAGCCTATTCTCAATCAACAGAGTTGAAGAGCTATGGATTATTTTTCTTCTGCCTTGATGTATAGTAACGCCAGATCCTACTTTTTGTCATAGTTGGCTTATAATTCTCAATGTCTCTTCACTTCTTAGAAAGCAACAAAGAAGAATTTGATCTAAGTTAAAAGTTTGATCTAGCATCAAAATTAATTTTGACTGCTTCAGACATTGGCACTGAGTGTTGCTTCCTGCAAGCAAACTTTGGACATAGCTACTGAGTGACGCTTCAGACATAGCTACTAGGTGATGCTTCCTGCATGCTGGTTGCTTCAGAAATTCCTGCCATGCTACCTTTTACCAACATGAAGAGCTACTCAGTCTGTAACTTTTTTGTTCCTTTTCTGGATGTCACTTAACTACTGTATCCAACCTTCAATGTAGATTGGTTGGTTGCTGATGTGTTCACTGTTCTCATCTATTATCTTCTATTTCTAGGCTATTCCTAGAAACTGAGACTACCCGGTAAATTTATTCATTCATTTATTTATTTTGGTTCCTATTCCTGGTCTGTTTTGTATCTGTGATGATTATTAATAAATATAATTTTCTACTCTAAAAGTAGCCATTAGCCAGAAGAACAATGAGAAGACATTTAACTACATAATAATTTCCTTATCTTCTTTGACTAAAATGCAATAAAGTAGATTTAGATAGGTCAATCACGATGCCTACAATCTTTTCTTCCCTTTTCTGAGAGGAACAGCTATATTCCCTAATTCATTCTAGGAAAACAATCCTGTTCACTATTAGAAATTACCTATTTCCTACCAAGTGAG
Source organism: Piliocolobus tephrosceles (assembly GCF_002776525.5). Classification (NCBI taxonomy): domain Eukaryota; kingdom Metazoa; phylum Chordata; class Mammalia; order Primates; family Cercopithecidae; genus Piliocolobus; species Piliocolobus tephrosceles. The sequence goes on from NC_045447.1 coordinate 70,870,448, forward strand.
ACTAGCTATATCCTCAGGGCCAGGTTGACGACTCAGTCAAGCCAAAATATGCCTGGAGCGTCATTCAGTTAGTAGTAGTGACAGAGCACAGGGAGATTCAAAGAGAAACAGAGATAATTGTTAAATCATGTTAACATAGCACATTAAATAGAAATTCAAGGATTCCTGTTCTGATTAGGAAACCCCCATAGACAGTGGCTCCTCCCAGACTGACTTGGATCCTGATCTGTCTTCAAAGCCATAAACTATGTTCCCATGTTGTTGAGGTCTGAGTCTCTGCCTATCTTTGGTTCCTGTGATTTTCATTTATTTTACTGACATGTGCTGCTCTATAATAAAGTCATTGTTAAAGATAATCTGAGTCTCTAATTCGTGTGTTCTGAAGGAAATAATGAATGCATAAACCCTAACACAAACAAACAAAAAATAGAGAAAGCATTTTTGTTTTTGTGTAATCAAATAGAACACCAAGAGAATATACCATTGTAAAAATAATAGGTTTCCTGTGTCCTATTTTATTTTCTACCTATGTACTTATGTTTGTATCATAAATTAGGAGATACTGAAAAAAGTTAATAATGTCACATTACAGCTATATAATGTTGGAACATTCTGCCCTTACGAGGCTAATCAAAAAGTGTTATTACGAATGAACAGAACAGTGAGGGTAATTAGTGGAGGATTACCTTTAACAGATATTAATTTCATTTAGATCTGTTAAGTGTGGGTAATTTGGTGGGTGCTGTGAATAATAATAGAAAACATGGAGAAGTTGGATGTAAGCAAAGGATGTAATTTTAATGAACAAAAGACATTGAATTATAATGAAATTAGAACGACTGGTTAATTTTGTGGAAAACTAATGCAATCTTTTAACATATTCTTGCACTGCATATGTAAAGTTCATAAAGATATGTGATGTTTCCAATTAACTTGATTGACATACCAGAGTTTTATATCTTTAATAGATGGTATATTTGTTGTGTTGACATGAAAATAAAATTTATTCTTGAAGTACCAAAATAAAGCATTTGTTTTACAATTAGTTTAGACTTCATTTCAAACTATGATGTGTAATACATATGATGTTGGTGTAGAAATATTTGTTAATTTTTGAACAGTTACTCAAAAGTAGTCTGACTTTTTATAGTAATAAGAAGATAGCATGAATTATAGTTTTCTTGATTTGAAAGCACAGCACTAGGCAAACTTTTCTAAAAACATGGTCAAAATTTATTTTCCACATGGTAGTCATTAACATTTTATTTGTGAAGCTGATTTCAACACTACCAGATTATTTTTACTAAATCATGAAGATTTTGACTGATTTATTTGGTGAATGCTCATATACTACTAGGCACTTTTCCTATTTTGTCAATAAAACAATAGCTATCTTTCATTGATTTTTAAATGTGCATCAGGCAATGTGTTGAGCCCTTACATATGTTATATTATTTAATCACTGTGACAACCCATACAGACAAAAGTAACCAGGTTTCAGATGGTGAAAAACTTTTCCAGAGGTAGCTAAGGTGGCAATAGGATTGAATTCAAAGCCCTGTCTTCCTATAATCACACCAAATATTTTATAATTTTCTAAAGTCAGTGTTCAGAGACATGCTGTTTTTAAGATGCTCTAAATCGTAAACAATTTTCATATGAGCAAATGCATAGTTTTCTGGTTATAAGAGATTTATCATTAGCAGTTCTCAGATGCAAATGAATTTGCAACAACATTAATAACAAATTATCAGTATCATTACTACTATAGCCAGGTAAAGTGGAGCAACCAAACTGAAGATTATTATTTGTCTGAGAAATTTACACTTTCTCAGAGATTCCACACTGCATTATTTACTGTTAAAAAGGAAGAGAGCACATCCCTCCATATTTAGATGTGTCACTTGCTGACATCATTTTACATAATTAATTGCCAAGACTCCTCTGTTCTAAGTCAGTTAAAGGCAAAAATTGTATTTAATGCTGGCATATGGAGTATTTGTTATATTAACATTTTCTCCATGCAGTCATCCAAAATGAGAGATACAATTATCTTTTTTTCCCCTGAGTTTATGCCTTCATCTCCTGCAGTAGGTGGTCTGTCGGACTTTAGTTTGGAAATTAAATTGCTATATAAAGGCTTTGTAGTTTCAAATTATGTTGTATAACTCAGAAAAACAGAAAAGTAAGCATTTTCACAACTATTAACATATTATAGATATTAACATTCTAATCCATTAACAAATTATACAGTGGCAGCACTAATAGATAACTTATCATTTCAAAGGTGCTACTGGAGAAGTGACTTTATTGATCTAATTTTTTTTTTTTTTTTTTTTTTTTTTTTTTTTTTTTAGTGTTGCTTTTCCTTTCTTAGAGAAAACATCCAGCCTAAGAAAGCATGTGGTGAGCATTTTAAGATGACAAATGGGAGGCCAACCAGTGAAAAGAACAAAGGGTGATTTGTGGTTCTTTAGTACATAACAATAATAAATAGCAAAAATCTTCTTCATAACATCTTTTATAATTGTGAAATTCTTGTACTGTGGTATCCGTAACATTTTATAATCACATATTTGCCTTTATAAAGTATTATTTATTCAATTTTTTTTCTGATACTGTATGATAATGATGGACTGAGGAGACTACTTTTCTGAATCATATGCTAAATCATGCAAGAGATTAAACTACTTGACCTTAATATGTATTACACAGATTGTTGCATTTTAAGTCCTAAAACTTGGTGTTCCAAATATGGAGCATATGATGTGTTTCTAGGATTAGCTTTTAAGCATCTCCTCATTCTTCTAGTAATGGCCAAAGATTGTCAATTTTCTGAATTGCCATTTGTTTTTTGGTTGTTTTATCTTCCCAGTCTACTTTTCTGCATTGCTTGCTCTTAGATAGATTTAGGTTTAATTATAATGTGTTAAGTCTACATCGCAGATCCTGTGTGTTGGCAATGTTTTTACAGACTTGTCTACTACATTTACTGATTTAATATATTTGCATGCTGAAATTAAAGGGACAGTACCTCTGCCAAAGGTAAAACAAATGGAGAACCAGGCATAAGATACTTTTGCTAAAATAGCAATGTATGGTAACTTAATATGTAATATTATTATCATTAATTTTAGTGTTTCAGGAAGTAATTTTCATCTTCCTAGCATTGTTTTTCATCCCTTGCTTATATTTAAATTTATTTGAGATTTTTCACCTCCTGGTGTTTATGTGACAACAGAACTGTTTGTCTATGTGAGACTGGGAAAAAATAATTGAAGGATTCTTAGAAACAATTAAGGAAGGTTTCATATATGCAGCTTTTCAGAAGTTACATTTACTAAAAAAACAAAAACAAAAACAAACACAAAAAATGTCTGACATTTGCTCCATTTTCTTGGCCAGATTAAAGCTAGAAGCTATAGTAACAGTATTTTGAAGATGGTATGTACGACCACAATTTGGTGATTTCGATATTCTAGTTTTCAAACAGGATATTTTATTTTGCTTGAGTGTTTTCTTTTGACAATATAAAATGTACTGACAAAGTGAGAGGCTGGAGAGACTGTAGCTGCTGTCTTTTTGCAGATGAAGTGTCATACCTCTTGGCAGCCTCAAGTGCTGAAATCAGTTGCTTATTTTCCAAAGGATATTAGCTGTTGGATCAGACAACATCTGGGCTCTGAAATATGTTCAGGTTGAAATTGGTCCTAAATGTTAAATTTAAGTGTTGACTTTGATCTTTGAGTATCACTATACTTTTATTGCTGTCTGCATCAAATCACCTTTCTACATATAAACATTTTTACATGCTGTTGAAAGCATCACTGGAGCAAGCATAGTGGGTAGAGTACAATTAATAATGATTATATATGCATAAACTAATCCTGCTATGATTTTGGCATTCTTTCCCATAGCAGTGGTTCTCAAGCCTTTAGCAGTTATGATTCCTTTGAGAATACAATAACCATAAAACTATGCTGTAGAAATACAAAGTAAACTACATATTACTATTAAATTTTCTAGTATATCTATTATGAAATTTAAAAAACAGATAAAATGAAATTTAATAATTTTTTTATATGTAAAATGTTAGTACTTTAAAATGTAAATAATCCAAAAATAATTTGTGAGATGTTTTGCTTTGCATGCTTTTTATATTAATTATTCAAAATATATTATTATTTTATAATTGCAGCAAATCACAATTCAGATACGAAATTTTTTTTGGATATTCTTGATCTGAATTTAGATCTGATATAGTTTGGCTGTGTGTCCCCATCCACATCTGATGTCGAATTGTAATCCCCAATATTGGAGGAGGGGCCAGGTGGGAGGTGATTGAATCATGGGGGCACACTTCCAACCCTTGCTGTTCTCATGATAGTGACTGACTTCTCACAAGATCTGGTTGTGTAAAAGTGTGTAGCACCTCCCCCTTTGCTCTCTCTTCCTCCTGCTCCAGCCGTATAGAATGTGCCTCCTCCTTTTTCATCTTCCGCCATAACTGTAAGTTTCCTGAGGTCTCCCCAGCCATGCTTTCTGCACAGCCTGTAGAACTGTGAGTCAATTAAACCACTTTTCTTCATAAATTACCCAGCCTCAGGTAGTTCTTTATAGCAATGCAAGAATGGACGAATACAAGATCTCATAAAATTTACAGTTGAAAACTGTCTTCACATAATCAAGCTTTCCAAACATACTAAAGGGTTTTCCAATAACTCAATAACTTAATTGAGTCAAAGAACTATTTTCTTTTATATTTACATTCATGTTGACAAGATGGCTTCATGTTTCTTAGGATAACTGATTTAACTTTGAAGCCAAAACACATTACTTTCAAGACTACTTCTGTATAAGTCAATTCACTAACTCTTGTTTTGCTTACCATAGAACTAAAAGGATTATTGCATATGTTGAAAAACAACTCTAAATTTATCAATATCAAAAAAGTGTTCTTCAAAGTTTTCTTGTATGTTTTGTAATTTGATTTATGTTACAGTTGTGATTAAAAATTCATATTAATAGAAAAGTGTGTACAATTAGTATTATTGATTTCTATGATAAAAGGTTTCTATTTCAACATATGTTATTTTACCTTTTTAGCTAAGATACAAATAAGCTTTACTTTTCTTGGAGATTCAAATTGTTTAATTCATATGCAGTGTGATATTGAAGAGGAAACATATATCACATAGTCATTTTTGGCTTTGATATTGCATTTCCTTTGTTTCAAGAAAACTAGAATTAAAATTAACACTACAGTAAATCTCTGAAAAACTTTTCCGTGATACAAACAGTGATTATTAGCAAAAAATCATTAAAGATGATTAAATTTATTGTCTTCAATTTCTGTCAACAGTTCCATAAACTGACAAGGATTCATAGCATCTGGATGTATATAATAAATGTTCAGCAACTCTATCCATGATTGATGTGGTTTGGATATTTTGTCCCCTCAAATGTTTTTTCTCATAATTTTCTAAACAATTATATGACTAAAGTAATTATTTTGTTTTAACATCTTTCCGTGTAATAATGGTTTTCTGCTTTGAGCAAGAAACTAAGCCATCTTATACCTTGCCAAAATTATCAGCTCAGTTAAATTTAAAACCATTGAAAATGGTTTTGTTAGACATTAAACTCTGATTTTAGGAAACAAATCTCTTTGATTTTTCTTTTGACTGTTGAGAGAAAATTTCGTATATTCATTACATAATTGTTGAAGATGTCCCGTACTATTTTCCACTTTACTAGCATTCATATAATTTTCACAAACATCAGGGTTTTTAAAATTTTGCTTCCCTGTAGCAAATTGCATTTGTACTTATCCTAAAATGTGTACCTTCCTCCAGTGTCTTCTTTGTACTCTTCTGGTGATTGTACTAGCTTCTGCAACTCCACTTAATTTTTCATTAGTATCACGCCTTTGTTTTAGTTTTTACGTTTTATTTTTCTCATTTTTAAGCTGGAAAAATCATTTTAGCATATTATAATGAAAATAATACATATTTTATTTTAGTCACCAATTACAATTGACATAGATGTCACTCCAACTCATGTTGTCTGCATAAAATATCCAAATAAATACATTACAAGGTTATACCTGTGAAGAAAAGAAAAATATGAACTGAATCATACCGTCAATACGTCAATACTAGCTAGATCAATGATATGTTTACATGTAACTTTTGAAAGGACTCACGTGTTCCAGACAAATCCTAAAATGTGATTCATTGGTTAAAATGAAATGCAGTCCCAGTAAAACAATAACGTTTTGTTTAACGAGAAATATTTCTCCCTGCTTCAATTTAAACTACTTACAATTAAATTAAATTAATTTTTCCCCTCAGTTGCAACTCTTCATACTTCAAGTACTCAATATACATATGAGCACAGGGGGCTACTTTTATTGAAAAATGTAACTATAGAAACATTTCACAAAATTATGCAATACATACAAGATTGAACAAATACCCCTCGGGTAGAGAATACAAATAAAGCATAGACAGACATTGCAAAGCAATCTCATTATTCTTTGTTACATAAATTATTATTTATGATTTCTTATTTTTTCAAAAATGTTTCTGTTTATAATTCTTTAATTTTGGAATAGAATCAACCATCTATGTTTGTCAATTGAATTCATAATTCAATTCAAATTATGTTGAAATATATATTAGATGAACATGTTTTAGAATACATGGAAAGACTTATTTTCCTTTTATGTATATATTTTTTGTTTCCGAGATGTCAGTGTGGTGATTTTATTAATATTTTTAAATTTTATTATTTATTTGCTCTTAAAATAGACTACACTTTGTGTTTCCCAATAGGGATTTTAATATTTGACTATTTTGGATGCCCAGTTTCTAAATATTACATAGCCCAGACTACGCAATAATAAGGCATATCTTGAGCCTTCTCACGATACGCAAAAGCCTTTTGACACTTTGCATTTCTGGGGTAATGTTGGGGAAGATGAAATTTAGTCCAATTTGCAAAGTTTTTAAATATCATCACAACATAAAAGCAAGGTTAAAAGCAGTGATCAACATTGCTCAAACGTAAATCTAAACTATGGTTTACATAAACTAAAACCTTTTTTTTTCTAAACAAGAGTCTTTCCATTAGAGAGGCAGCACACCTAGAACACACTTTGAATAACATGTTAATAATAATAAATGTTATTTTACAGCAGGTTTTTTTCTCAGGTATTTTGATATGGAATGTCAAGAGAAGAATCTAAGGAATTGATAGCTTTGGAAGTATGCCAACCTCAAAATGTATTTTAAGACTTGCTTTTTCCTCTCTTGCTCTTGCTTTCAGCCTTGACACACTTTAAAACTCTGCTTCTCCCTTTCCCACCAGGTACTTCTGTAAACAGTACTCTCTTATCTAATTATGTGGCTGCTTAGACATTCCAAGGGCCACTTTTGAAACAAACCAGACAGAATTACCAGGTTATGGAATGCTCCCCCTTAGGAGGTCATAGGGACAGTTAGCCCACCACTACTGGGTGGAAGAAAGGATGATGTACATGGTACCTCCACACAGGCGATTACTCAAGATAACCATTGGAGCAAGACATGCAGACCTGTGCCCTCCTGCGCCACTTCACATATTCGCCACACCTTTCTCCTTAAACCCCTTCGCCCAGCCCCAAAAGTTGGAATGATCTGATAAAGGCATGAGGCTGGCCATTCCCCAACTGCTGGCATTTGAATAACGTTGCTTTTCTTTCACTACACCTTACTTCTGATTTTCGCCACTGAACATCTAGTAGCCAAACTCGAGCCAGTTACATGTTTACAAATTCAAATGTTTAGAACTAATGAACAATTTTATTTTAGAGAGGATATTATTAATATGGATCATGTTGTGTTTTTGAAAGAAATCTTGACAAAATACCAATTATACTTACACTTATTTTTTTTTCTCAAAACCACATAATGGCTTAAATATGTAGGGCAAAAGAAACATTTATTAGAAAGAACAAATGTTTTTTATATTATTTTTCAAGCTGAAGTGCATTATAATAATCACAAGTAAAAATAAATATTTTAGCCTTAAAAAGATGGCAAAATTATTAACCCAATGTTTTATTCTTGAACATTAGAGCAATATAAACTCTAGTGCTATTCCAACTCTATTTTTGTCTTCTTTGTAACATGAAATGATGCCAGATAAATATATAAAATATGATTGCAAAGTCATTGTTTTGAAGTTGAAGTCTGAAATGCGTAACAACAAAACTCCAGAAAAGTCAATTGCATGTACATGTGTGTGTACACGCAAGTGTGTAAGTATGTGCATGTGTGTATGTGTGTGCCTGTTAGTATGTGTGTTTAGACTGCTGGCACTGTAAGAGACATTTTGAGAAACAATCCAAAGAATAACTCTTTGTCATAAACACTTTTATCCAGTAATTAACCAAGAGGTTGTCCTCATTTTGCCAAAACCAAAAGAAACTTGAAAGCCTTTTCAACACATTGCATTTTGTCAAGAGACTGAATGATGAATAGCATCCACAGTTCTGCGAAAATCTGAGCAAAATTGACTAATAAAAATGGAAGTAAAGAGTGATGTTATAAAGTAAGGTTATCAAAAACTTAAAAATGCTGCAATTAGTGTATCATCATATATAAGAACTAATTAGTCTGATTTGGACCAGTGTGAATCAATGTGGACCATAAAATTAGCTCATTAGTGTTATTTATTAAATAAATATTTCATAAGTGCCCGTTGTGGGCCTAGTATTTCATTTAACATGTCTAATGTTGAGGTCGACAAAAGATATAGTTTCTCTTTGCAAGGAGTTTTCAACAATGGGCAGGGTTCCCCTTCTTTTTTTCCTTCAGTGAGAAGCGACGTTCACACATGTTAGCCTGTGATAATTAGTATAATCAGTCCGTTATAATCAAACATAGTTGGGTTAAGGATGTATTGTTGACAGAACTGTGCTCCCTCAAAATTCATATGCTGAAGCCCTAAGCCCCAGCGGAACTGCATTTGGAGATTAGGCCCTCAAAGAATTAATTAAGGTTAAATGAGGTTATAAATGTGAAGCCTTGATCTGATAGGACTTAAGTTCCTTAAAAGAAGAGTAAGACACCAGAAGTAAGAGACATTAGAGATCTCTCTTTCTCTCACACGTGTACAGAGCAAAGGCTGTGGGAGGACATAGAAAGAAGGTGGCCATCTGCAAGCCAGGAAGAAAGCTCTTGTCACACAGCAGCCATGACAGTAACTTGATTTTGGACATCTAGCACCCAGAATGTGAGAAAATTAATTTCTGTTGTTTAGGCCAGCCGTCTGTGGTATTTTGCTATGAGAGCCCAAGCGCAGTAATACAAGATGTTTGTACTACAGTTACAGCTTCTCAATAATTTATAATTGCTGTGACTATGAATGTTAAATCACTGAAAGTTGCTCCCTACTAGATATATGATCTGTTACTTCTCATATACAACTTCCAGCAGAATCATTATAACCTCACCCCTCTTTTCCACACTCAGAAAACCACATCTGGAGGATGAGGACAATCTTATTGAAAAATGATGTTAATATGTTATTTTGATTGTAAAAAATAACTGACATTGAATTGTATTAATTTATTGTTAGTAACAAAACAAATTTAAAGATACCTCAAACAGATCAAATCAGTAGTATGCCTTCATTACCATGAATAGATAACCTGGTAGATAGAGAACTGGGTAAAATAAAGTGAATACAGAGAAGTGCAGCAACATATATGCTAAAGATATCCAAACTTACATAAAAAAAATTGTGCCCCAAAAAATCACATTTTAATTAAACCTATATATTGTTTTGTTATGTAATTTTAGGCAAAAGTTATCTCTCTAGTCAATGATACACAGAGAATTATATAATGTGAAGTCAGGTTTTTAAATAAATGTTTTGTTGTTGCATATAAAATCTCTAGTTAATATCTCTTTCAAGGTAGCTAGAGAGAAAATCTGAACTAGATGCTCTAAGCAAAAAAAAAAAAAAAAAAAAAAAAAAAAAAAAAAAAAAAAAAAAAAA
>NC_045447.1:70880504-70928424 GCF_002776525.5 Piliocolobus tephrosceles
AAAAAAAAAAAAAAAAAAAAAAAAAAAAAAAAAAAAAAAAAAAAAAAGCTGTTTATATTTTAGTGTCAAGAGGAATTTTGGTTTTATGATTTGAGTACCAAAATTTGTGTGCACAGGTAAACAATAACCAGTGCAAAATTGCATTTAAAGGTCTAATTCTTCTCATTGATATATAACATTTCAGTTGTGCTGCCAGGCTAGGTTGTGGAACAATTTCACTATCTATTCCCATATAGTGGTCCTTCCACAGGAAACAATATTTAACAACACACTATCCCTTAACAAGTCCTAGTACTCTCTGTGTAAGACAGCTATAATTTGAGCATTATTTACCTGTTTTGCATTATGTTTTCTTAGAGCAACAAAAATAATCCAGTGGTAATTTTCATGAGTCATTGGCAAAATTATTTGCCTGTAGAAGCCAATTGTTAGTACTAGGAGAGCTCATGATATTTTTAGGATAAGAAAAATTGTAAAAATGCACACAGTATTGTCATTATGTTAAAAACTGAATAGTAAATACATTTTCAAATTGAATATAATTAATATAAAGTCTGTGCATTCAATATTTCTGAAGAGAGAATTTAAGCACAAACCCTGATGAATAATAATATGGAGGACATAACTTAATAGACGATTACTACAAAAAAATTCAAAATGTTTTATTATTTAAAAAATAAACAATGTTGTTTTTAAAATAAGATTCAGCCTCATGGTTCATGTACTTATTTGTAATTTATAAGACATTGTGAACCTCTTTACAGAAAACTTCAAAGAAAGCAACAAAGTTCAACTGAAACAAATATAAAATTAGTAATTTTGGTACATCAGAAGTATATTTCAATTGCATTAAAATTATATCAGGTTCCTATAGGACCCTTAATCAATTTAATATTTGGTTTCAGGGAATACATGTACTGAACGTGTCAAGCACTATGCATTGTGGGAACAAAGAAAAGTAAGATGCAATTTCTGCCCTCAAAGAGCTTAGCATCCGAGAGGACAATCTTCTAACAAAAAACAATTCCAATAGTGTATTGGGTTAATGGAATGATTCCATGAATAAAACCTGGGAAGAGTGCTTCTTTGGGCTATGATTCAGTTTTCCTTGAGGAAATGTTTGAATTGAACCAAATAAGTAAAAGAAGGGACTATAGACCCAAAGATACCCTAGATTTTTAAAAAACTTTTATTTTTTACAATTGACAAAAAGTAGTTGTATATATTTACGGGGTACAATATGAAGTTTTGATATATACGTACTTTGTGGAACGGTCAAATTATGTTAATAGACATGTCTATCACTTCATGTATTTGTCATTTTTTATAATCAGAACATTTAAAATTTATTCTTTTAGCAATTTTGAAATATACATTATTATTAACTATAGTCCCTGTGCTGTGCATTAGATCATCAGAACTAATTTCCTGTGTTTCACCAAAATGTGGTATCTTTTGAACAACATCTCCCCTTTCCCTTTAGCCATACCTTACCCCATCCTGCCCCCTCAGCCTTTGGTAAACACCCTTCTACTCTCTACTTGTATGGGGTCCACTTTTTAAAATTCTATATATAATTAAGATTATACAGGATTTGAATTTCTGTGCCTGGCTTGATACTGCCTCAAGCCATACTTTCACTACATTTAGGAGTAAACTGGAAGTTAACAATTAGGATCTGATTTGAGTTTCTACTGAGTGGAAGCTGAAGTTCTGGATATGCACAATATGAACTTTTCCTTTAACAATAGAACATATTACACAAGACATAATCATTATATTACTAGTATTATTAGTCCTTTATACCTTAATATATGTTTGTTTAAACTTACACTAAGATCAGGCAAGATTTTGAGAAAGTAATACTAAATATATGTATCTTTTAAATAATAAATTGCTTTGAACTTCCAAGTGGAATATAGAAATTTGCAAAAAGAATGCCTGAGGAGTTTTACAGGTTGCTTAAGTAATTTACGTTATTTAAACCTGGGTGATCTTAGAGTAGAAGCCAAGGTCTACATTATAAGGAAGCCCAATTTCTCTCTGACAACTCAGAACTATACTGCAAAGCACTATTTTATTTTGAAACACTTGCAGAAACGACAAGAATAGAATGGCAACAAGTAATTCATTGTCTTATACACTGAATAAAAAGTAGGGATGTGGCTTATAATGCACAAACGTAAGCTCTGGTGAGTAGTGGCCCTTTCCTATGCAATTTTTAAAAATAAGTAAAATATATATTTCCATGTTCTAGCCTCTTTAATCTGTACTTTTTAAGTACTTAGCTGTACTCTTTTATGATCCACTAGTAACAACATAAAGGCTAATTGTATGGTCTGTAAACTTGTTATGAGCACCTCACAAAACTGTTGGGAAAATTTTGACACCTAAAACAATTCCAGACAATCACTCAAAATGGTAAGTTTCCTTTCCTTCCTATTATCACCCTTCAACCTTCTTAGAAGCCCAGAAGCCTAACGATATCTTGTTCCTCTTCACTTACATTCATGTAAAACTCACTTCAAAATAGAATAAACAGGTAATAGGGATGGGCAACAGAGAATTATTATTTAATGAGTACAGACTTTCTGTTTTACAAGACGAAAGCAGTTATGGAGGTGGATGATGGTGATGGTAGCAAGACATTATGAATACATTTAATGCCACTGAATTGTATATTAACAAATGGTTAAGATGTTACATGTATTTTATCATAAGAAAAAAATTGGAAAAACCCTCATTCATACTATGGTGTAAGTGACTAAATTACACCTTCAACTATTATGAAATAAGATGAAATTCAGCAAAACTCTTACCTTGCCACACTAAATATGTAGAAGCTGAATGGGAATTTCTAACATTGGTGTACTGATGGTGAGGCTGAAGTGAAAAGAAGCCGAGTAGCTGCCTTGATCTGTTTGTAACATATATACAGGGTGCTTCTCAATATTTAGATTTCTCATTCAAGGAATTTGGATGTTATTCTTAACAATTAAGAGTTGCCTGTACACTAAGATCTAAGCTCATTTTGGAATGTGATCTCTCATTTCCCTTGCTTGAGTTAGTGCCAAGTGATTCATCAGTGCCCTATTCTGCACTGTATATTCCCCTTTCAAATGAAGTCATTTTCTCTTACACCTCTGTCTTTTCTGACTTCTCTGATGTTTGTTTATTTCTATAGATATGTGGTCATGAGGAGATAATACAGACCCTAAAAACACTTAGTTTTTATAGGGAAACTACCAAATGCAACCTAAAACATTCACAACTTCCTTTTATTCTTGTGTCCACTTGCAAGTAATACACATACAGACAGAGATTCATACATGCACACATGTGTACACACACGCAAGAGTTATTTTATCTTCAAAGCTTTGCCATCTGGCTCATATTTAATAAATTGGTAAACCTCTTATTCAATCCTATTACATGTGGTGTCAATATTTCCAAAATAGGTGTGTTTGTTTTGAGAAATTGTGGAACAAGGTAACAAAACAAGGACTTTCACTGGAGATTAGATTTAATTACTCTTTAGCTCCTTTGTAAAAAGTACTATTTGGGCTTCAAGAATTTATAGAATTTCAAAATAATATAAATTTTCATTATACAGATTATTCTAACATTAGTCAGCCAGTAAGATATAGGCAAACTCAGTACTATTTATTAAAATTAACGTGGTTAAAAAACATGAAGCCATCAAAATAATTGTTTTAGCAACTTCGTATTTCACTCTCAAATAGGAATTGACCTTAGGCAAAATGATGAAGCCGGTCCTCAGAGCTGCCCTCCTCACCCTTGGGCTTCTTATCGCCAGCTCTGTTATCTGATCCCTGTAAGCAATCCTCTGGCAAAGACTCAGCTTAGACCTATGATCCTCAGTACCCTATTTTATGTCTTGACATTTCCCTGGGTCATCTCCTGATCAGAAGTTACCTGCCCAATGTCAAGTCTTCCACCTACTTCCTAAGGTTAATACACACACACACACACACACGCTAAAAACTAGCTTCTGCCTCTTTTTCACAATATCTAGTATTCATTTGAACAGATGTGATAATAACAGCAGACGTTTTAAAACTTGTTTTGTTGTTGTTGTTGTTTTGTTTTTGTTTTTTGAGACAGGGTCTCCCTCTGTTGTCCAGGCTGGAGTGCAGTGGTATAATTATGGCTCACTACAGCTTCAACCTCCTTGGCTCAAGCCATCTTCCCACCTCAGCTTCCCAAGCAGTTCGCATTACAGGCTTGTGACACCGTGCCCAGCTAATGTTTTAAATGTTTTTGTAGAGGCAGGGTCTCACCGTGTTGCCCAGGCTGATGTTGAATTCCTGGGCTCAAGAAATCCTTCCAACTTGGCCTCCCAAAATGCTAAAATTACAGGCATAAGTCGCCACCCAGCACAGTAAATATTTTAAAACATTTTGAGGGCTTATGATTTATATCAAGCTTGTCCAACCACAGCCTGCAGGTCACATGTGTCTCAGGACAACTTTGAATGTGGCCCAACACAAATTTGGAAGCTTTTAAAAAACATTATGAGATTCTTTTGTGATATATTTTTTCCCATCTTCTATTGTTAGTGCTACTGTATTTTATGTGTGGCCCAGGGAAGCCAAAGATTGGACACCCCTGATTCATATATTATTCATCAACTACATCATAGGTTTTCTATTCCTTCTATGATATAGGCAGTTCTGTGATCTCAATGGCCACAGAGGTATGTGGTGGTAAAATATATCAGTGTGACATGTGAAATAAATTAGGGCTCCAGAACAAGAAATCCTGGTGTAGTGATTACCTGAATCTTAAAATCAATTGGATCTGAAGCTACCAGTTGAAGAAAGCATGTATAAACTTAAGGGATTTAATAACCTTCTTTAAATTCAGAAAAATAGAAAAAAGTAAGACATGCATGCACAGGATGGCTCTGAAGATTAAGGCAATGAATTACAAGTCCTTCAATACATATTAGCTAACAATATAATTATCATAATAATTACAATTATTGTGCAATAGGAACTTGAAGGAAAATGCAGCTATTTCTAGAGTGCATCCTATGTACCAGACATTCTCTTGGGCAATTAATTTGTAAATATAGTATCATTATGTTACAACTATTAGTCTTTTTATTTTTGAACATATTCTTTTCTATCTTATCTATTATTATTTTAAAAGTACCATTTCTTTAAATAAAAAATATACAAAGAATCAAAGAAATAGCTAAATATCAGGATAAATAATTTAATAAATACATTTTACTAGGTTTTTTTTTTTTTTTTTTTTTTTTTCATTCTTTGAAATTATGCTAGACTAGAGTAGGGAAAAAAAAAACCCAAAAAATGTAAATGGACCTAGAGAAGTTGGTATGGCGGGAACAAGTTTTCTGACTTGGGAAGAGGAAGAACGGCCACCTGTGTTGAGATCCATGGAATATAATGGAAGTCAGCATCATCAACCTCATCTTGAGTGTGCAACCCTTGCTAACATGCCACCTGGGAATAGCTCATCATTTAACCATATTCTACCTGCTGGAAGTCAGAAAAAGAAGAGTCAGATTTTGGATAGTTTTTTGTGGGAATTATGGCTCAAATAATAAACTTCAATCTCTAATCAAGATAGAATTAAACATATCAGATTTGGCTATCCCATTCGCTGGCACATCGGCATACACACATGAGTAGAGTACACATGATCTAATTTTATTTTCAGTACAACATTGAATGGTATATATTATTAATCTACTTGCACAGGTGAATAACTGAGACTTAGTTTTCTCCATTTTAAGTGCCTTACTCAATGTCACATATAGCAGTATAGATGGAATATAGGTATGTGTCTAAATGTGCTTTGATCTACTCAGAATTAATCCTGCAGTACTGTTATTGCTTTTTCCCAGAGAAGTAATAGTGACAGAGCCCTTGGCAATAAGAGCCAATTTTGACATTCAGTAGGATAATGGCATAAATTCATATTTTAAAATACAACCCATGTATGAAATACATGAATATTTCAAAATAATATTTAAGTATTAGTATTGAAACATAAAAGACAAAGGCTTAGAGAATGAGAAAAGAGACTACAGGGGGAAAAAAAAAAGCAAGGATTAGAAAGCGGACATGAGAAAGGCAAATCCTGAGACAACTATTCGATGGGAAGCCACCTAATTTACCCGGCAGAAATCCCAAGCAACTCAGTAATTGGTGACATAGTTATGCCCTGAGTGATGCAGGGGTAAGATGACAATGAAACCAGAAGGGTTTTGCTGCATCATTTTAAGAAGAAATACACTCCCTAATGATCTCACCTTCTACTTTGTATAAGTAGCTGACTTGCTCTTTCTTTCGTTCTGGCAGAAGATTTGGGAAACTGTAAAATGGAGACTATTCTAATCAAGGAAATTAGATCCAGTTGAATGTGGAAGCGCAAGTAAAAGTTTAAATATTAAGCATTTTGATGACCAGGCATATTTTCTCAAAAACCGTGCATTTCTGGAAGGCAAATGGAAAGTTTAAGGATTCTTCTCTGAGGAATCTAATTTGCTCAAGAGAAAAGACTTATATGTTAACATCGGAAATCCCCTAAAAAACACCTACAGCTTACTAGCCAGACTTATATGCATAAAGCTTTTAATGAGATTTTCAGGCTCATTTACAAATATTAACAACTATTCTACAATCACTGAGGATAACTTCTAATAGGAGAGACAGATTGCAGAGAATGTAATTTGAAGGAAATAGAAACTTTATCAAGAGAAAATAGAGAAAAATGGAAGAGGCACTATGAAAACTTGTCAACAATATTTATGCATATTTAAACATGACTTAATTATATAACACAATAATGATACTCCTGAGTTTATAGATAAGATAAATGAAATCCTATAGACATACATCAACTAGAACACAAATATTCATAACAACAAATTGTGATATACACATATAATAGAATATTATGCAGCAATAAAAAGGAAAAGACTACTGTTATGAGCAATAAATGAATAAATCTCAATATTATAATGCCTAGTGAAAAAATCAGACAAAAAGATACATACTGCATAACATAATTGAAAAAGCAACTTAATATACAGTTATAGAAAACAGATCTATAGTTGCCTGAGGATCAGGATGGGGATGGCAGAGACGAATGTGAAAGAAAGATTACAAAAGGGGCAGAAAGAAACATTTTTTGTTGTGTGAATAAGTTCCTTATGTTGATTGTGATGTGTCATTTAATGCCTGTTAATTATACTTCAATAAATCTCATAATAAGAAAGTATGTGAATTTTGATGTGACAAACTTTCAAACACATAGATTTTTAATAAAAGTGCCAACTAGAAGGATAAGGTATACTTCAGAAATAGGCTGGTGTTATGGGTTACACTGTGTTCCCCCAAAATGATATGTTGAAACCCTAACCTTCAGTGTGATTGTATTAAAAGATAGGCCTTTTAAAGAGGTAATTAAGGGTAAATGAGGTCATAAAAGTGGAGGTCCTAATCCAATAGTCCTTATAAGAAGAGGAAGAGACACCAGGGATGTGTTCAGAAGAGAAAAGGCCATTTGAGGACACAGCAAGAAGGCAGCCATCTGCAAAGCAAAGAGAGAGCCCCAGGAGAAACGAAGCATTCTGACACCTTCATATTGGGTTTCTGACCTTCAGACTGGGAGAAAATGAATATACATTGCTTAAGCCACCCAGTTGGTGGTATTTTGTTTTTGCAGCCCTAGTGGAGGAATAAAGATAGTGAAGGAGTGGTGAGGGAGAAAGGAAGGGAAAATTGGTATCTTTCAAGACAAGGAGGGATAAAAAATTTCAAAAAATATAAGCTATCCTCAGTATACATATATTCAGTAAATTACAGTATCTGGATTCTGCTACGACAGGAGGATACCATGAAGTTTGAGAGATTGCAATCCATTCCAATATATAAATCATCAGGAAAAGCAAACTTATACTGATATATTAACAAAGAAAACAAAGAAAAAAGACACACATTAAATCAACACTCCCCAATATGACAATTAAGCAAAAGAGAACAGTGAGATAAAACTCCAAACTGAATATACAGTTGGCCCTTGAACAACACAGGGTTTAGGGCTGCTGACATCTTATGCAGTTGAAAATTTTCATATAAATTTTGACTCCCTCAAACCTAACACTAATAGGCTATTTGGTGACTGGAAGCCTAATAACACAGACAATTAAGATATATTTTGTGTGTTATATGTTATGTACTGTATTCTTAGAATAAAATAAGCAAGAGAAAAGAAAAATATTATTAAAAAATCACAAGGAAGAGAAAATAAACTGTACTCAACAATAATTGTACATTTTAAAATAACTTACAGATTATAATTGAATATTTGTAACTCAAAGTATAAATGTTTGAGGGGATAGATAATTCATTCTCCATGATGTGCTTATTTCAAATTGCATGCATGTATCAAAACATCTCATGTACCCCATAAATATATATGTGTGCCATGTACCCAGAACCAAAAGAAAAATCAAATAAAATATTTTTCTTTTTAATAAAATAATATAGAATTTTAATATTCTATAAACCTAAAAATATAAAAAAAAGACAAAGAAACATAGTAAATAAACATGACATAATTATAACATATTATTACAGAGTTGGCATCAATCATTTAACCTTATAGATAAATATAAATGGACTTAACTCCATCTTCTTTTTGTTAAAAGTTAATTTTAGTTTTGCAGGCAAAGCAAAATTCATGCTGTCCGCAAGTAAAAACCCAAAAACAATGTAGTTATGAAGGGCTAAAAATAAAGACATGAGTTAACAGTTTATCATGCAAATAAAAACAATAAATAAGAGGTAGTGATGCTGATATTACACATATAATTCAAGCTATCAACGGCAATTGTTAAAAATAAGAGTATATTCTAATGCTAAAAGCCACAGTCACAAGAAAGGTGTAACACTTATGAATATCGATGTACCAATTAACATAGTAACCATTTTTTTTGAAGCAGGAATTTTATGATATATAGAGGCATAACTGGAAACATCTAGTAATAAGAGACATTAATACATGATTCTAAGCACAAAAGAGATTGACAGAACAAAAAATATTTAAGGAAATAGAAGATCTAAATAACATGAATGTTGACCTTGTGGATATTTATCAAACTGTATAAACTGAGAATAGAAAATACAGCTTCTCAAGTGTCCATGGAAAAAAATTTGAAATTATTAAATCGCACCATGACCACAAAATGATGCTTCCTCCTGGAAATTAAGAAATATTTTCCCTAATCCTGATTTGCCCTGATCTATTTTTATGATTTCTAAATCAATAAAGTAGATCAAGTCTTAACATGGCTCATGTCACTTTGTAGAAAATAAAATTTAAAAAAATAGCTGTAGGCTATTGCTAATATATACCAAGAGAAATGAGGAAAACATTTCTGGGAATGGATCTCGAAGATGTTAAACCAGGGAAAATACAGATTATTAATCTGGATAAGGAAGAGTTTATTTATGGGGATACTTTCCCTTGACTTAGGAATTAACATACTACACAGACATCTAGAATTGGCCCTAATATGCTGCTAGCCTAACTCCTTGAAGCATAAAGTGACAGCTTATTATAAAAGTGCTAGGAGCCAGAATTCATAGGGTATTGAAAAGGGATCAAAAAGCTAAAAAGTTAGACATGCTCAAATAGATTAGTCACGTAAGGGCAGGTTATTAGAAGACACACCATTTACCAGTTCAAAAAAAATTTTTGCTCATCAGGGGACCACTGATAACTGTGGTGGTTGCAGTCCTTGTAGGCAATGGTTAGCAGACGAGGAGAATTCCATGGAATTGTGCTGTTTTGTTAATGGAAATGGTAGGTGTCTGGAAAAGCAGAGGCTGAATGGCAGCACTTAAGCATACGAGGTGAGGTGAACATGATTACTGTAGGAAACAGCAAATCCCTAATGGCAACAAAATGGCCCTGGCCTGAAGACATTTGTGAAACTGTTAGTAGGCCAATGTGTTCCTGGAGGAAAATATAGATGAGTAATCAACAAAGATATTGCTTGAATTATACAAACAAAAATGATCAAGTATTTGAAATAAAGACTCATGTCAAAAGATATCAACCAAATTGTTAGATAAATAATTGTAACATACACATGAAGTGGGATATCCTTCAATATTGAAAATATATTCACTCCATACAAGAAAGAAACTTAAAATATTATGCTGACATATATCACAGAAATGTCCATTGTGTATTATTTAAAGGCAGCCAACGATGGATAATACATTATTTAGGTATACATATATAGGAATATAGAGTTTAAAATTATAAGAAAAGCAAGGGCATGATTATGCAATTATGATCTTACAATGATTACCTTTGGTGACAAAGAAGAGGATATTTTCAGAAAAAGGCAGACAAGGGACTTTAAAGTTACCTGCAATGAAGTGTTTATTAAACTGTGGTTATGGTTCAAACAAATTTCTTTCGTTAACATTCTAATTAAAGAAACTTATTTTAGGCTGGGCTCAAGCTCACACCTGTAATCCTAGCACTTTGGGAGGCTGAGGCAGGAGGATTGCCTGAGCTCAGGAGTTCGAGACCAGCCAGGGCAACACGATGAAATCCCGTCTCTACTAAAATACAAAAAATTAGCCAAGAGTGGTGGCGCGAGCCTATAATCCCAATACTCGGGAGGCTGAGACACTGAGCCACTTGGACTGGCGAGAAGGAGGTTGTAGTGAGCCAAGATTGTGCCACTGTGCTCCAGCCTAGTCTAACCTGGGTGGCAGAGCAAGACCCTGTCTCAAAAAAGCAAACAAAAAACCAAACCAAAACAAAAGCCTTATTTTAAAAACAATAAGAAAATGAATGTTGTAAGTGTAAGTGCTTGGCAGACAAAGAAAATTAGAAGGTTGGTGTGCAAATGGTTCAGATTTGACTAATGTAAGAATGCTCTATAACTACCTAATCTGATCCTTCCCTTCATTGGAGTTGCAGAGATTTTATTTTAAAGAGTGAAATATGGAGTCTTGTTTTTCATGAGCTCCCAGAATCTAGCAGGAATTTGGAAAGGTTTGCTTCTATTTTTGCTTTTCACATTAGGGGCTTTCCTCAATGAACCCCTTAAATCAAGTGCATCATTACACTACTGCATGCTTGAAAAGTGCTTCTATATAGTGATTTTTATATATAAAGAGTATTATATATGATTTCATGTATGCCTCTTAATAACCCTAAGAGGCAAAGAGAGGCTCATTTTACAGCTGGTGTCTGATTCCCAGAGAGAGTGAATTACTTGTTTAAGGTCAAGATTAATCAGTAGATTGGAATTTAAACCCAGACTTCGTAACTCAGCCATCTTTCACCTCATGATATAACCTCATATTTTATATTCTGACCCCATACTGTTATGTTTTCTCTGCTAAACCAGCTAAGGGATCTTAGCTAGATTCTTTCCTTGAGACGGAGTCTCATTCTGTCGCCCAGGCTGGAGTGCAGTGGCGCAATCTCGTCTCACTGCAATCTCCGCCTCCCGGGTTCATGCTGTTTTCCTTCCTCAGCCTCCTGAGTAGCTGGGACTACAGGAGCCCACCACCACACGAGGCTAATTTTTTTTTTTGTATTTTTAGTAGAGACGGGTTTAGTAGAGATCAGGGCGGACCTCCTGATCCGCCCGCCTTGGCTTCCCAAAGTGGTGGGATTACAGGCATGAGCCACCGTGCCTGGCCAGCCAGATTCTTTAATGCCTTTTAGTAATTTATATTGCCTATGGGTGATTAGCTACATGGATAATATTTATGTGGATAATATTGTAACTCTTAAGTCCCATTTTGAAGATTACCTGTGAAAATAATTTTGGATTATGTATAAAATATAGTGAGCGCAATATAAATGTTAACTTTTAGTAATAATGGTATTTTGCTATTTTTCAATGCTGTTCATGTTTCTATTGCTGTTTTATTTTAGATTGTAATGTTCTAGAAAAAAGAACCCAGCCTCTTTAACATATATTAATAGTATTCATTTCACAATTTTCCCATTGAGAAATTAACAAGAATTCTATGCCAATCATCCAGTGAGTATCATACTTCCCCTCCTTCTGGCTAAGCCATATGGATCTAAATGAAATTAAAACTTTCCCCAACTTTTAGTTAACTGTTCAGTTTGCAACAATTATGAGAGTAAAACTCAGTATCACTTTTACTTCAATCATGAGTAGAAAATACAGATATTGCTTAACTCATTCCACATTTTGTTGTAGCCATAGCCAACTGATAGTAATCTGATAGAAAAAAAATGATGTAGTAGTTATTTAATAATGCCAAGAAACCTAGGTTCTATTCTTGACTAAACTTGCCCTTGGATAAGTCATTTTCAATCTCTAGAACAGGTCTCTCATCTACAAAAATAGGGAGTTAGTTATATGCTAACTGATGTCGCTTTTAGAAATAAATGTTTAGAGCTCTTTCACTGTAATGCAGTAATGAATGCATTAACTAGAGCTGAAAGCACATACACACAGAGAGACATGGTTTATACACAGTTTAAACACATATAAAGATGTGATTTATTGAGTATCAACATTCTTTGTTTCAAACATATATATTGGTAAAAACTTAAAACTAGAAAAATACAGCTGCCACAAATTGTTCTATAGGTTATTTTGAGAAATCCTTAGGTGAAATTGCTAAATGCTGGCAACAGACATATTTCTAGGAATGATTTTCTGAGCATATTCTTAGAATAGCTACAGACAAAGCAACATTTGCAGAGTAGCCAAGAATCAAGGGATTGTGATTTTTGCGTGTGTAAATATTTTAAGTAATGTATTGATTTCATGGTAATGTTCTGATTTTATGTTAAGTACAGTTAAAGTTTATTTGTCTATTACTACTTTAGGCATATTTTTGAATTACATTGACCCTGCCCCCAACTCATTATCTAGATATTTGCATCCACTGGCATCTCTCATAACAATACGAATATTTCTATATCCTCTCTTTTCCATTTTTTGTTCTTGTTGTTATATCTCATAATTGAGAGATAATTTACATATGTACTTTGTATATCACAAAATTTATCTATTATAAGTAGGTATTAAGTTTTTGCTGTTGCATAATCATTCAAACAACCCACTTTTAATACACAGCTACTATACTCTTTCTCATTTTCCTCATGCCCTTTGGAGTAAACTTTCTCTCCAACAGACAGCCCAAGAAAACAATTAACCTATAATCTGTGATTACAACTTTACTTTATTAAGTATGTAGTTTTTTTCTGTAGGTCTTATTTAATTGAGCACAATGTATTTGAAGTTAAACCATGTTGTTGCATATATCACTAGCTTGTTCATTTTATTGTTAAGAAGTAATATAATGTATGAATGTAGATTGGAATTTTTGCATTCCCCGAGTGAAGAATATATGGATTGTTCCTGGTATTGGCTTTTGTAATAATGTTGATAGGACATTCATTACAAGTATTTGTGGTGACAAATGTTTTTATTTCTCATGGTTAGATAACTAGTAGTCAAAGTACTGTTTCACCTTGTAAAAATTAGTAAATTCTTGTCCAAAATATCTGAATCATTTTACATCACGACCAACAATACATGAGAACACTAGTTTCTCCATACCATCACCAATGTTGAACATGTCAATAATTTTTAATTTAAATTTGTTTAGTGGTAACTCATTGTGGTATTGACTTGATTTCCCTAATAAGTAAACATCTTTTCATGTGCTTATTAGCAATTCTACTATCTTCTTGTGTAATGTACTTACTTTGTGTATATATAGATATATCTAGGTGTTTGCATCCACTGGCATTTCTGATAATAATATGAATATTATATATGTAATGTATTATTATATATTATATACTTTTATATATATTTTATATAGTATATATAATACTATATATATTAAGCCATGTTAGGTTAAAATATTTAAGTACTTGCATGCTTACAGAAAAATTGAGTGGACCGTATAGAGAGTTTCCATATAGCCACCCACCCTTTTAGCTAGATGAACCAAGGAAAAACAGAGAAGATTCAAACCACTAAAACCTGTAGTAAAGATGGGTCATCGTTACTGACTGGAAAGGAACAAAAAGGTTTATAAGGGAATATTATCAACGAATGTATGGCAATAAATTAGATAACTTAGGTAAAAGAGACAAAATCATAGAAAAACACAATCTACTGAAAGTGATTTAAGAGGAAACAGAAAATCTGAATAGACATATAACAAATAAAAAGATTGATTCAGTAATTTGAGAACTTCCCACAACAAAAAGCCTGGCTCAGATGGCTTTTTGGTGAATTCTAATGAACACGTAAAAACATTAATAATATTCACAAGCTCTTCCAAAAAAAATGGAAAAAGGGAGCAGTTCCTTAATCATTTTCTGAGTATAATATACCCTGATAATAAAAACAGACAAAAACCTTACTAGAAAAGTAACTGCAGACCAATATTACCAATATATAATTAATAGACAAATCTGAAAAAAATACTAGCAAACCAAATCCAGCAACATATAAAAAAATTGTATACTATAGGTGGCTTTTATCTTATAAGTGCAACATTAGGCCAGCATCCAAAAATCAGTTAATGTAGTACCACCAGTAAGGTATGAGATTTCCTTTTCTCTGTAGCCTCACCAGCATCTATTGTTTTTGTTTGTTTGTTTTTTCGTTTTTACTTTTTAGTAATAGCCATTGTGACTTGTGTGATATCATATCTTACTGTGGTTTTTCACTTAGATTTACCTAATAATTTGTGATGGTGAGGATTTTTTTCATATGTTTGTTAGCTAATTGTATGTCTTTTTCTGAGAAGTCTCTGCACATGTCCTTTGACCATGTTTAATGGACTTATTTGTCTTTTAATACTTAAGTTTTTCTACATTCTGGATGTTAGATATTTGTGAGATGCATAGTTTGTAAATATTTTCTCCCATTCTGTAGATTGTCTGTTTATTCTCTTGATAATTTCTTCTGTTGTGGAGAAGCTCTTTAGGTTAATTAGGTTCTACTTGTCAATTTTTTTGTTTTATTGCAATTGTTTTGAGAACTTAGTCACAACTTCTTTGGCAAGGTCAATATCAAGAAAGGTATTTCCTAGGTTTTCTTCTAGGATTATTATACTTTGGGGTCTTATGTTAAATATTTAATTCATCTTGAGTTGATGTTTGTGTATGGGGAAAGGAAAGATTCCAATTTCATTCTTCTGCTTATGGCTAACCTGTTATCTCAGCACCATTTATTGAACAGGGAATCCTTTTTCCATTGCTTGTTTTTGTTGGCTTTGTCAATGATCAGACTGTAGGTTTGCAGCTTTATTTCTGAGTTTTCTATTTAGTTTCATTGTTTTGTATGTCTGTTATTGTAGAAACACCATGTTGTTTTGGGTACTGTAGCCTTATAGTATAGTTTGAAGTCAGATAATGTGATGCTTTCAGCTTTGCTCTTTTTGCTTAGGCTCTCTCTTTGATACTGTATGAATTTTAGAATAGTTATTTCTAATACAAACATATAGAAATTTAAAAACAACTTTCTCTGAAGAATGACATTGATAGTTTGATAGGATTCTGTGAATTGCTTTCAGCAATGTGACCATTAAAATGGTATTTTTTTTCCAATCCATGATCATCAAATGTTTTCCATTTAATTATGTTGTCTCTAATTTCTTTCAGCAGGACTTTGTAGTTCTCCTTATAGAAATTTTTCACCTTCCAGGTTAGCTGTATTCCTAGGTATTTCATTTTTTGTGGCTGTTTTAAATGAAATTGTTCTTGATTTGAGGTGAATTCTTAAGTTGTTCTTGACTTGACTTTCAGCCTGGATGATATTGGTGTATTAAAATGCTACTTATTTTTGTACATTGGTTCTGAATCCTGAAGCCTTACTGAAATCATTTATCAGTTCTAGTAGTATTTTGACAGTCTTAAGGGTTTTCTATGTATAGAATCATTAACAAAGAGAAGTACTTGGATTCCTTTTATTTTCTCTCTCTCTATTTGGGTGCCATTTATTTATCTTGCCTGATTGCTCTGGCTAGGACTTCCAGTACTACGTTGAATAGGAGTGGGGAGATTGGGTAACACTGTCTTCTTCCACTTCGCAGGGCAATGCTTCCAGGTTTTGCCATTCTGTATGTTGTTGGTTGTGGGTTTGTCTAAGAATTGCTCTTAATATGGTGAAGTGTGTTCCTCCAATGCCTAGTCTACTGCGGGATTTTATTATGAAGGGATGTTGGATTCTATTGAAAGACTTTTCTGTGTCTATTGAGATGATCACATTGTTTTTGCTTTTAATTCTGTTTATGTGGTGAATCACACAGATTGATTTGTGTATGTTGAACCAGACTTGCATTCCAGGAATAAAGCCAATTTGAGTGTGGTGTATGAATTTTTCGATGTGCTGTTGAATTCAGTTTACTAGTTCTGTTGAGGGTTCTTGCATTTATGGTCATCAGAGATATTGGTCAGAAATTTTCTTTTATCATTATGTCTTTGCCAAATTTTGGTATTACACTGATACTGACTTCACTCTGGATCAGGCTTTGTCTTAAGGTAATGCTGTAGCTGGCTTGATCTCCTATCCATACCACTAAAACTTTATATAAGTAGAAAACGGTTTCAATTTCCTATTGTTATGGTTTGGATGTAATTTGTCTCTACCCAAACTGACACTGACATTTGATTTCCAAGTTGGCAGTGTTGGGAGGTATTTGGATGCTGAAGGAGGATCCCATATTAGAAGATTGATATCCTCTTGTGGGAATTGATTAGTTCCTGAAAGTGCAGGTTGTTAAAATGCATCTGGCTTCACCAGTTTCTTCTCTTGCTTCCTCTCTCATCATGGAATTTCTGCACACAACCACCTTTTGCTTTCCAGCATGAGTTAAAGCAGCCTGAAGCCCTCACTAGATGCAGCTGCACATTCTTGAACTTTTTAGCCACAAGGATTGTGAGCCAAATAAGCTCATCTTCTTTATAAATTACCTCTGGTATTCTGTTGTAGTAACGCAAAACTAACTAAGACAGAAAATTGGTACTATAAAATTATCTGAAATTGTTAAAGTGGCTTTGGAACTGGGTAATGAGCAGAGGTTGAAAGAGTTTAAATTAGCCGGCAAGAGAAAGATTGTATAGCAGTAAATAGAACACTAATGGTGATTCTGGTGACGGCTGAGAAGAATACAAAAGGACCAGGAACAGTTTGAAACTTCTTAGAGATTGGTTAAGTGTTCATGAACAGAATGCTGATAGAAATATAGACAGTAAATGCCTTTGATGAGCTCTCATATGGGAAGGAGGAACAAGGCATTGGAAATTAAAGAAAAGGTGATTTGTATTACGCCATAGCAAAGAAATTGGCTGCATTGGGTTCATACCCTAGAACTTTGTGGAGGGCCAAACTTAAGAGTGATAACCTAGGAGACAATTCTAAACAGTAAAGTATTCAGGCTACTACACGGTTAGTTATAACTGCCTACAGTGAACTGTTGGGAGGGGCGGGGAAAGAAAGAACAGGGTGGGAAAACCTGAAAAATTTGCGGCCTGGCCGTGTGGTAGGGAATAAGAGCAGAGCTGTTTTCAGGAAAGAAATTAAAGAGTACAGCTGAGAGAGTCTATTAAAAAAAAGATTAGCATGGCTAAAAGGGAGCCAGGTGTTAATAGTCAGGACAATGAGAAAAAGGACCACAAGGACATTTCATAGATCCTCAAGGCTGTCCTTCTCATCATAGGCCAAGAGACCTAGAGGTACAGAGTGGTTACAGGGAATAGGCTTGGGACACCAGTTTTCTGCATAACCTTAGTTACCCTGCTCCATGTATCCCAGCTACTCTGGCTACAGCATCCATGGCTCAAATAGCCTCAGATGTGGCTCAAGCCACTTTTCTGGAGGGCTCAGCGGGTAAACCTTAGTGGCATCCATGTCAACGTGGTGTTAATTTTGTAAACTGGCAGAATGCAAGAGAAATAGCAGTATCAAGGCCTCCACATAGATTTCAGAGAATGTATTGGAAAGCTTGGGAGCCCAGTGGAAAACTTGTCACAGGGACAAAGTCACTATAGAGATTCACTGCTATGAAAATGCAGAGTGAAGTTTAGGTCAGGGCTGTCATGGAGAGCTCACACTGGAGCAATGCCTAATGGGATGAGGCTGCCACCGGGACCCCAGAAATGTAGAGCCATTTGCAGCATGCAACCTCAGCCTGGAAAAGCTGTAGACATTCAGTTTCAATCCGTGACAGCAGCTATGTGAACTGCACCCAGCATAGCCATTGAGGCAGGTCCACCCCAGTCTTTGGTGACCCCAAACTCTCACTGTGCCCAGGACACATGGAGGGAAAGATTATGCTGGAGCCCTAAGAGTTCATGTATGCTCTGCTGTGTTTGAAACTTGTGTACGGCCTTTCATTCCATTCTTTTGGCCTATTTAACTCCCAACTCTGTGTTGTTGTTTTGCTTTTGTTTTTATTTTTATTTTTTATAGGCTGGAAGGAACTTGCCTTGAGTTTCAGAAGATACTTTGGAGTTTGGGCTTTTGAGTTGATGTTAAAATGAGTTAAGATGTGAGGAATATTGGGATGCAGTGATTGTATTTTGCATATGAAAATGAAACTACCTTTACAAAAATTGTAACAGTGAGAGAAATCTAACCTAACTAACTCTGTCTTGCTTCTAACCTCACAAGTGAACTGCCTTTGTTAACTTAAGACAGTTCTTTTTCCAAAACTAACCTACTCCTTGTTTGGGGATGGAAACTCCCTTTGTAAGACTAATGAAAGGCCATGAGTTTAGGATCATAGGAGGGGCCTGTATTCTGATAAGATAGAGGCTCAGTTAAACAATAGCTAGCCATTGTTCCAGAAGTCACAAAATTTGTATCTTCCCAAATTGCTCCTATAGATAACATCACTATTGTTGAAACCTAAGATTAACCTTTGAGATTATTTTTTTTAGACTTTTGCATTCTGGTGACCAACTGACTCCAACCCAGACCCATGACTCATACCAAGGAACTGACTCCTATCCAGAAGTTGATCCAGAGCATGAAAACAGTTTGAATACTCCTGTGATTTCATGCCCAACCAATCAGTAGCACTCATTCCTAGCTCCTGGCCACTAAGTTATCTTAGAAAATCCTAGCCAAATGCTTTTGGGGTGGTAGGTTTCAGAAATGTCTCCCATCCTGCTGCTTGGTTGGACCTGCAATAATTAAACTCTTTCTTTGATGCAATACCTGCTATGGCTTTTCTGAGCAGCAGGCAGGATGAACCTGTTGGGCTGCTACAAATTAGACATAAGTTTTGAGAGTCCAGCATGGAATTCTGTGGTTTAAATGTTGAAATTTGTTCTCCAATGTGGCAGCTTGTATCAAAAGGCATAATTACAACAAATTTAATTTAAATTTGGCTTCATTAGTAATTCTAGAATCAGACAATACTTAATTCCACAAAATAGAATATGTGTTCCAGTGAGTTGAACAGAAGAATTTTCGATTTAATAGACAATAATGGGGTGAAGAAAACAGAAGCAAAGAATCATGAGTCTATTAGTTACTTTTCAAAGTTACTTTTCCTTCTAAGGCAGTGCCAGGGAGAAAAACAAACAAACAAACAAAAATAGCTGATTAATTAACATCATGTTACCTCAGGCTACTTTTATTTGTGTATGGGTTAATGTAGAGAGTTTCTGCTCACTGAAAATTTAAACTGACCTATTTGGGAAATAACTGTGATCTCTCTCTTCTGAATTCTGAGAAGATCTGATGACAATATAGTTTAGGTTTGGTGATGTGGAACTTTAGCATGGGTTACTCCATTTTGATTTTTAGTGTGGTCTCTTGGGGCTTAATGAAAAACAATGACCTCCCATAATTTTTACTTAACAATTCCCCACTTTGGTTAGGCTGTCCCCAAGTGAGATTGTTACCAAAACCTTGGGTATCAGTGCTACTCTCAGTTAGCATCATTTCAGGTTTCTAGTCTCAGAATGACATTTAACCATTCTGACATCATCATCATTATCATACATTTATTTGAGTTTTTGTTGTTTTAGCTGGAGAAAGACCATTTGACAGATGGCCATATGGAAATATTTAAAATGTTTTGAGAGAACACAGCACACCAGCAAGACTACTATTCTGACTATCAGGATGATAATACGAGGAGTTTGGAGTATACTCCTTAGCCAGGATTCCCATGATCAAACCAACTAAAATCTAACAGCCAGGCAAAGAGCCTATCCATTTTAACCAAGTGATTGGATCTACAAACCAACATATTTATCTATGTGCATCAAGAAGTATCATCAACTGCACATATTCCTCCCTCTTTAATTAGTAGGTAATCTAGCATCCCAAGACTGGGTCAACTTAATGCAGGCAATGCAAGTTATCCTCTGAAGCTTTTGTAAAAACTTAACTACAGTACTATCCTGCCAAGCGAAAGAGGTAGGCATAAGTAAGGAAAAAGAAAGAGGGGTAAGAATCTTATTATGGTAGGGAGTTTTATTCTGAGATTCTTGGAAATAGCTTTTCACAGCATGAAGTTGGCAACTTCTTGTCCTAGTTTGCAGTTTTAATGTCTCTAGTTGTGGCATGGGGTGTTCTGGTAAACTCTTTATGTAGCTCATACATCAGTACTGAGACTTGTCCCTTGAAATTTACATTGAGTTGTTCAGCTTTGGCTTATAGCGCTTCAAGAACAGAGGAGTTCTTGTTCTTAGCTGGAGAGCTGTAGCTAGATATTAGAAAAAAACTAGAATTCAGAATCTGGTCCAGTCTGTAGGCAGACAGTAAAAAGTCAAAAACAATGAACAGGGCTACAATTTAATAACAGCCACACTATAGTTTTCTTTTGAAATTAAATTTTTCTCTCTACAGTAACCCCCATTTGTATAAAAAAAATTATAGTAAGACCAATTAGACTGATATTTTTATAAATGTAGTAAGTATAAACATATAGGCTTCTTTTAAATTTGCTCTGCTGGAAATTTTGTCAAGGAATCCCAAATCAGACTTTTGAAAATATCTCCTAGTGCTAGGAAGGCAAAGCAAGGCAGACATTAAATTTTGCCTGCTCTATTTAATATCTTGAGGTTCCTAGACCTGCCAAAAAGTGACAACTTTTTAATTGCCCACTATAAAGCTGAGAAACATTGAAAACAGACATTCTATGAACATTTTCAAATATGACATTCCAGTCAAAGCCTTGGTAATATAACCACTGTTCCTAAAACGTATCCTATTAAAGAGAATAGATTATTATTGAATTTATGCAAATAACTATATTGCTATAAAAAGTAAAAATACTTAAATTCTGGAGGGATCAGAGAGACAGGAAAAGCAAATGTTCCTATTTTTGTTTAGAAATGTGTGCTTTACCAAATTTTTGTAAGCTATATGTAGCTTAAAAGAAAAAAATGTTTTCTTAAATCTGGAAATCAAAACATTGAGAAAACCAGCAATGTCTCAAGTAAAGTTTGAAATAAAGTTTCAAATGTTTCAAATAAAGTAGTGAAATAAAGAAATGTTTCAAATAAAGTTGTAAAGAACTTCATAATTATTTTTCCATCGTTCATTCAGTCTCAAGTAAGTAATTCTTGCTCTCATCTTGGTTAGTAGTTTTACAAACACAGCAGTTTCTTATGAGTTTTGGAAATTTAGTCCAATGTTATAAACTCAAAGTTATTAGAAACCTGCCCTTGTCAGAGTTATTTTATTCTTTCCATGAACCTCCCTGAAGACATAACACTTTAGGCTTATAAATTTCTTGCCAGAAGCCTTCAGAAAGGCATCAGAATAAAGCAACTAACTAGAGAACAAGACCTAAAATGGCCATGGTTAAATATTGTTATAGAACTAAGCTGAGGTCCACTCACCTGGTGCAATAAGACCAGTTACCCACACCAAGGTTTTGCAGAGGTAGAAAGGAAGGCATTTATTTGTGGGGCAGCAAGCGAGGAAGACCAGGAAGCTAACGCTCAAATCCTGACCTCCCTGATTTACAGGTAAGGATTTTAAAGACAGGGGTAAATTTTGGGAAAGCAGAAGTTACAGACAAAATTATGTCAATACATGGAGTGCATACACTGGCTTTGGCTAAAAATGGGTGGATACCTTGAAGTGATGGCAGACAGGTCATAAGTAGATACAAAGATTTTCTGCTTAGCAATTGGTTAAGAAAGGGAAAGTTTCTTTAAAAAATTAGGATCTGCAGAAAACAATGTTGCCTCTGGCTTGTGGATGTGACTCCCCTGTCGTCCCTTAGGAAGAAATACAGGACAAAGAATGGTGGTCAGAGTTCAGCCTTCACATGTCCCTCATCTGAGATCTTTGTGCCAGCAGATCTTTTCAGGAGGGGTCTAGATTTCTGAATCTATTCAGGGACGTATTTTTGGATGTTATCTTTGCCTCTACCGGGAACCAAACATCTCCTAACTCTAACTTCCTTGACTATTGTTTTAGGCTACTATTATCTTCTTGCTTATGGAGTTGTTAGTTTACTTCTCAGGGATAGCTAAGTACCTGGAATTTCCCTTGAAGGAACTGAAGAGTTTTATTCATTGTTATGCTTGGGGACTTGCAGGTCTCTAAGAGTGAGTCCCTGATCTGTCACAAGAGCTGACAAGTTCATAATAATGATTCAACTGACAAAGAAATTTGTTTATTTTTGGTGGCCTCCAATGGTTTTACATAATAGCCATTATTATTACCGATAATGTATACTAAGACATATTAGATTTTTAGGAATCTTAATAAAATTTTGGGACACATGTTAACAACATACTAATACAAATATAATTCACAGAAGATTAAACATTTTTTATTTGACAATGCGTCCCATAAAATTTATCATGTTAAATAAGGGTAATATTTCTTTTCTGGACTTCCGGGAACTTATCTTCGATGTTCAAAGGTCAGTTTCAGGTACAAAAGACTTAATTTTGATTTTGAGAAGTTTGGCAAGAATGGAAGATTTAAAACACCTGATCAAAATAGAATCACAGGTCACAATGACATAAAACCGAAGTGTCAAAAGGTTTCAAAAATAAAAAGCACAGTGAATTATCCTGACAAAACATGGAATCTCTGTTTTGTAGGCCAGTTACCTAAAAAGTAAATAAAATGTTGTCACGATTTTATATTGAAGAGCAGATTAAGGCTCTTAAAAAACCTGGTTGTCCCAATACAGGGGTCCAAACTCGAACCTTACATCAGTGTATTTATGAAAGTAATGTTCACTTTTTAGAAAAACTTACCAATATTTCTCTTCAAATTTTAGTCTACTTGATCACACATAAATTTTTTTCAGGTGATATATTTTTCATAAAAATTCAGTTTTGTCTTTTATTTCCTGTTCTTTTTTTTTTTTTTTTTTTTTTTTTAATATTGGCATTCTGGGTTAGGGTAAAAAATTACTTTCCTTTTCCCCTTATTATTTTGACCACACAATGTTCTACCTCATGCAAAAATAAAATAAAAATAAATTTAAAAATTGCTCTTTTTTATTACCCAAAATACAGCCTCATACTTATAATTTCTTATTTTTTACATCTCTTCTACTTACTGGTTCCTTTCTGCCTTGTTTCTGTTACCTTCACAATCTGTATTTTGAAACAACCTTTAAATAACCTTCAAATTAGACAAAATTGCTGTTTTTTAAAGAAGAAGATAGCCTGATATCTTTTTATAATTTTTCTCGTCAAAAACGCATCTTACTTTCCTTGTATACTTTACATGCAGAATTGTTTTCCTTAAAAAGTTGCATTTTGAGGATCATTTAGTTTGGCAGGTAGTCTTTTCACCTTTACCTGTTTCATAATTATATTACCATCTTCAGAAAAAAGCCCTTTAAGGAACAGGGCAAAAAATAATTTGTAAAAACTTATGAGAACTTCCCCTGGTAGACTATTGGTCTTAATAATTAACACGGACATTACTATCAGAGGGTGAACAGCCAGTTTTTAGGTGTCTTCAAATCTTTGGGGGAAATCCCTTTCTCGATGTCCTGGTTATTTCCACAAACAGCAACAAATTTTTGGAAACTGCTGTTTCAGGGGTCACTTATTGGAGAATTGCCCTGGAGCAAGCCTAAAGGTCATTCTAGGTGTTTGGTAGCCATGGAGCTGAAACACTTTGGGAATGATTTTCAAAAGGTCATTTGCAATCTTTTGGGTTCTTCCTGGCAATAAAAGTAGACCAGGTGAAGCTTGTTGGATTGTTGACACCATTCTCAGGGGAATATCTTTCTGCCTCTTTTATCCATTTATCCCCAGGTCCTACCAACATGTGTATTACTTGGTAGAAGTCAGATATTCTGAGGTCATAAGTCATAATTAAAAAATAAATTCTAAGACTCCCAAGGAACTGAACAGATTCCCTTTTGGTCAAAAGGACCCCAAGGAAACCCTGGAAGCTGAGTTCCTGTCCATGACAGGATCAGAGGTATGACATGCCTTGTTAAATGTGGCATGCCCTCACTAACCACCATTAGCATTTCTTCCTAAAGAGATAAACAGAAACCATTCCTTTCAAAAGACTTTGGTGCTGACTTCAGCCAATAGCCTGACTGTGGCCCCTCCCTTTATTCATTCACAACAACCGAGTAACATTTCTTCCTGATAAGAGACAACCAACCACTAAGTGGTTCTGGCCAGTCTATGGAGACTGCTCAGTGAGGGTTTTTGTATTCTTTGCTTTACCTTTTGACATCAGAGCGTGTCCAGACTGAATCAGGGGTTGAGCTGCTTATTCTCACAGCCCAATAACAAGATGCAGATGAACTGGGAAAGAAGGGAGTTTATTTACGTAATCAGGTACAGGGAGAAGGCTGGGAAAATATTGCCAGACCAACTCAAATTTGCAAAGTTTTCCAGAGCTTATACATGTTCTAAGCTATACATCTATGTGTAAGTGTGGATTCATCTAATGACATAAATGATTAACTTCTAATCTATAGCTAAGGCCTGAGACCTGAAGACCTTCTTCTGGAGCCTCAGTAAATTTACCTAATCTAGATGGGTCCAGCTGCTAGCGGTGATTACCCTTATCTTGTCTCCTGCTAAATCATGAAACTTTGGGGAGTTCCTTCAGACCCCTAGTAAAACATGTTTGTGGACGTTCTGGGGAGTACCTCAATGGTTTATGGTGCTTACTGATATAGTTAGGATCTGTTCCGGATATGATAGTTACTGACAATTACTGATAGAAGAGTATTAAAATCTCCAACTCTAATAGCAGTTTTTCCATTTCTCCTTGCAGTTCTATCACTTTTTGTCTCACTTGTTTAGCTGCTCAACTTTTAAGTGCATACATATGAATATGTGCTGAGTATTGGAGTACCCTTCCATTATGTAATTCTATCCCTTGTCCCTGACAATGAAGAATGAAGAGACATTTAGGCATTCTTCATTTTCCCCAATATTATGAAAATTACAGAATTTGAGTTCCTTCAAGATGCTCTTTGGAATTTTAACTAATGTTGATAACTCAGGGATCCACTCTGCCATGAGGGAACTTGACCTCTGTTTCAGATCAGAATTAATGTTGTTTGTCATGCAGTCATATTAAATAAGAGAAAGAAGAACCCAAGGGTGTGGAACAGTTTTCAGTGGGTGAATAAATTGCTCAGCAAGTGTAACTGAGATGTAGACTAAAATGATCATTGCAACCTTGATGTAATCACACTATTGATAAGATAATTAAACAATAACTTTGAAAGGAGATATAAACTATCTGAAAGAACTCTTCTCATCTACTCTGTATTTACACAATTATTAAGTTGATGTTTATGGGCAAGTATTCTGGTATTACATAGGAATACCTTGTACTCTCATAAAGGTTTTACATTATGTGATGCAGAGACTATAAAATTTAAAAGAAATATTAATTAAAAACTAATGCTAAGTTTATTATAAGTTACAAAATGGTTCATGACCTTAAGCATATTATTTGTTACTCAAAGAGTCAAATGTGCAACAAATAATGTTAGCACCATAATAGATGCCACAATGAGATTATAAACTTATTTTTGCTTCCAGAAAAGAGTAATAAGGAACCTCTCCCTGTGGACATTAGGCCAGGTTTTACAATAGGAGAGATAAATGAGCTGATTCTTGAATGTCCAAATGAGAAATAACATTCTAAGTACAAAGAAAATAGCAGACAATCATTTGTATATGACTCATAGGCTTTTTAATCAATCAATTGAATTTGAGAATGCATAAGGTTTCTCAAAGCAATTTTTGATTATTTTTTGAGGATAGAAATTCCATATGCCCTGAGTTTATATGCACATTATACTAATATGTAAATGTTCGCCAATTTAACATTATCTGTTTTATAGGTGCTATACATACCATGGGTTGGTTGTTTCCCTATACTTTAATATTCACTTGTGGTTACTGATATTCAAAGCACATGGTTAAATAAATATATATACACATATGTTTAACAATATATTACTATATTAATATATTTAATTTATATTTTAATTATATGTACTAATATTAATTATTCAGTATAATACTGATATGTTATTGTAATTATAAATATACATAAATGTATACATGTACAATATATTGAGAGAATATTTTATGTTTGTAAATAGCCATCGTGGTTTTAGCTTACATTTGAATGAAAAACAATTTTCTTTTTGTTGATAGTCTTCATAAATAATTTTGACTCTAAAAGAATTGGAAAATATTTTGAACACCATTAAAATGGTCTAATTTTTTCATTTTTTAAAGGCATATCACTTTTTATCCAGTGCAGATTTGTTGGCAAATGTCTTAATCTTGACATGCTTTATTCTAAGAGTTGGCAAACTTCTCTTGACTATTTGAGTCATTGAAGAATGTATAAACTTTGTAGAAACCATTAAACTCTGCTTCTGTAGCACAAAAATAGCCATAGATAATACACAAATGAGTAGGCTGGCTGTGTCCCAATGAAACTTTATTTACTACAATAGATGACTGCAGGCAGGCTATAGTTTACCAATCTTAGCTTTAGTCTATTTAATTTTTTTCCTCCCTAAATGTGACAGACGCTAATGTATAATGTAGAAAAAAATGTGAGGCTCAATCAATCCTTCAGGCAAGGAACATTATTAAAAATATTTGAAACTGTATAAGAGAAATATCATGTAATGTTTGAATGTGCATCAGGATGATGTATTCTAGACTTTAAGCACTGAAAAAGCTGAAAATATTTTGTAATTCTAAGTGTGTGAAGGTATTACACAGGAATGTAAGATACTTTCAACTAAAGTCATAAAATAATGTCATTTACCAAATATAACATTTAGAAGCAATATTAATTGAAAACCAATGTTAAGTTTATTCTAAACAAAGTTCATCCAAAACCTATAACTTTCCCTTTTAACTTACTTTATCAGAACCTTACTTTGAATATTTGACTATGTATATTCTTTGAGGATGCTGAAAGAGGGAAAGAAAAAGAGAAATAGGAAAAAGAAATCACCTTGGCTTCAATAACAGTAGCTCACATCAATTCTAAGTAATTGTTACAACAACTTTTCTGGCAAGACTCCACTGGTGGTGTTTATTTTTCATTAAATTCTGTTTCTTGACAGAAGAGCTTACTGGCAGTAAAAGTAAAAAATAGTAAAATGTAATACAAAAAAAATAACCTTGAGTCATCCTAGGAAGAACCATTTCTGTTAGAAAGATTAAAAACGTACTTTCAAATCTTTTTTCTAGTGTTAAATAGTTGCTATCTAACAACGATTTTGAAAATCATATAGAATGCAAAAATTTTGAATGTGAGTCAACATTGTTAATGCTTAGGTCACTGCCGCATTAGTTTTAAATTACTAAAATTTGAACCAAGATGACAATAATAATGATAAAATATTTGAAGGTGAAAACAAAAGAAAAAGTAACCAACAATGCAATATTTACTCTTATAATAGGTGAGTATGATAGAAATTAAGTTGATTGTGAATATTTCCATGTCAACTCTACATCTGTATAGGCAGATGTTGATAAAGACAGATGGTATGGTGAGTTAAAATTGCTAACGTAAAATATGTGATATGGAGTGAAGTAGTTGAAAGAGTTCATCTGGGCCAGATCAAGATAATAATGACACATATATTACACACTGTCAGGAATAAGTGTCATTTATTTCTTTCTTTTCTAAAATAAGGCATACTTACAAACATCCTTTTCGTGTTGAGCTGTCTTCCCCAAGATATAGTTGATGTCAGTTTCAAGTAAACCATTCACACTGCAATCAAAGCCTATAATATCTGAGAGATTGTCTTATGTACTGTGAAGTAGATGAAGAATCAAAATATTGGGGAAGGAAGAGAGGAATGAGAAAGTTTAAAAAAAAGGAGAGAAAAACATAATTAAAAAGAAAGAAAGGAAGCGTGCTGCCCTATGCTTTTGGTTTTTTCCCCCTTAGAAGCTGGAGAACTAAATACAGAAATTTCTAAAAGTAGTAGGAAATATATTTGATGATTGTGGTTGGATATTATATTTTAAGATTTTTTTTGGCCATATTCAGATGCTATGTTGAGAGGCATAGCAATGACACTTGTGAAGACTTTATATATATGTAGTTTTTCACACCTATCAGGAGATTGCCCATCTATTTCAGGAACAAGACATGAAACAGTCTTCACTTAGCCTAAGTAAGATTATATCCATGCAGATTATCTTCTTAATATGGCAAAAGTAATGAACTGAAATGTTGTTAGGAATTCAGGCAATTATTTTCCATGGGATAAGGATGTCTGGTATTCTTCTATTTAGACTCTGAAAACTTTTTGTTCTCATACAGGCTAAGAGAAAAACACGACAATGCATACTGGCATTAGAGAATCTTTTGTTCCACGATGGATATGCTCCTTCTAGGAGGAGGAGGACGCTACTGGACCTCACCGATTAAGTTGATGTAATGGTGGCATGAACTGTCATCCACAGAGATTTTCAATTGAATGTTGCTCTACCAATTACTTCCTCACAGCCTAACGGAGTGCCCATGACATTAGAGACTAATAAATTGTCCAGTGCCAATTAAAAAAAGATACTTTCCCTCTAAGCTATTTAGCAACAATATTCTCTCTTACTAGATTAGGTTCTATAAATCTGACAAGTATGATGAAAGTTTATTTGTAAAATTCTTCAATGGAATTTTTGAAACTACATAGGCTTCTGGGTTTCCACCCTGGGTCCAATGTCAGGAAGGACACTTATTAATGTCATTGAAAGACATTCTAAGTAGATATTGCAACAGAAATATGGAAGGATTCAAACGTTTTGAGTAAAAATAAACTAATTGTGAAGAAAAATGCATGCACCCATTCATTTATCAATCATGTATTGATAACTTCAAACTTCTTATGGACCTGCTTAGTACATGATACGACAGTATAAACTCTGAAGTTATATATTGTCCTCTGCCCTATACCTCCCACCTCTTTCAACTCATCTCAAATTGTTGGGTTTTGCAAAACTAACTTTTTTACCTAGAGAAATATTTTCTACTTTAGTAAGCAGATTTGAATCATAATGCAGTCTCTGAATATACATTAGCCTCTGCTTCTGTTAGTTTTTTTGCCAAGCTAATGAATAACAGATTTTAATGTTCTTTTTTTTTTTACCCCCATTAAAATCTCCTTTGGATTTTGGCATCCAACACATAAGAAGTAATATTTTTGTGACTTTTATCATGGGAGTTATGTGATGAATATAGCCAGTTTTCTTGCTTGAGAAGTAGCGTGTCATACTGCTTAAAAGCCTGGTGCCCAAGTTTGAATCTCGTTTTCGCTATTCACTAGTCATATGATCTTGGGCAAGTCATTTGCTGTTCTACATTTCTGTGGCCTTCTAATAATATTACTATAAGTTTTAAATATAAATTATATTAAAAATTTAGAAATGTGACAAGCACATTATTAGCATTCAATGTATACACTTACATCAAATACCAAAAACCCCCACCTCTTTTGAAACAAAGTAAATCTAAATTTAATCATTATTTCATTTAAAAAGCATTTGGTATACCCAGCCAAAGGTTAGGTGTTAGAGATATATAGATGAATAAAAAATGCAAATGCTTGCCACAAATTTAGGGATGGCTCAGAAGACAGACGCATATATGTAATGAAATAAATCAATCACAAAAAATATTAATGTGTACTAACATTATAAGGTTAAAACAAATCCAGAACTTGTTTTGTTTACTCCTTGGAAATTTTAGATTAAAAATACAGCTCTCTATAATCTATATCTCTTTCTGTAGATTCTATTGCCCAGGTCACTGATACCTTTGCCTGGGTGGATCTAACTAAAGAAAACACATGGAGAAAGCATTTATTAACTTTGCCTAGGGAGCAAGTTTCGGTGTAGGGCACTGTGTTCTCTTCAGCTCCTTAACGATGGAGCGTGAGTTTAAGCCCTTTTTGGGATACATGGTTTTATTTCAGCATTGAGAAATTCTTTCTCATTTTTGTCTTGTACAAAAATAAAATCAAACTGGCAGTATTTCAGGAGCTTTAATGGACTTTTGATATCAGCCAAAATGAGTATTTGACTTAACTGCATATCCATAAACAATTTCAAATTGCATAAACTATATGAAGAACTAATTTTCAGGTATTAGACTATAGCTAACACAAGGTTGTGATTCTTGAGAGATGGGAAAAACAGCAGAAGAGATCCATAGTCTCTCTCTTTATTGTTTGTTTTTGCCTTTGACACTTTATAAACAACTGTAATTTCACTGGGCAGAGGAGAATGAGATGACAGTTTCGGGCTTCTGAGGTAGCAGCCTTGTAATGCTTTTAAGGTAACAGAGAGGAGAGAACTGAATAAAGAAAGCACTCTAAAAATCTACATAGGGATCCTCTTGAGTGTTTAACCACATATGTATGTGTGCTGAGAGCCATGAGACCTGGACAAAATCAGGTGCTGGAGAAGGAGAGAGATTTGTGAGCTGGCAATGGAGTCTAGAGTTCACAAGGTATAGGGAGAAATGAAACAGTAGCCAAAGTCAATAGACTTTGAAAAGAACATATCAGGCATTTAATCAAGACCTCCCTGCATCCTCCCCTCCAAGAAAAAAAGCTACACTTGAGGAATGGGACTATTCTAGAACTACCATAATCCAACTTAAAAACAAGCCCTGACAGGATAAAGCTGATCCTTCAGAAAATTGACTGCCATCAAGAAAAACTGAACACTCAAAATATCAACAAAAACACATCACAACATTAAAAAATAATATTCACAGTGCCTAGTATACAAACAGTGTTACTAAACATGGGGATCAGCAGGAAAAGGTGACTGATAACCAAAGTAATAAGCAATAAATAGAAGCAGAGGCAGAGATGACAAGGACATTGGATTTAGAGAATAACGAGTTCAAAGCAGCTATGAAACACTAAAAATGCGTTCAATCATCTAAAGGAAAAATATAAAAAACATAATGGGAAAACAATTAGGGTCACAATAGACAGATGGAAAACATGAGAATGAACCTAGCATAAATGCAAAATCTGGAAAGTGCAAAATCTAAAATGATAAATGCAGGGATAGGATTAACAGTCATTGATTATTAATAATTTAAACACTGTAGCAGAGGAAGTCAATGAACTTAAAGGAAAGGCAATATACATTCTCCAAACTGAAGTTAA
The DNA here is from genome assembly GCF_002776525.5 of Piliocolobus tephrosceles. NCBI lineage: Eukaryota > Metazoa > Chordata > Mammalia > Primates > Cercopithecidae > Piliocolobus > Piliocolobus tephrosceles. The sequence continues at coordinate 70,912,196 of NC_045447.1, forward strand.
AAAAGAACCTTAAAATACTGAAAATAAGGCAGAGTGACTAGTGACCTGTGGGGTGATATTTGGAGGTCTGATTTAAGGGCCCATCTCTAAAACGTTATGTCTATGTTAGCTTAATGATAATAATTGTCATAATAACCTGCTATCTCTGGGTTATTATAAAGTGCCTGGTTCTAAATATGAAAATATAACAAAAAATTTACCTTCGTTTCAAGTGATTTGGAAAGCAGTTTCAAAAATTCTACCTAGTTTTGAGGCAAAAGGAAGAATTCACTATGGTCATTGGGTAAGTAGTTATTTAGGAAGATGAATTATACTGTGCTAGGGTTTTCAAACCAGGAATATGTCATTTCATAAGAACTTATCTCTTGTATAGCTCAACCTATAAATTAATTATTTTTCTACAGAGCAGATGGTAATTCTGCCTCTACATATAAGTTTAGTCTACTCAAGATTTCTTTTTTATGTTTTAAAAGTTCAGTTAGTGAATTTAAATTTTTCCATTGCCTTTTTAAACAATAAAATAGATACAATCATAAATACACAATAAAAATACATTGAATACATAGATAACTCTAGTAATCCCATTACATTTTGGAAGCATCTGTATTTTCTTACATTTTAAAACAAATTATATTTTTTGAAACATCTATCATTTTTGTCAGCTGTCTAAATATTACTGTTTTAAATTTTATAGACTTAAAAAATTTTTTCCTTTACAATTTATTTTGCTTAGCTAAAGGTCATCAGAGAAATGTTATGGTTTTTATGTATTGTCCTTCAACATATATTGATATAATTTGATATTTGATGACTTGATTGAAAATTTGTAACCAGTATAATGCTGAAATTCTAAACATCTTAAGGAAAGGGAGCAACTCTCATTTTTTAAGGCCTATGCTGTGTCAGACACTGTATTCACTCTGGAAGACTGATATTACTAGTATTTTGTGTAAGAGAAATTTCAGGCTAGAATAGATTAACAGAGCAACTAATAAGTGACAAAATTAGAATATAAACTCTAAGGATCATACTCTTACCTCTGGGATTCTTTTTCAATAGGGAAGAGGAAAGCCGTAGGTGACTTTGCCTCTGGTTTTATAATGCAGTTACTAAATCATGTTATTTTTGTTACATTCAATAAAACCTTTTTATTGGTTTCTTTTTGTCTACATCATTACCTGGGAGATTGATGTGACTTTTTTTTTTCCTCAAACTAATTATTAGATAAACATAAACACTTTACTGCATTTTTTATTATTCACCTTCTCTACAATGGCTTTTAAAATCTCTAAGCTCAAAGTCATACAGGGCACAGAACCATATAACACTAGACAGTTGCAAACACAGATTTAGTTCAAGCTCATCAAGTCAGTGTTAATTTAGAATTAATACTTAGGTCCAGAATTGTAAAGTTATGTTTGCAAAGTGACAAAGAGTATTTTAGATTAAAGCTACATAAATTATTCAGAAAATTTTCCTGCATATTTCTGTCCCTTTTTTCTTCTTTTTCTTATAGTATCTCATAACGCAAACTAAACTTCAAAGGTGTATTTAACAATAATTGTTCTCTATTTGTAGCAATATTAAAAGATGTTATGTGAGAAATAAGTTTAAAGGTAAAAAATTGGGGGTAAATGCTAGCTTTAACAAAATAGAATAGATATTCTTACTTAGGGACACCACAAGTCTGAAAATATTTCTGTGCATAGTGATTCTCTGAACCATATACAGAAAGCAGGTTTCCTAATTTTATTTGATAAATCACTCCTCATAGCACTTCGTCTTTCAAACTATTATTTCAGGCAACAAACTTTGTAAACGGTTTTCTGAATGGATCTGTTGATTTTAACCTCAAAGTCAAGGTCAATTTTCCTTTTAGGAAAGACACTCAAACCATCAGAGAAATTCTACGTATTATTCTTATTTTACATACATTATTTGTATTTAATCTGCACATTTGATTATATAGTATTAGTTTCAATTTTATGGATGTGACATCGGTATAACAAACACTTGTATTTGCTGAAGGTAAGTTTTTGATGTGGCAAAATGCCTCACTGCCCTTTCCCTGCCATCCCAAAGATAGCATGGACAAGTTCTAAAGCAAAACTAAGTGAAAAGGTATTCAAGCAAAGCCAGGGTCTGAGTTGTGGGTATAAACTATTGACAGCTTCAATACCTGTGTGATACCAGCTTCTGCTGAGAAAAACTTCAGAGAAACAGTGAAATATTTACTGCAACACAGGAAGAGGTCCCAGTAGCAATACATGAGTTTCAGTTCATCCATATCCTTGGCAACACTTAGTAAAATTAGTCCTTTTAATTTTAGACATTGCAGAATATATAATATCTCTTTGTGATTTCAATTTGTATCTCCCTAATTACAATGATGCTCAACATCTTTTCTTGTACTTTTTCATGTTACATGCTTTTCATGTTTTATTGCCATTTATGGATCTTCTTCAGTAAAGTGTGTGTTTAAATATTTGGTACATTTTTAAATTAATTTGCTTGTTTTCTTATTACTGAGCCTTGAGAGTTGTTATAATCTGAATACAAATTTATTCTTGGATATATGGTTTGTAATTATTTTCTCCCAATGTGTGGCCTGTATTTTCATTCTCTTACAGTGACTCTCAAGGAGCAGAAGATCTTAGTTCAGATAAATCTCAATTTGTATATGTTATTGTCTTGTGGATTGCACTCACAATTTCTGCTTTTTATGTGGAGTGTTTTGACCTTTTGCATTTAGCATAATTATTGATATTATATTATAACAAATCCTTAGCTTTTAAAGTCTAATTGATTCTCCCTTTTTTCTTACTCTTTTGAATATTTATTTATGATTCCATTTTATCTTCTATGTTGGCTTTTAGCTATGTGTGTGTGTGAAAAAGGTTTTTATTTTGTCTTTGCTTTTGAAAGATATTTTCAGGGGTTATGATATTCTGGTTCAACAGATTTCTCAAGACAAACCTTGCAAAGTCTTTAAAAATAAGCCTGCTGTCGTTATTTTTACCCCTACTATACATTATATCTTTTTATTTTCTGGCAGCTTTTAAGATTTTTTTTTTCTTTATGACTCATTTTAGCAATTTTTATAAGGTAGCTTGGTATATTCTTTTTCGTGCTTATTGTATTGATGTTTATTGAGTTTTGTGGGTTTGGCAGTTTATAATTATTGTCAAATTTATTTTTAAAATTCAACCATTATTTCTCCATACTAGTTGTGTACTACCCCACATTCTCCCTTCTCCTGTAGGGTCTTTGATTATATATATATTATTAATCTGCTTAAAGTTTCACACGGCTCGCTGATGGTTCTTTCATTTTCTTTAGTTTCTTTTTTTTTCTCTATGTGTTTCATTGTGAATAGTTTCTTTGGCTGTGACTTCAAGTTCACTTATCTCTTCTTCTCCAGTGTTTAATATCCTGTTAATGTTTCATCACATAAATTGTATTTTCATCTCTAGAAATTTGATTTGAGTCTTTCTAAAATTATCCCATTTCTATTTAGCATGTTTTATCTTCCCTGTACTTTCTCAGACACAGGAGAAATAACAGAGTTATAATAACTTTTTAATGTCCTTGCCTGCTAATTCATTCAGGTGTGTTATTTTATAATGTTTCCCTGGATTAAATCTTACTTTCATTATAAATCACATTTTACTGCTTCTTTGCATTATTGGTAGTTTTTGACTAGATGCTAGTCATTGTATATTTTACCTTATTTATTTAAATAATAAAAAATTATTTCTATTCATATTCTTGAGTTTTGTTCTGGTACACAGTTAAGTTACTTGGCAACAGTTTTTTCCTTTTGAGTCTTGTTTTTTGGTTTTTTGGGGGGCCAGAATAACTTGTAGTCTAGGGGAATTTTTTTTTTTTTTTCACTAAATAAGATACAAGAGGCTGAAGAGTCATTCCAATGTCCCATGTGTTAAGAGATTTTCTACCTTGGTTGGTAGCATAAATCCCCAGCCCTGTGTGAGTTCCCAGCAATTAATCTCTCTGCCTTTTTTGTAGATTCATTTACTGTCTCATTTTCTCATTTAGTTTCCTCATGTATATTTGCTAATCAGTACTCATCTAACTATCATAAGATGCACATTCTGTAGATCTCTGGAATTTTCTTTTTCTATAACTTCTTTTTTTTTTTTTTCTGTTTGTTTTTTTTTTCCCAACATTCTGCCTAGTGAACTGTAGCTACCTTGGTTTCTCTGGACACCCAGGTTTGTTTTCCACAACCAGACACTCCCTAGGCAGTAAATTGAGACAATTGTTTGGCTCACTTTCTTTGTTTCCCTTCTCTTAGTTATCACTGCCCTCCATTGCCTATTGTTAAAATCCTTAAAATTATTGTTTTACTATGTTTAGTTCAGGTTTCCAGCTGAGGACTATTCCAGGTTCTATTACTTTGTCTTAGCTGGAAATGGAAGTTCTATCAATGTGTATTTGTTTTTTCACTGAAGTTGTTCTGTGTATTTTGATGAAAAAAAATTTAGAGATATGAGAACTATTTTACAAACATACTCTTCCCAGAATTTACTCTTATATCTCCCTTTTCTACACAAAGGTGGAAAAGCCTTTGTGTACCCTTGTAATCTGTGTACTAGCTTCTTATTTCAGTAAACCATCACAAAGTTCAAAGTTTGACTTGCTTTTCTCTTCCATAATCACTTGTAGTATGTCTAGATCTTTACATGGTCCCTCCTGAATTCCTCCCAAGTCTTATCCTTAAATTTTCCCTATGCCTAACTTACGGGGTTATTCCTGATGATGGAGAATTTGCAGTTTCAAAACCTGGGATTCAGAAAAATGCTATTTATTCAGGAATTAGCAAGAACTTGACACCATTTTCCACACTTTCCACACTGAAACATACTCTTTGAGTAAATTTTCTTTTTTCATTTTTTCCCACTTTTTGCATTACTATTGGCTTGATAACCCTTAAACGCACTGATGTATGTAATAGCAAACAACATTTTATGGTCTGTCTCTCTCACTTTTGCTTTTAATTAAGAATGCTACGTGAGCTTTATATATATGAGTATATATAGTCTACATATATAGATTATTTACATGTCTATCATATACATGTAATTTACGTAATATATAATGTAAATTCTATATATATATAGCTCATGTGGCATTCTTAATTATAAGCATACATAGATACATGTAATCTACACATATATATTTTTAAACTTTTATGCATTATATATAACACATACATATATATCTACACACAAAATTTAAAAAATTAGAATCAGTGAATTTTTGTTTTCTACCCATCGGTGAAATATCTTCTGAAAAGGAGCAGAGCAACAGCAGTTTTGAATGTATAAGGTAAAAACTAATGACTTCATATGATCAGGGTGAGTTTCCAAAATAGTTCACCTTCTCTACTGCACAGTTAATTTCAAAGCCATGTCAATTTAGAAATTTATGAGAAGAGTTTCTAAATCAGATTAGCAAAGTCTTGTCACAACTCAAATTACTAAATGAGGAAAGTATTTGCAGTAGAGACTGTGCTTTTCTGCTGTGGTGACTAAAATTAGCTTCACTTCATAAAATAGCATACTAGAGATTATTACATCCATAATGTGTCCAAAAGCATTTAGATAACTAAAATAAGCTAAATATGGAAACTCTTTTATATTATTCCCCTTATATGAGCTTGTGTTCTTATTTAAACAGACTAGCAACACAATAATCTTTATATGCAGGGTACACACATTTAAACAATTTAAATTATGTGTTCTTTTACATTTAATAAAAGTTGTTTATATAAATGCCTAATTTTCTATATTTCTTAAGAACCAGAGTTCAGTTCTCACATTCTAGTAAGCCACTATAAGTCATTTAAACAAATGAATATATAACATACTATCATAATAAAACAGCTAATTAAGAAGCTGTTCTTAGAAAAATCTTAGAAAAATCTTCGTTTAAATTAATTGGATGCACATAAAAATTTTCATGTTCAGTCTGAAAGTGTTTTTTACATTGGGTTCATACTCCACTTATAAATGCTGGGACATACACAAACACACATATGCACACATTTACACAAACATAAACTCCTAAAATAGGAAGCTATAATCATAAGTTAAAGTGGCTAGACAGGAACATGTAAAGAGCAACATGATGAATTTAACAATTATGAAGAATGGAAGCCATTAAAAAGCTACCTACAGGGCAGTAACTGCATTAAATCACAGTTTTGGGGAATGTTTACCAATTTAGAATTTACTCAATCACTTCTCGCTAAGGTACATAGTAATTTCATTTCCCTTGATCTGTATAATCCTCCAAAATAGAAAATATAAAGAAGGAAACAATTAAAACCTAAATAATGTAACCACATTAAAGGGCCAACAGATCTATATGCACTCTTCATGTTGTATTTAGGCATACATAAGTCATAACGATTCTTTCGGCCATTCAGTATGTGCTAGTCACTACACCAAGCACTTTGAATATAGCAATTGTTAAAGAGAAAACTTTTGCTTTCTTGGACCATCCCATCTAACGGAAGTAAGAAGACAGTGAATAAGTAAACATGTAAATTAAAATGATATTTTTAGATATAATATGTGCTACAATTGGATATGGGCAATTAATAACAACTTCAAACCCGAATTATTTATTGAATATATAAATTATGTAAGTCTTTATATTCTTATAATGGTTCTTTGATTATATCCTGAATGATTCAGTTCTTCATGACAAATTCTTGTTATTGAAAAATTTTCAGTATAAGTTATTAACATGCTATTTTCAATTGAATTAAATGTAACATAAATGTATATACCCCTTTACCTCACAATATTTTTTACTGTGAAAGGAAAATAAACTATGACAGAAGTGTTAAACGTTTCTCATTTTTTTTTTTTCTAAAGGCACAGAAAGGATAGTTGGATAAAATGTAGTATCTTTCAGATAGAGAGGGTCCCTCTCTATGGACTGACTTGCAATTTTTGTAAGTATTAATATGGCTAGATATGAGTGTATGTGGAAGCCACTGAATCACCTTTTTGTTTATGTTGAATATTTAGGTTACTCTTAAGCCCTTCGTTTTAATGATTCACACCTTTGGTTATAGGGCGGGGAATGGGGTTTGGTTTCACTGACCATTGGGTTAGAAGGCCCCTCTTTCCACTCTACTAGGCATTATAAATTATGCTATTGGGAATCACTTAATTTATGTATTTAGTATGTGGTATTAATGAGGTGAAATCATTAATACTATTTTATTAATACTATTTTATTATTTTAATACTATTTTATTCAGTTATATTAATACTATTTTATTCATTTATATTTGCTTAAGAAAAGTAAAATAACTTGGCCATATTCTCTGGATTTCCTTATCCAGAGCATGTTCTAAGAATGCTGGTGTTCGCATGTTCTCACTCATAGGTGGGAATTGAACAATGAGATCACTTGGACACAGGAAGGGGAACATCACACACCGGGGCCTATGGTGGGGAGGGGGGAGGGTGGAGGGATAGCATTAAGAGATATGCCTAACATAAATAACAAGTTCATGGGTGCAGCACAGCAACATGGCATACGTATACATATGTAACAAACCTGCATGTTGTGCACATGTACCCTAGAACTTAAAGTATAAAAAAAAAAAAAAAGAATATGCTGGTGTTAACTAACCTCAAGGGAGGAATGCATAATGCAAATATATGATACTGGACAGACTACTGTAAGTGTACGTCCTTCCGCCATTGGCTACAGTGTGAAATCCTACAAGAGTTATTTCACAGAGTTTCTGAAAAGACTACCTTTCATTTTGCCAATGCGGGGAGAATAAGGTTCCTTTTAAGCCTTAAAGAGTTAATATTCTACCTAGGAATTTCCTCTTCCTTTTAGGTAGAAAAATTATGCTAGACCACCAGAAAAATGTGACCCTAGAACATTTTTTCATATCAGTAGCAACCTACTGATATTGGTCCTCCATACTCAGAAAAAAACCAATGTTCCTACAGGCTACTGAAATATACCTGCAGACAATCAGCTTTTAATCTTTGTTCCTTTACATTTTTTATTTCCTTTTACCCTCAACTACCGAGTACATAGTTACATATGTGAAAATGCTTGTAAGTATATATATACACATATATTTTTCTCTTTATATATATCTTTGATTTGTGGTCTATATTATGGAAGTCTGCTTCTTGTAGTTTTTCAAACATTAAAATAGTTATTTTTCTTATTTCTCTTGGGTTTTTTTAAATTAATAGTCAAGTTAATTTAGGGAGCCATTTACATTGAATATCTCAAAAGTATAAATTTTAAAATTAATTTTTGTTTCAAACTGACTTTAATTTTAGAAAGTTTTAGCAACACTGATTAAAAGGTACAGAGTTTCTCATATTACCCCTGCCCGCACACATGTATAAGCTACACCATTGTCAACATCCCCAATCAGAGTGGTACATTTGCCACAATTTATAAACCTACATTGACACATCATTACCACCCAAAGTCCATAGTTTACATTGAGGTTCACTCTTGTTGTTGCACATTCAATGGATTTAGACAAATACATAATAACATCTATCCACCATTATAGTGTCATACAGAGTAGTTTCACTGTCCTAAAACTCATCTGTGCTCTTTTTACTATCTGCATAGTTTTGCTTTTTCCAGATGTCATATAGCTGGAATCATATGGTATTTAGCCTTTTAAGATTGGCTTCTTTCATATAATAAAGTGCAATTAAGTTTCCTCTATGCTTAATAGCTCATTTCTTTTTAGCCTGGAACAATATTCTAGTACCTGGTTGTATTACAGTTTACTTACTCATTCAGCTACTAAAGGACATCTTGGTTGCTTCCAAGTCTTGCCAATTATCAATAAAACTGTTGAACACATCTGTGTTTTGATTTTTTCATGTACATAAGTCTTAAGTTCATTTGGGCAAATACCAAGGACTGATATTGTTGAATCATATGGTAAGAATAGATTTTATTTTATACAAAACTACTAAACTACTAAATGTTACAGACATTTTTTATGTCTGTAACATTTTTCATTTCCATCAGCAATAAATGAGAGTTCCTGTTGCACCCCATTCTCACCAGCATTTGATCTTTTCGGTGTTCTGGATTTGGGGCATTCTAATGGGTGTGTAGTGATGTCTCATTGCTGTTTTAATTTACTGTTCCCTAAGGATATGTAAGAAGAAGCAACTTTTCACATGCTTATTTGCCACCTGTATATATCCTTTTAAAAAATTGTCAAATAATTCCTGTATTTTTGAGATGTTTAAAATAGACAAATAATTGTACATATTCATGGAGTACACATTGACGTTTATATATATACCTAATGTACAGTGATCAGATAGAGTAATTAGCATAGCCATCATCTCAAACATTTATCATTTTTTTGTGCTGGGAACATTGAATATCCTCCTAGTAGCTATGTTAAATAATATATCTATTACTGTTAACTATAGTCATCTTACAGCGTGAACTAACACTTGAACTTATTCTTACTATCTAGCTGTAATTTTGTATTATTTAGCAAATCTCTCCCTGTCTATTCTTTCCTTCAATGGATCTTATAGCTTCTGTTCTACTTTCAATGAGATTGAGATTTTTGAGCTTACACATATGAGTGAGAATATGCAGTGTTTAACTTTTTGTTTCTGGCTTATTACACCTAACATGTCTTCCTGTTCTTTCCAGGTTGCTGCAATGACAACACTTGATTCTTTTTTATAGCTGAATAGCATCCCATTGTGTGTGTGTGTGTGTGTGTGTGTGTATACACCACATTTTCTTTATCCATTCATCTGCTGTTCAGCACCTTGGCTGTTTCCACATCTTGGTATGGTGAATGGCATTGCAATAAACATGGGGCCACTAGTCCTATTGCCTCGCTGGTTCTCACCAGAACTAATCTGATTGCTCATTTATTTCTAGTATTTCTGGGTTTTATGGGGTGGTAGACAGTGATCCCCTGAGTGGCAATGGTGGCCAACGTGCATTAACTCCTGTTCCAAGTTTTTGATATGCAAGGGAAAGCTACTCCTAAAAGAAAAGGTGGCTTCCTAGGAAGTTGGGAGTGGTCACAGTATGGGACTTCTTCCCATTCATAACCACAGACAAAGATGACCCCAGTTGGGGCACAAATTGAGGCCCTATGGGAGTGTAATGTCTATTATTTCCTGCCACGTTGGGTCTATAGAGATACTTTTTCCTTGTCCCAATGGGGTGGTTGAACAGCTCTTGTTTTCCAGAAGGGGGCAGTACTCTTACCTTCCCAGATCAGGCACCATGTAAGGTTTCCTCACTTACAAGTCGGATTTCATTTACCTCACTGTGGCCTTGGGAACTTGGCTACTAGAGTTTGATTAGAGCATTGTAAGGAAACTTCTACTTTTGTGTCATTAGCGCAACAATGGATGAAAAACGGGGGAGAATACCTAACAAGTAAGGATTGGGATACTAACGGATCACTATGGATAATTAAGAGGTCCATAGATTGGCTGTGAGATTTTCCAGATGTGTCGGAAAATGAAACTCTATCCTGGGGATATCGGTGACAAATCCAGCAACCATTAAGATGATTTCCTGCTGCTATAATTGTTGAAATATTTACTATAGAGTTTTGTTTCCATTCACAGTGGATTAGGTCAATTGGGAAAGTAAACAGAATTAACAGAGGCAGCCTGGTGGGTTTGGGGTCCTACTGCTCCACTGCTGCCTTTTGTAGCTTCCTCCTAACGTCAGGAGCAGATTGAATAATAAATGCATGCCCAGGAGAACTTGGCCTTAAAGGGAGTCAGGGTCTGCATTAGTATATTTCCCAAGGGCCTCATCCGGGTAGCCCTGAAATAGAGTGGGGTTTTCATCTTCTCTCCGAATTACTTCTCTAATCTTGCTATAATTAACTGGCTTAACCATGCACTTTTTTTTATACCTTCTATTAAATAAGTTAGCATGTGATCTCTGAGTTCGAGGTCCTGGGAACTTCTCTGGTAGTTCCACTGAGGGTCCAGATTTGAAACTGCACCTCCCCCGACCCAATAAATGGCCTTGGTAACAAGCAGCACTCCAACTGCATATTCATGGGCAATATCTAGAATCTTTTCTTTCTCCTCTATGGTATAGCAAGTGAATAATAATATTTGCAAGTCATGCCAAGTTAAATCAAAGGACATGGTCAACTTAACAAATTCCTCTATAAACTTCCCTGGATTCTCTGAAAACTGGCTAAATTTATCCTTGCATAAAGCTAAATTGTACATAAAAAAGTGAGATATACTCTGATTGTTCCCCTATCTCTGTCTGTTTCCCACAATGGGCACAGATTTAACTTTGGGAGCTGATATGGTGCCGCATTCCTGCTGGTATTGGTTAGGCTTATTTCTGTAGGCTGCAGGGGTATAGACTAGGCTTAGTTGGATAAGGGAGGGGGGTGCCTGATGACCTCGGAATGAATCCTGCACTAGAGAACTGGCAGCACTCTCCCTCAGAATTCAGGAACTGCAGAGGCTTCAAGCAGGGCATGAAACTCCTAGCAGGTGCAGCTCAAAGGGGGTCATCTAAGATATCTAGTGCTGCTTTTTGGTCCCTGAAAGTGACATGGGCTAGACACATTATGCAGCATTCTCTTAGATTAACATCCTGGTAGAGGCTATAAAAGCTGCACATAAGAAACTTCTCCTCATTTTCCTTCCTTCTTTTTTACAGAATAAATCTAGTTGTTAAATAGTATTATAATGTAAAGAACCATGTTTAGGTCAAATCTCTTGGTTCCCCAATTTGTATTGAACCTAAAAGGTGTTGCAATAGAAAATTATTTTTTTCTCTTTAAATTATCTAACTTGAATTTGCTCCCACTGCCTACATGACATCCCAGTGGCCAGTCCTCTGGGATACTGTCATGTTCACTTTCCAGTAAGGATTCTTACAGAATTTTTTTTTTTTTTCAGTTTGCCTTAAGTCTAGTGAAAGCTTAGTTACTTTTCCTTTCGAATTCCCACATACTGCAGAGAAGGTGTAGGTAGAGGTAGTAAAGCTTTACAAAAGTGAATTATGAGATATGAATGGTGGGCAGTAGAATGCTTTGGGTCTGAATGCCAAAGAGATTGAAGTAAACATTTTAGTTTGAACAAAGAGGGATTTAAAAAAAATGGTAATTGTAGAAAGCAGGAAGGGTAAGGGTAAATAGTGTTGCTGAAAGGGAGACCTTAGAGGCCCCAAGCCAACAGGTAATCCACCCAGTAAGAGAGACATCGAAGAAAATATTCAAGCATCCACTTGTCTGCGACTGTGGGTAGCTATCCATCAGGTCAGGGGGCCAGAAACTCCCATTCCCTTCATCCAACAGTCCAAGATGGGCTTGAGCAAAGCAGTTTATTGGACAGAAAGGAAGACAGCACACAAAGAGGGGTCCACAACTGGCTCTTACAGAAAATGATAATTTCCAACTTTAGGGCAGAAAAAAGAGACCAAGAGACCAAGATTTCCCCATAAGTGGGGCTATCACCTACAATCCTAGAGGGAATGTCAATGTTAAAACCCCTGAGCATCCAGGGGGTGGCCAACTGTGACCTCCAAAGGCCTAGTTGGAAGCACAGAGCAATATGACTATGGTGGTCCTGAGTCAACACAATGGGGGATCTATCACAACCACGTGTCCTGATTTAAATAATTGTCCAAATACAGTTAGCAGGGAGCCAAAGCAAAAACCAAAAACAACTATAAATGAAACATTCATTTCAGAGTGGAAAATAAATGATTGGCAGAAAAAAAAAATAGGACAATACAGGGGAAAGGACTAAGAGAAAGGGTGACAAGAACATAGTTGGCCAGGCAATTTTCTTTCATGGCACTGAAATGACAGGGGACTTTGAACTGACCACCTAGCCAGAGGACTTATTCCTTGGTTCACCCAATATTAAAAGGGGCCAGAGAGGATGCTCACCCATGTACAGGAGCCAAAATGGTCCCAACTGATCTCTAGCACGGGGTGAGCTGGGTGAAGTCACCCCAGGTTACTCTGGCTTGGGTAGGACTTGGCTGCCACAGGTGAAGTGTGTGTGGATTTGTGACCTGACATTTGGAGTGGTGGGTCCCACATGAGGCAGCAGCTCTGCAGTTGTTCGCCCATCCACTCAGCTTCACTGCCTCCACCTGTCAAGAAAGATGATGGCTCTGAAAAGAATGTTTAACTACTGTTACAGCTCTGCGATGTTAGCAGCTCTTTAGTGTTACAGACTTAGTGTTGCAGCTCTACAGTTTTGATCACCAATGGCCTTGCTGCTTCACCACCTCTCACCATCTCGCTTCTTCACTGCCATGTCTTTCACAATCATTGCCTCTCTGCTTTTTGCCATCTAGCCGCCTCTCCAATCACTGACTTCTCTCGTCCCACATTGGGCACTAGATAATGCAGTGCAGGTTCTTGGCTTTGCTCAGGAAAGAATTTAAGAACAAGCTGGCAGTGGAAGAAAGGAGTTTCATTGAAGTGGCAATGTTACCGATCAGTGACGGCTCCTTGCAGAGCAGCACTAGCCCATAGGCAGTGCAACAACAGTAGTAGCATATGGGCTGTTGACTATAGTATCTTGTTGGTTGTTGACTAAAAGTGAGTATCTATAATCACTTTTAATTACATGCAAATTAACGGAGGATTATTCAGAAATCTCTAGAAAACGGGTGGCAACTTCTGGGTGTTGCTATGGAAAGGGACAGCAACTTTCTTGTGTTGCCATGGAATTTGTAAACTGTCATAGTGCTGATGTAAGTGTCTCATACTAAGTGCAGGGAGGGCAACTAGAGGTTGCTTTTGGAGCCACTTGCTAGTCCTGGATATTTTCTCATAGAAGCAAGCCCTATAGGTCTCTTACCTCAAAATGATACCTCATTGTGGTTTTGATTTGCATTTCTCTAATGATTTATGTTGTTATTTTTAAAATACATTTGATGGTAAATTCTGTTTTTTGAGAGATATCTGTTCAAATCATTTGCTCATCTTTTAATCACATTGTTTGCGTTTTTGCTGCTGAGATGTTTAAGCTCCTTGTATATTCTGTATATTAATCCCATAGGATGAGAAGTTTGCAAATAATTATTATTTTCATTCTGTAGGTTGCCTTTTCACTCTACTGATGTTTTCTCTGCTGTGCAGAAGATTTCTGGTTTGATATAATCTCATTTGTTAATTTTTACTGTGGTTACCTGTGCTTTTAAGATTTTTAAAACAAAACCTTTTTCCAAACCAATATTCTGAAGTATTTCCCCTATGTTTTCTTTTAGTTGTTTTAAAGTCTGAGGTCTTACATTTAGGTCTTTGATAGAGCTTGAGCTGATTTTCATATAGGGTGAAGGGTGGGGATCTAGTTTCATTCTTCTACATATGGCTATCTAGTCTCTTGTATATATTCTTTGGTGAGGTGTCTGTTAAGGTCTTTGGCCCAGTTTTAAATCAGACTTTTTTATTGTTTAGTTTTAAGAGTTATTTATATATTTTATACATTTTACCTTTTTATTAAATAAGGTAATGCAAGTAAAAGGAGTTTGTAGTTTGCAGAATGCTATATGAATGTAAGAATAAAAAATAGAAAATCGAATTAACACAAAAGGCAATTAAGTGGTTATTACATTCTTCATAAAAGAGTTTTTAGCATTATAATAAGACATCATTTATTATAAGATTTTTATAAATGGTGATCACCTAGATAGTTCTGAGAAAATGATTATGTTTTCCATGTTTAATTTATTCTTTTTGAAGAGATACATTATAACATAAAATTATGCAGAAACTTATTTTTAACTAATCAAACATGGCTAAGATATTTTTCTTCATATCATCTGAACAGAATTTTTGCTATATGTTTTAAAATGTTGTATAATAAAACTACTTTTATAATCTATTAGCTTGAATTTTCTGAATAAGGAAACTGGTTAGTTCTAAAGATATTAGTACATACATTATAAATGATGTCCTTGTTTTTACACAATCTATTTAATTAGGTCACAGTTTCAGTGTCAAGAAGTTTGATCGTTTTACCCCCGATATTTTAATGATCTACCCTTACATAGTGAACCAGACTAAATTTTCAGTTGATCTAGTTCTGTCATAACTTTGCGAAAATCACCGACTCAGCCATTTTTCACTTCAGTGCTTTTGGTCACATATTCACAGTTTTAGAGTGCTTCAATTTTTCCAACCGTTAGGTTATAGAGAAGGCCTATTACTGTCTCTAGTCATAACCTAAATCTTCCTGTTCATGACAGAGTCTGTTACCTGTTTTAGACCTTGTCTTTTCATCTGTTCATGTAGGTGTTTCTTATTTGGGAGCTATTTCTGACACTTCTTTTTCCTTTAGGGTATAGTTTTTTAATGAAAGTGATGATTTTTCAAACTTGCCTAAGCGATGCTTGTCGTGTACATGCATAGTGCCATCCAGTTTGTGGTTTATGACATTTCTAGGGAAAAAATTGTGATTTGTACAATTCATAAGTTAGCATCTTTCCAGTGCTTTGTACTGGTGGTACAACATAAACTTTAAAGATGGTAAAGACTATGGAGAAGGAAATTAATTTCTATTGAGGATCAAATAATATGCTCGATGTTATATAAAGCATTTACAAACATTATCACAGGTAAATTCTGAGCTAGAACCTTCAGACTGTAATATTTTCCTATTTAATAGGTGAGGAGACAAAGGCTGTAATTTTTCATGGCTGTACGGCTAATAAATGCTGGAGCTTATATTAACCCCAGGTTTATCGAACTCCCCTCTAACAAATTCTATTACTTTTCTTCATCATAGAAAAATCTAATCATTTTCTAACAGCTTTCCTTGTAATTAACCTACAAGTACACTGGACATATTTGAAGTGTACAATTTGATAAGATTTATAATAGGAATAAAACTATGAAATCACTACCAAAGTCAAGAAAATGAACATATCCATCTCCCCTAAAGTTTCCTCATGTCTCTTCTTAGTTCTTCCCTGCATATCTCCTTCCAAACTTCAGATAACTTGTTTTCTATTACTATGTATCCATTTGTATTTTCTTTTTTTTTTTTTTTTATTTTTATTTTTATTTTTATTATACTTTAAGTTCTAGGGTACATGTGCATAACGTGCAGGTTACATATGTATACATGTGCCATGTTGGTGTGCTGCACCCATCAACTCGTCAGCACCCATCAATTCATCATTTATATCAGGTATAACTC